>NC_134040.1:60283431-60584087 GCF_965140245.1 Athene noctua
GTCATGACCGGTGATAGAGGAAAATATGTGTATTTCTAACAGAAGACATAACACCTGGTGTTCCTCCTTTTGATAAATTTGCTTTATGTGAACACAACTGCTTTTAATGTTAATCCCACACACATACAAACTGTGTTTTATGTTCCCTGTGTTCATACTTTAAATTCATAAGTACGTGGAGATCATCGTTAAGAATTGAATTTCCTGCTGCACTGTGCTGGGTTTTGTTTTGTTGTTATTTGATGGGAAAATGTTCATATCTTGTTGAATGTGTTGTTCGATAGCAAGTGTTCTAGTACCAAAAAAGGGCCTGTACAAGTATAAAAAGGACATTTTTGACACAATTAAAAGATCCAGTGGTAATGCTTGTACAAAAGTAAACATGAACATATAATAATTAGTGTGCTTTCATTTTTTTTTTCTGTAACATGAAGGGGGATGGTATTGAACTTAAAGAGCTTTGTAGAGGCAGTGTGGAGTGGATGTGGACCTCTCCTGTGGGCTCTTGGCGGGACAGTGCTTCAAGGCTCTTTGTTAGTGACGGGAAGCTGCAAGACAAGACATGAAGGGTATGGCAGAGTTACTGGCTGATGGATGTTTCTGCCTTTATGAATGGAAATATGATGCTGGATCTCTTCTGCCTCTACCTGTTGGAAGATAAAACATTGATCTGGCAGCCTGGGAAATCTTCCAGATTTGAGATTACCTGAAAAGTATAAGATCCTTAAAGTATTCCGTGCCATTCCAGTGAAATACTGATTGGATTAACTGTACATAACATTGTGGTCTTTCAGTAGGAATTCAGGGATCTGACCATAATAAATTAAGTCTCAATGTTAACTCTTTCTTTTGAGCATTTTCTCTTCCTCCTACCTGCTGATTTTAAGCTTCTCCTTTGGAACTACTTTAACTGCTTGGCAAGGTTGGGTCTGAGGGCTTTTTAGCTTTCCATCTTTTTTTTCCTGGATATGTTTCTGCATCTGTTGTCAAGTATAAAAAGAGTAGGCTGCTGCATGAAGAGTGCCTGGAATATCCATTGAATATTGATTTTTCAAGTCAAGATTTTTCAAGTTCAGAATTTTGCAAGTCATGGGATAACAAGGCTCTGCACTTCCTATTCTGTCCTCATCACTAGTTTGCTCTCTGCTTTTCTGACTTGTGACAATGCATAGGCATATAGCTACTTGGAGAAAACTCTCTAACCTTCTTGGTTTCTCTGTAATGGCCTCTGTATTTACCTGATCACACATGTCTGTATAACAACAACAACAAAAAAATTATTTTGTTTCTTCCTACTTTAGTGAAAGAGCAAAAGTTAAATCCGTTTTAAAATCTTACAGTCTTGTTCAACTTCAGGTTTTTGCAGTTGGAGCAAATGGGGGCGGGCGATAATTGGTAGAGCTGTACAGTTATATAACTAAAAGCTTTTCTGCTGGAAGTTAGGAGAGCAGATTGCTTGGCCATCAATATGCGACACGTGTTCTTAATCTTCCCACAGTGTCCGTGCAGAGGAGTACAGTCAAGCAGTGTGTATTGGTTTGGTAGATTAATGTGTTCAAATAAAAATGCTATCAAAAAATTTCCTTTGGGCTACTTTTATTTTAGAGAAAGAGGGGTGGTGTTATACCACTTGAGGATTTAAATAGCATTTATTTTGCATAATTAATGACATATTATTCTTAGATAGAAATGATAACTGTTGATGGCTTTCAACATTAAGGTTGTCATCTAAAACTCTTGGGGGGAAATTAACTAGGGAAAAGAGATTATACAATGTAACTCAGCAGTGATAAGAGTACTGTATGCTATTTTATGGGGAAAATACCCTGTTACTATCATAGAAGAATGCTCAGCTAGCCAGCACGAGTGAATTTTGACACCAATTTCACAGAAATATTCATGAAAGCAGTGACTGGGACATCAGAGGGTTTTTTCTGTACCTGAGGGGGGTTTGTTTGGTTTTGGTTTATGTGGGAATTTTTTTGTTTTAGTTTTTGGACAGCATGACAATGTTATAGTGATCCTATTGTTAGTGTATGCATTTAGAAAAAAGTGATGCAAGCAAAAAATATATTGTGACACTGGGCTGAGATGAAAGAGTAATGTATGAACACTGTTTGCATTGCGAGTTTGTTGGATTTGGTGTTACAAGCTGTTCTGTATAGTCCTTTTTGTATCTACGTGGAGATGTGACTACAGCTTCTCTATGGCATGTGATAAATGTGAGGTTTGTTTATCTGTGGTAGAACAAGAGCTCTGTATCAACTTCCAGATAAAAGCTCAAATGAGAGCACTGCTTGAATACAAAAGCTTGAACCGTTACATCAGAGAGACCATCTGAAGTCTTCTGAATTTAGTGTTAGCAATAAATAAGAAGCTGTGCTGCTGCTGCAAGATAAGGTCTACTTTGGGCCATTAGTTTATTCAGTTTCTTCATAATCACTTTTCCAGTTTCCAAATTGCATTTTTTGGGGGTTACTGAAGGTAGAACCAGTCTAAACTGACCTCAGTAACAGTCAAGGCCATTAACATTTTCTTTGTCGGGGTTTGGCCCTAAACTGGGGGCTTCTCCCTTAGGTAGAGGAAGCAAAGCCAGGCAAAGGGAAGCAGGTTTTGGCACAGCACTGTTAGTTAAGCTTCCATAGGGGCTTCCAAAAGTAAAGCATTGCCTGCCTTCCTGCAGGTGCTTAAAATCACCCACCACAGAGTTTACAATTTCACAAGATAGCTGAGCCAATTTCTTAACTCTAAGGCACAAAAAGAGGCATCCTTACTTATTAGCCCCGATTGCACATCACTTGTGCTCTGTCATGTTTATTGGGAGCTGCTCTTTTTAGAGAAGCCGCTTGTTAGATTTATTTCATTGCAATGAAGTGAAATAAATCATAATTATACGAGGTTAAATAAAGTGGTAGAGGTTAAAGCATGAAAAATCAGTGTCCTCTCGTGAAAGACACGCTTTGGGAAAGCAGGCAGGCCATTTTTCTATACAGAAACTAGAAGTCAGAAATTTGTCAGTTTAACCAGTGGCATACACAGGACAGGCATGCTTTTGCGTTTTGTAGAAAGCCTGTTGGTGTTCGTCTGGGTTTAAGACTAGGAGAATCAGAGGAGTGATATTAAAAGAAAGATTAATGTTGCTTGAACATGTTCTCTTTTTCAGGAGGAATTTGGTTTGTCTTATTACTATTGTCAGTATTATATGCTCTGCTGGGCAGTAGGAGGAATGGACAGATAATTATGAAAATAGTAGGTTTTCATACTTACGAAAATTATAGGTCAGATTTGCCTGATGGCTCCTATTAATTAGTTGGTAGCCTTTTGCACACACATACATGGATACATGTCATAGAAAAACAGCTTCTGCTGAGCAGTTGCCAGCTCCCACAGGTCACTTAACTAGAGGATGATGCACAAAGTTGTAACACATTTCTTATAAGACAGTGAGTTCAGAACGCATGTGCCTAAGATGATCTTCACGTGGTGAATCTGAATATTGATCTTTTTCTCTTCTAGTTTGTGGAGACATCCATGGTCAGTTCTTTGACTTGATGAAACTGTTTGAAGTGGGAGGTTCTCCTGCCAACACACGGTATCTCTTCCTGGGGGACTACGTGGACAGAGGGTACTTCAGCATTGAAGTAAGTTTCTAATTTCTGGTTTTGGCTGTGAAACTGCTTGCAGCTTATTGTGTATATTTAGCATTGTAATTTAACCAGTTCAGGAATACTGAAACGCATTGCAGATACCATTTGTGAGCAAAAAAATTCCATGTTAATGTCACTGTTTGGTGTTTTCATAAAGGTTGCTTGGTATCCAGCCAAGTCCCACTACATCTGTGCCGGAAAGCTGACAGAGAACAGACCTTGGTGCTAACTAGTGGCCATCCAAATATAGCACCGAAGGCAGTCTGCTCTGCAGCTTGCGCAAGCTAAATAGGATGAATAGACGTGAGGTATTAGAAAAGAGACATAACAGAAAAACTAAATTAACAACTCGTAGTTTAGTTTGACTTTTAGGTTTACTTGATCTAAGTCTCTTGGATGTAAAGTTTCATGAAAATGGAAGGACTAGATAATTGAGTCAAAAAGCCAGCAGATACCATGCTGTGCTGGAGAAAATGAATGAGTTCTGTTTAGATATGGCATGCAGGACTGCATGATCTCTGGCTTTTGATGAACACTGGAATCCACACAGAAGTGATGCACATGTTCCCTGTTGAAGGTGCTGAGACATGGTGCAGACTCCAGTATCAGGTTGTAGTATGTGAAGGTCAAATGATAGCATCTTTAGCTGGCTTGCAAAGGAAACGGCATCGTATCCAGCCTGCCCACCTTTGACTAGAAGCAAGTCAAATACCAGGAACAAATCCTTTTTTCCAGTGCTCAAAAAACATGGGATTTTTTCTTCTATGTTGCTGCTTGATTATGCAAACTGACAGATCAGGTGCACAATTATCAACTAAAATCTAATCTGTATTTGTTCATCCAGGTCTTAGTTGATCTAGTCACTGAATGGTCAGCCAGAAACCCTTGCAGCAGCTTTTGAACTACAATTTGACTCCTTTCTCTGAAACATTCAGACTTTACCCCCCTCCGAGTCAAGGGAGAGTACCCATGATCTGTTAAAAGCAATACAGGTTCTGTGTTATGTGGCTGTGTGTCTGTGACTAGGTAAGATGGCAGCATGGAACAACACATACTGCTGTTTCATTCTACATACCACATCTTAGTACGCTATTGCCATATTGATATAAAAATATGTAATCCCAAACAGCCAAGTTACTTATGTGTTTGTAAAATGGATCATCTTGCCGGTTTTATATTTATAGTATGAAGTTTCTATAAAATAAAATTCTGTAAAACTACTTTTGCTTTATTAGTTCACTTTAAAACTTAATTTAAAATGTTAACAGAATCTTTGGGAGGTGGCACATTTTACGAACAGATATATGCTGTTCCAAGTGCAAATGCTCTAAAAACTTAAGAATTGCAAGGTTCTTTCACCCACCTGCCAAAAATCAATATAATTAGGATTTAGTCTCATACTGAAGTCAGCACTTTGATCATGATTTTTTTGAGCCACATGTGCCTGCTTCCTTCCTTCTCTAATCCACAGTGAGCTATGAGCTAAATCATCACTGTGTGGTTTACCATGATGGATCACTTGGGGAGGATTGGGAGTGTGGGTGGTGGCTTCACAGGCTTAAAGTATTGTGCAGTTCAGTCTTGAACTACCGTTTCTCAGTTGTGATCTAGTTTGCATCTCCTGTAGACTTTGACCAAGCCAAGTTGTATCTAGAAGAGGAGAGTTTTGTCTTCGTTTCTGTATAAGTTTATAATATAAGAAATAGAACAAGTGGGTTTGCTTCAGCTTTCAAGTGCTTGTCTGACGGTTTGCCAAAATTTACTCCAGGGCTATTACCTATTAAAGAGAATAGCAAACTGTATAACACAAAGCAAAATAACTTACGGGTGGGGAATAAGCCCCTTAAAATTACACATTTAGCAACTTGCACATATATATTTAGCAAATTATATTCTGAATTTAGATTTTCTATTCTGAAACACTGCTTTTTCACTGGAAGCAGTACTGGCTTCTGCCAGTGCCCAGGAAATATCTGAACTGTCATTAATACTATTCCTTTTTGTATGTAAGGTTCTCAAATTCCTGCTTTCTTGGTCACATAACTGATTTTCCTCACCTGTCACCTTGATTAAAGAATGCCTTTGAAAGGAAAGGCAGGTTTCTCTTTTGTACGTGTATTTGGATGTAGAGCTATGCATTCAGGCATGAACTCAGAACAATAAATAGTGACATGGAAAGGAAAATGGTGAAGAATGCAACTTGACCTTTGGGGGGGGGGGGGGTGTGTGCTTTTGGTGTCGAAGAGGCCCTGAGCACGTCTAGCAGGCACTAGCTCTTGCCAGTACTTGGTGCAGGAGAAGTCATGGTGGTAAACAGTCCTAGCCCAATCTCAATGCATATTTCTACTGCGCCAGTCACACTGTGATCTTTATTCCATTGATCTGTTGGTTCCCATTTCTGCTGTGTAGACGCGAGACTATTGCAGTTCTGGGGCCTTTCCAAAAGAATTAAGTAACTGGTCCAAGGCACTAATCACAAGTAATGTAAGCTTTAAAAAAAATCCCTTTGATTGCTGTGTGATATCTAGCGTAAAAGTGACACCATTGAGCCTAGACCTAGCTGAGTTCTGGTAGTGGGCGACATAATCCTTGTCTGTGGGCTGCAAAGCATTTGGGATTCTTCTGGATGAAAGGTACTATATAATGTAAGCTATTATCATTAAGAACAGAGGAAGAAATTACATAAGGTAGGTGGAAGGCATTTGATAACGCAGAGGGTAAAAGTATTTGTATAAGGCATTCAGCAGAAATAACAGTCCTTGCCCCACGGAGCTTTTGATCTAGGGGCTCAATCCTTCACATGTGTGCTCCTGTTTTTATCAGAGTTAGCTCCACTGTTTGAACAGGGGATGGTTTGTGTCTTTAAAATTAGTTCTAAGCAAGGCGTCACAGGATGAGAGACTAATAAAGGAATTACAACAGTTAAAACAAAAAATATCAAAATTGTAGGTAGGATGAGACGAAGTTTCTTGGCACAGACCAAATTTTTATCCTGTAGCTGCACTCTCTTCTCCATTTGATTTCTTGGCAGGGCCTGAGCATTTCTTCACTTGGAATAACAAATTTCTGCAAGTTGCAGTATCTGATATAGTGCACTTGTTTCCTTGGCTCCATAACTAGTAACATTTCCCTGTTGTGCTTGTGCACTGTTCCAGAGTTTTGACTCCAGAGTAGAAAACCCCTCAATTCTCACTTTTAAACAAGTTTATGGTCATGGGGAAAAGAAACCCAAATGATCAAAACAGAGGGCTATTTTAAAATTGAAATAATAGTTAGATCATAAGTGGTTCTGCAGAAATGGTCTGTAAGGAAGAATGACTAATCTCTACTTTAGTCTGAAAACTCTTTTGAAAGGCAGACATAAATGCCATGAGGTGTAGGGGCAAGTATACATACAAACTGCTTTTCATCAGAGTCTTGGAAAAATTACAATCAGAGTAAATACCAACTATAATGCATTAATAATATTATGTAAATGAACCGTTGGAATTATTTTCTTGCTCAATCCCACATAAAACATACAGGCTTAAATGTCAGTTGAATATCATAAGGTACAAACTGATCATTTTTGACAGAGCAGATAGTTAAGATATGGAGAATTTCATCAACGTTCAAAGTGAACAAAACCAGAGTTGTATTTAAAATTTCAAAACATTCATACATCTTAATTTCCTGAACACAGAGGCTAAAATTTCAGAAGGTGGAACTGGTTTTGTGATATTTCTAGCAAGAACAAAGTGAGGGGTTTGGAGTGAGTCTGGAATTTGACCATCGGACCTTGCATTGATTAAAAAAGCATCTGGCACTTGAGATGCTTCTGAACTCAGTGAACTGTTTGAAATTATTAACTGGTCTCTTCCAAGAAAAGAATTGCATATAAATAAATTAGTGTTAGTAAACAGTGGGTGAAGTGAATGTTGGTGAAGCGTTGTGTTTGTCATCTAGAAAGTGCACAGAATCTTAAGAGGACTTTATTGGAGGAATAAACACCTTTCAGTTTAATCCATTGCTCTAGTGTGTTAATGTTTCCCAATAAACAGCTTGATTTAAAATAGCTGTGACTGGTCAGGAATAGTTTACCAGTGAAGTAATTTTTTTTTTTTTAATTTCTTTCAGAGCAAAGAAAATACTAATACCTTAATTATCCTAAATTTCCTTCCCTTTTTTCTTCTGTGTAATGGTAGCAGATACGTTTTTCTCTAGCAGGAATTTGCATCCTGTAAGATCTCATTTTTGCTGGGCAGTGTTCCTGAGAGCCATGACTATTCAGTAATTCAGCAAATTCAGATTATTTTTGTTTATATTAGATTCCCAGACTAGAACATCTGTTTGTTTCAGGGCCATCCTCACTGCTTGCCTGGTCCTGTGCCAGCTAGTCCCAGAGCCAGTCACCAACATACCAAGAACCCTTCTGGCTGCAGGGAAACAACATGGGACAGTACCCTGGAGGTTGTTCATACCATTCTCCCTGCACTGCTTATTATAGAATCATTCAGGTTGGAAAAGACCCTTGGGATCATTGAGTCCAACCATCAGCCCTACTCTACAAAGTTCTGCCCTACACCATCTCCCCCAACATCTCATCTAAATGACCCTTAAATACACCTAGGGATGCTGACTCCACCACCTCCCTGGGCAGCCTATTCCACTGTCTGACCACTCTTTCTGTCAAAAATTTGTTCTATAATGTCCAGTCTAAACCTTCCCTGTTGCGCTTCCATCTCTCTGTGGGACCCATCTCCACAGAAACCAGCTGGGGCCAAGACATAAGGTCCAATGAGAATACCTAGGAGCCAGCACTTAGATACCTGTTTAGAAAGTACTAGGTACAAGAATTAGAGGAACATTTAAGAAAAAGAATTGTCTAGTCACTTTTTGGTGGAAAAAGAGGTCCTTCCTTTTTGGACATTTTGAGGTCCTTCCAAGGGCTGAAATAGGAGTAGTATAAAGGAAGTAGCAACGTTTTGCAGTTGATCACTTTTAATAAAATCACCTGGGAGTCTAGCTAGAAGAGGGTCTTGCAATAATTGAAGTCTAGACATGCTAAAGTACCATGCAGGTGTCAAAACAAGATCCCAAAACACCTTGGGAACATTCAACAGATTTTTCAATTGAAAAGTAAACAGAAGTTGAATGAGCAGAATGTGATTCTTGAACATTTAGAAACAGGTGAGAGCCTGACCAGAAGGAATCAATTCACTTTTATTCCAAAAGAAATCTATTTTCACAGCAGTAGCTTTTCTGATTTTTAAATACACAGCCTGTATGTACATGAGGAGTGGTTTTAGAAACACAAAAAACGGGTGAAATAAAAAAACATTGGCAAAAAAATTGGGGCAAAAACTATAAGTTGTTGCTGAAGATGTGGTTGATGCAAGTGTCTCTACCTTGTTGTCCCCATTCTGCAGCAGAGCGTTAAGAGAAGAGATCATCTTTTATGCCCTGAAAGTTGGGGGAAAAAAAAGAAATAAACCCTGGTTGTAGTGAAGACAGTACAATTTTTTTACTTTATTTTCAGTAGTGTTCAGAGTTTCCTTTCCCTGTGCTCAAGGAATGGTAGCGCAGAAATGACAATAGCTTGCATATCTTGTATTTTAGTTACAGATGCAATGTATCTATATTTGTCTCTGAAATAGAGCCCTAATAAATAGTCCTATCAGTACTGTGAATGCAGCTATGTGTGTACAAAGGTACATGGTTTCCATTGGGATAGTTATTCCATTTTAGAAAGCTGTACCTGTACTAGGTACTATGATGATGTAATTATTTTGATGCAGTTAAAGTAATGTAATTTTTGTATTTAAGTGAGTATGTGTTAGTTACAAATTGAAGGAGATATGTTAATATCCTGTTCCACAGCTCACAGAGCATCAGTGGAGACCTTAGCAATACGTGGCTCAACTTATCCTTTTGAGTATGAATTACCTTGCATTTATTCACATCTGATTAAATCTGCTGGGGGAGTGCCCAATGCCATCAGTCATTTGGAGGGAGAGGTACATCTTTTGTTACCCATACAAAGCCACACAGCCAACAGACCAATCAGCATCTCTTTCTTCCTGGCATAATCTGTACAAGAGCATCCAGAAGTGAGTGAGCTGAGTTACAGGTGTTGCTGTGGTTGCAATCTAGGGACAAGAGAGTAATGATTTTTCAAAGCTCCTTGTCTTGAGCACATAACTTGAAATGCATGCAAGAAGTCTGGGGCTTTTGGTTTTCCTTTTCAGGAGGTGCTGGTTATGTCAAATTGTGCAAAGGCTCAAATTCAGCATGAAACAGTGGAATTAAATCCCAAATCCATTTTGAAAATATGTGCCTTTGGCTTACACAGGGCTTAACTGCACAGACCTTTTCTTTCCTAATGCTGAGGCTGCCAGAGCCTCAGCAGGAAAACAGCTTGACTGTAGGAGCTGGGAGATAGGCAGATTACCTCTTTGTTATAAACTTAACATATCTGCAATTTCAACAGCTGAAAGACAGTAAGCAGATAAGCAGGGGTGCACTTGGAGGACTAGTATTTAGGAGACATAACCTTTTTTGTTGTTGTTGATAGTATGAAATGAGACAGGCCAAAAATATGTTAAGAGATGTCCAGATCACAAGGTTGTTGCTGTACCTTTGACACAGATTTACAGCAGAGCTGATGTGTAGTATGTTCTTGATGACAAAGTTGGAGGAAAAAAAAGTGATTTTAAAATTTTGATATTGGGAAGCAATATTACCAAATGATTAAAGATTGTACACTCATATTTTCAACAAGGGCAAATTATGAGAAATCGTTTGACTTCAGTAAGAATTACAATATGCAGGGTTAGAAAAAAAAAAACCCACAGAATGTTTGCTCATAATATGTTGTTTGAACATAAGTTTTTTGTATGTAAATGACTAAGTTGAAAAGCCATGAAAAATTGTCACCCTCATATTTGTTGTTTAGTTTGCATGGGGGAAAAAAATCTGCTAATTAGTTCTTGTTTACTGTTAACGATATTATATCACTGGACTACTGAGCAGGAAAGGGAGAAAATTAAAGGAATTATGTGAACAAAATAAGCCTTTGATATGGTACCACTGAAAAAAACACAAAATGTGAATGGTGGGCTTACATTATTTAAATAGTGGCAGGGAAACAGAACTTTCTGGACTGCATTGATTCTCTGTTATCTTCTCGGTCTGATTCTCATGAGTGGTTCAAAGGAAGCATAGAAAAAAGAAAAAACAAATCTGTGATAAGCCAATGTAAAGAGATCTACCCGTAAGCAAGTACTAAATGCCAAAAAGATAAAACTTCCAGCTTTCCTTATCTCCCTTGGATGATATTTTAAGTACCTAGTGTTCATTTCAATCTTGCCAAGTCTTTATGAAAATGAAAAACTTCATGAGGGAAATGTAAACCATTCTTTTTTTTTTTTTTTCTTTTTTTTTTGTTTGTTTGTTTGTTTTTTTGTGTTTTTTTTTTTGGTGTGGGGTTTTTTTTTGTTTGTTTTTTTGTTTTCATAAAGCACTTCATCTAAGCACTAATCATTGTGCTTTTCTAAATTATAAGGTGCTTTGGCAGGATTAGAAGCTCTAAGGTAACTTAGATACAACTTTAAAAGCAGGAACCTTTCTTGCATAGATGGAGGTGTCACTTTAAACTTCCCGTCTCAGAAAATTTACATCAAATTTTTGCATTAGCCAGTAAATTCAGAGAAGTGGAAGGTTCTGGGAATTGTTGGAGGAATGAAGAAGCCATCATCAAAGAGACTGAGAATTGTGCTGGTGATGCAGAGAAGTGCAGGCTTCCTTCCCCAGTGAAGTGAAATCCTCAAGCCCAAGTCTGCTGGAGTTTGCACAGAGGGAGAAGACTTTCCCCAGGCACACTCTTTGTGCTTGTTTTGGGCTACAGCAGATAATTTCTGTGACCTAACACCATAATTTGATGCTGGATTACGTCAGCACCATCTACCTGGCATTCTGATGTCTCTTCTTTCTTCCTGCAGTGGCAATAGCACATGGGAGGCAGAAGAGATGGTGTGAGCTGGGAGACCTTCCATGTGTTTCCAAGGGGGAGAATTAATTTTGCAAGTCCTGGAGGATGCTGTCTGTACTTTCTGTTCTTTTTACCTGGCTCTAAACCCTCTGAGTAGAAGAACAGAAATTATGGAGTGCAGGCAGAGCATCAGATGTTTACATGTAATAAATTCAAGACAAAGAGTAGTAGTATAAAACCCCTGCTGCTGTTGTAATTCTCTATGGATAGCATGAAGTTTAACACAAACATTAAAACGTTGCATCCTTTTTCTTTCTTTTTTTTTTTTTTTTTTTTTTAAGATGAGGACTGTGTAGCAAATGAGGGAGCAGAAATCAAAATGTTGAGCCATGATTAATATAATCTTTATGATGACATTCTTAATTGTAGAAGGGAATTAATACTGTACAAATTTAGAGACATTACAGGAAAACATGCTGATTTTGCTCTAAGCAGAAACTGTGGTTAGAAGTACATTCTGCATTTCCATCTATTGATTATCAAGATAAGGAAATTTTTGTCAACAGAATGAAGGGGAGTGTTAAGAGGTAGTTGCAAATGAAAGTGGAGGGAGGTTTGACACCTTTGGTTTCTCGTGCAACAGTTCTGCAGTTCATGGCTATTTAAGGAAGGAGGGATTGGAGGAGAAATTGTTCAGACCGTTTTCTAGCTCATGTCTTTTGAGAGTCTGTTGTGGTCTGTACAGCATTCTTGCAGACGGCGGGCTCATCTCACGGGATCAATGTGTCTTATTTTCATTAGCTTCCTTGGAGCTGTGAGTTTGTCCGCCATATACCTGAGCAGGGTCATCCTGCACAAATCTTCCATAAAGTTTGCAAGTTTACTCATTTTTCAAGAGTCTCATAATGCTTTGGTATCATTGCTGTGTCAGTTTTGTTTTCAAAACAACTGTTTTAATTGGATGGTTTTGAGAGGTATAAGTAGAGATTAGCCTCCCCAGCTCTTGGAGTTTTATCTTTGAAAATGTGTCTAGAAAAAATGTAATCTCAAATAGAAATCTTCTGGAAAGATAAAAGGCTTTATAAAAGCTTTGGAAAAGCTTTGTGGGGTTTTTTTTCTTTAGTTGTTTGTACAGAGCAATGTTAAGTGAAACATGAACAAGTGTTTATGTAAAAAGAACAAGCGTTCATGTAAAAACTGTGTAATACTGGAAGCTGAGGTATTTCCTGAAGTGTGGGTTAAATTGTTCTAGGGCAACTTTTTCTTAAACCAGGAAATGTGGATCTTCTGGTGAAATTGCTTCCAGGGCAGGTTTCTGCCTAATCTGCCAGGTGGAGAGTACGTTCTTAATTTTGGAGATGCACAGCAATTACTTCTTGATAGCTGGGGCCACTGAAGGCAATGCACAGCTGAGCAGGGAGATACCACTTAGTAAAAGTGTAAAACTTTATCAGAATATACTGATACTAGTTTCAGGCAGTCCATCTTGAAGTGCCAAGAAATGCTTGCATGTAATGTATGAAGAGTGAAGTTAGCCTGTTGAAAATATATGTTTCACACAGGATACTTTTTCTTCTGCTAGGTTTTTATTTTGGTGGAGGGGAACATAAGTGATTGAATTACATCATTAATTATGAATTATATTTTTCTTTCTTTTATTTGATTCACAGTGTGTGCTGTACTTGTGGGCCTTGAAAATCCTTTACCCCAAAACACTGTTTTTACTTCGTGGGAATCATGAATGTAGACATTTAACAGAGTATTTCACATTTAAGCAAGAATGTAAGTCTACCTTAACCTTTCTCCTCTTAACTTCCTTTTCAACAACTTGATTTATTATTTTGTGAGTATTTGAACAGGTTTGCCATCAGTAATTTTAAATGTACTTTTCATGTTAACTATCATTAATTTTAAATTGTTGTAATTACTGTTCGCTGAGAGGGCAGTCATCCTGCAGAGGCTGGAGAGGGTGTCTCAGTGGCGGAGAAAGGGAGGGGTTAGTTACCCCCTGCAGTGGGTAGTGACCGACTATACATACAAACACTTGATGCTGCAGGTATCAAGACACTTCAGCTTGCCAGCCTGGACTGGGAAGCAGCCCAGGGCTACTGTGGGGCAATCTAGGCCTGGATGCTCTCGGTAAATCCATGCTGCTGCTGCTTTTTGCAGCCTGTTTGCTGCCCCACGCAGCAGCCTGGCAGTCAGAACCTGCCAGCATGTCAGCTCTGGCACCTCTGCGACAGGTCCCTGATAGCTAGTGGAGGAGGTGGCATCTCACTGGGTCTCATCTGCAGCAGGAGAAAAATGTAAGGAATTTTTATGTTGGGTTTTTTTTCCTTTAAGTATAGCATTTTCACATTTACCTTGTAAGTAGGCTTAAACTTTTTGGTATGCTCTTTTTATAGGAATTCCTTTCTGTGTTGCAAGAAAGGATACAGTGACACATGAAAGCTCATTAGATGTAGACCTTCACCTGCACAATGAAGCTTTTTTTTTTCCTGTGGCACTGTAAGCTGAAGTTATTGCCATAAGTCTGTGTCCCCTTTTTAGCATCGGGGATAAAGGAAATGTTAATTGGCATAAAGGCTTCATGGTTTACTGAGTTTAATATGCATATTGGTAAATTAACATTTCAGCTTCATTGTATCATGTCATTCATTTCATAATGGCATTTCTGTAGATAGTTAATTATAAGGGACTGGGCTAAACTTCTGAGTACTTCATAGTGTATTGAGTCATAACGTAATAATAACAATTCAGCAAACGTTTTAAGGTTTGCTATATAGACTTCATGGCAGACTAAAATGCTATATTAAATTGTTTATTTACAGATTTTTAGAAAAATATAATAAACTTGGCAGAACTTTTATTAGTTTCACCTCAGAATCTGAAGAATTTTTCCAGCAACAAATAACAATAATCCTAAAGAATTTTTTGCATGAGGCAAGCTTTGATACAGTCCTCAATGCAAGAGAGAGCAGTGAGAGCAAAATTGAGAGCAGCACCCTAATTCTTTTTTTTCTCTTAAATATTGATGGCACTTTCTGATACCATATTAATCTTTAAAAGGTAAAATCAAATATTCAGAACGCGTATATGATGCCTGCATGGATGCCTTCGACTGCCTTCCCTTGGCTGCTCTGATGAACCAACAATTCCTGTGTGTACATGGTGGCCTGTCTCCAGAGATCAACACTTTAGATGACATCAGAAAAGTAAGTCTGATTAGTGCTCAGGTCTAATAAGTGAACAGTTCATTACCAGCAACTAAAACTTGAATCCTTTCTCGCTGTCATTCATTTGTGTAAGGTTCCTGTATGTCATTTTGACATTCATGATGACATTATTGCCTTTTAAAGGTCTTTCTGAATAGAACATAAAAGGAATTGCTGCAATTAGTCGTATTTTATTGAGGTGAGAAAATCACCTGCATCCAGTAGAGCAAAAAAATTAGAATTTTTGTGTTCTAAAAAAAATGTTAGGCATGTAAGTATTTAGGTGCAAATGAATCCATGGCATTGATTTCTTTTAAGTATTATCTACTAGCACAATGTAAGCACACCATCTGATGACTGCTTGCGCCTTCTTAGGCATTCTGCACTTTCTTGAAGAAGAGATAAAAATAGGTCTAGCAAAACCTCACAACATTTAAAACGTAGAAAAGTGTGGTATGATTGCAATGAATATAGTCAAAACAACATTATTATTTTTAAAAGAGTCGAAAAGCTTCATTCTCAGTAGGTCCTGCCACATTTTTAATAGTACTGCACTTGAGTGCCTAGCAAATTGTGTGAGGGTTAGTAAATTGATGCTGGTGTGATACTCTTGAGTTTTGAGAAGTTCCTTGTAAATCTCATGAAAGTTCAGAGAACAATGTCAAACAGTTTCTTCACATAATCCAGTCTTGTTGCACGTTGCCAAGGTTTACCTTTTTTGGGGTATTTTGTAAGAAAGATCTCAGTTGATATTTCTAAAAGGAGATATCTGTTCATTCTTACAGTATCCAGCAGAAAATATTTTCTTCTTGCTTGCAGTTTGAGACTTGCAAACATGGATATATACTTCTGAGCTTTAAAGTTACTAAAAGATAAATTATATTCTGAGGTTAATTTGTAGCCTAAGAAATTAATATGGTCTAAAAAAGAAAATAAAACAAAACAAAACTTGAGCCAGTAATTACATGTTTTGGTTTAAAAGCAATTAGATTAAGATATTAACTGCACTTCTAAAAATCAGTGTATGTAAAGTTTTGTTTCTAAGGTAAAGGTTCACTACCTCATTAAGCAAAAAATACTCTCTGCCTGCAAATTAGCTGGCTTTGCAACAATATAATGGCAGAGTAAAGCTGTTAGTTCTCAGATTCTAGATTAGGGTATTAACATCTTCACTCCACCACCCCTACCCCACCCCCACTCCCCCCCTCCACTAGCAGGTTTATTCATCTTTGGCAATCAGCAGGAATTGGCTTTGCATATTTATGAGTTGTTATTTAAATGAATTATAGTTACAAAAGCATGAATTGGTAGAGGGCTGCAATAAGTTCAAAGTGTATGTATGCTATGAATATTTCATGACAAGGATGCAAATGTAAAATTGTAGAGGTATCTTATTAAAACTTTTCCAACACTCAGTTAAACATTTAAACCCAATTCTTTTTTTGGGAGGAAAAAATGGTATGTTAGGTATGCTGCTAAATCATTACTTGATCTTTCTGGTCAGATTAGAGAATGTTTTGGACAGCAAGCCTGATTCGTATGTCCATTGTAACAAGAAGTGTTGTTATATTAAAGCATTCTTGCAGAGGGATACTGATTTTTTATATTTCCCTATTTTGCTATACTCTGTCTTATTTGCAGTATGATTCTATATAATTTGAATTTTTTAATACCAATAGGCACAGAGAGAAGTTTTTAGCATCTTAATTAGGGTTAAGGTAGAGAGAGCAACAAGAGTGTCATGGCAAGATGCTGTAATGCAGAGATGTTGTCTTGGTATTTAAATACAATTTTTTTGTGAAAATTTATTTACATCAAAATGGGAACTTGCTTTGAAATAACTATTGTATTTTTTTTCTTGAGGTGCCTCATATAAATCAAGTGCCATGATGTTTGAAAAATCATGAAATACAAAAATACCATTGTCTCTCGTCAGTTGAAATGCTTTCAAAAAACATTAGAAAAAGCAAAAAAACCCATACACAAATATTCACATAGAATGGGAATCCACTGTATCTCTTAATTTTTGGTTATATCACTTCCTTCTCTTTGTTAGCGAGGAGTGTTTTACTGTTATTCAAAATCCAGTGCTTTAAAGCTGAGAGCAAGCCAAAGCAGAAAAATAGATTGCTTTGGGTCTTTGCCAACCCATGGAATGAAAAATAATAACTTTGCTTCAGTGTTTCTGTGATACATAGTTGAAAGAAGTTAGTATTTCTTTGTCTCCTATTTTTCTTAGTTAGATCGATTCAAGGAACCACCTGCATATGGACCTATGTGTGACATCCTGTGGTCAGACCCATTGGAGGACTTTGGAAACGAGAAGACTCAGGAACACTTTACTCACAACACAGTCAGGGGGTGCTCGTACTTCTACAGGTGACTGTTACTACTTTGAATGGGTTTCTGTATGTGAACTTGTTCTCGTTTTGCAGTATAAATGTTTGCTTGAAGTTTGTGGCACTACTTAGATAATTGGGCCTTTTTTTCTTCAGGCTTACCTTGTTCTCAGGTAAATTCATGTTTGGATTATTTGTATCTTGCTTTTACCCACAACTGGGAAACCCTTAAATGACAATTTTATTCACTAAAGCTTGTGTATTTTGCTTATTTCTGTTCTTGTAAGTTAGGGAATAAATGTATCACTTTTAAAAAAGGGGTAGGTAACTACATGTCTAATTTGAAAATTAGACTTAATTTTGAATGAAAGGTTCCAGCATTTGAAAACACACTACCTATTGCTCTGCAGGGTAAGTAAAAATTGTGATTTCCCTCACACAGGTACCTTTTTTCTTTTTTTTTTTTTAGTCTCAGTTTGATAAAGCTCTTCTGTTTGGGAATAGTTCTTCCAAAGAAATTCAAGATTTGAACAGCATTGGTTAAATGGGACTTGCTGAGAGCTGAAATGCAGACAAGTGTCTGTGACATGCTTACAGAAACATGTATGGACTTAAATGCAAAGATATAAAGTTGTAATTCATCTTTGAAATTATTTCTTTCTATTGATGTTTGTTAGTAAAACATAACTGTGAGAGTATTCTTGGAAAAAGTAACAGTAATGGGGATAGAAGACATCTAAAGCAAATCTGTGGGTTAGTTTGTGACTATTTAAAGAAAACTTTTCTTCTCTGTTTCTTTTCTGCTAAGTGGTAATTCTCCTTTACCCATAGGGTTTTCTCTCTCTCTCTCTCCCTCTCCTCTACATTAAAGGAATGGATTTCCTTGGGTGCTGGGGGATGACCCACTGTGCCCTCTTTGGCAATGTACAAGGAGACCAAAGCAAGCAATGAACTATTCTCTTTTCCCAGTTCTGCTTTTTGTAGTTTCCAGTGGTAGGTGACTTTATTTATAGACCAAGTCCTGTGGACACTAGGCAGAAGATAGCCTGTTAAGTTTGCTTGTGATGAAGAACCTCTCAAGCACTGCTTCCATTCTCTTTTCATCATAGGATGGGCTTGTGTCACCTCATGAACAGCTGTGGTGATTACATTGTACCTTCCTCTGACAGTGTGGGGATTTGGGCTTGCTTTTTTTTTTTGGTTACAGCAGTTAAGAACAACTCACAAGGACACCAGAGTAATTAAACAGGAGGGGAGGAGGTTAAGTGGCAAAATGAGCATTTTATACAGTGATATCGTAATTAAGAGGAATGTGAAGGTGCTATTGATATGTTAAAGATGTTGTTGAACCTTTTGGAGGGAGCAGTTCTATTTCAGTCCATGCAAGCGACGCACAAGTCCAAGTTTTCCCAACAAGCTCAGCAAGGTGAGGAATCCAGCTCTTCTAGTTATCTTTAAAATCTCACCTTGAACATAGCTGACCTGTAGCTGTTCAGTAACATGTCAAAAGTAAAGGGCTTGGTGTTGGGACCATTTCTATTCAACTTATTTATTGATGATATTGATAAGCACATAGAGTGTATCATCAGTAAATTTGCAGATGACACCAAGTTAAGCGGGAGTATCGATCTGCATGAGGACAGGGAGGCTCTGCAGAGAGACTTGGATAGATTGGATCGGTGGGCCAACGTTAACGGGATGAGCTTCAACAAGGCCAAGTGCCAGGTCCTGCACTTGGGCCACGACAACCCCAGGCATGGCTACAGGCTTGGGGAGGTGTGGCTGGAGAGTGGCTGGAAGAAAAGGATCTGGGGGTTCTAATAGACAAGCAGCTGAACATGAGCCAGCAGCATGTCCAGGTGGCCAAGAAAGCCAACGGCATCCTGGCTTGTATTAGAAATAGTGTGACCAGCAGAAGTAGGGAGGTGATAGTGCCCCTGTACTCTGCACTGGTGAGGCCACACCTGGAGTATTGTGTCCAGTTTGGGCACCTCAATACGAGAGAGATATCGAGGTGCTGGAGCGAGAGCAGAGGAGGGCAATGAAGCTGGTGAAAGGCCTGGAGAATAAATCCTGTGAGGAGAGACTGAAGGAGCTGGGAGTGTTTAGTTTGAGGAGGAGAAGGCGAAGGGGAGACCTCATCACTCTCTACAGCTACCTGAAAGGACATTGTAGAGAGGTTGGTGCTGGTCTCTTCTCACAGGTAATTAGTGACAGAACAGGAGGGAATGGCTTTAAACTGCAACAGGGGAGGTTTAGACTGGACAACAGGAAAAAATGTTTCACAGAAAGAGTGGTCAGACAGTGGAATAGGCTGCCCAGGGAGGTGGTGGAGTCACCACCCCTGGATGTGTTTAAGGGTGGTTTAGATGAGATGTTGGGGGATATGGTGTAGGGGAGAACTTTGTAGACTAGGCCTGATGGTCGGACTGGAGGATCCCAAGGGTCTTTTCCAACCTGAATGATTCTGTGATTCGAAATCAATCAAATCAAATCCACCAGTAATCAGGAGACAGAGCCACTAGAATCAACCTTCTTGTTGGTAATGTTACCAGGGAGGTAACAGATGGTTTGACTTCAGTTTTCCTAGTCCTTTGTTCGAGCTGTAATTGCTGCAGCGTGGGGATGGGCTGAGGACAAAGCAGTTTGCACTGCAGCCTGGGCTGCTGGCACGCACCTTTCATGGGCAAGTAATACTGCTGCCTTCAGATCAATAACATCTGGAAGGTGCTCAATAAGTGTGTTTGGTCTCATTATGAATGAAGGTGTCAAACTGTTGCAAACAATTGATCTGTGCAGAAAATGGGCTTATGATGGAAGGCTAAAATCATTCCTTTTCCTCTCAGCAGCACCAAACGCTGGAGCATGCCTGGGACTCCCAGGCACTGCAAACAGTGAGTAATAGCAGTTTCCCCTCATGAACCTCTCTTACAAAAGTGAAAAGCCTTGCAAACCTGCAATGTACTCAGATATGGGACTTGTTATATACTGGAACAACTTCTAGATTTTAGGCTTTCTTTTTCCCAGGTCACAGTTTTACCATAAAATTTCCGTAAAATATATATGTTTCCTCTTGAAAATATATCAGATCTAGTCTGTGTCCTGATTCATATTCAGAAAAATGTGCATTTCAGGAAAAATGGAAATATTTGAAAGATACCTAATTTTCAGGTCATGTGAAGGACATGTAACTGCTTAATAACACGAGCAGATGACTAGGTTGGAGTCACATTATCTGAGGTTACATAAGGGCAAGTGTTACTCTTAAAAGAAGCACCTAGTTGCTCTGTATGGTCAGTAATTACTTACCTAATGATAATCTCTTGTAAAAAAAGTATCCGTTGGTGTGCAGTATCTAATTTTGCTTGCCTTTTCTAATTACTGCCTGAAAAAAGGACATAATTTCCCTAAACAGCCAGCTCATCTGGTAAAAGAAGGACTGAATTATGCAGTCCTCCTTCAAGAATGTCTGTTAATAGGATGGACTTTGTTTATTCTTCAGTAAATAAAACTTCTCCGTTTCTTCAGTCATTTCCAGAAAGGAAAGTTAAAAGGTAGCAGTGGTAACTTTAATGGAAGGTCAGGAGCATTTCAGGCACACACATGAGCTAGGAAAGTGATTTATAGATGATTAAGATCTCTTAATTAATGGCAGAAAATAACTGTAATAACTTTCATTTTATCAGACATGTTCACTATAATGGCAAGTTTCAAGTCACTTTTCTCTAATTTAAAGTTATTTCCTATAACAAAATGCTATGAGGAAAATAACTGTAATGAGGCTTTCTAACTGTGTACATGCAACATGTTAACAGGACTTTCCAGCTCAGTAGTATGTAAAATCTTCTCCATTCAGCCAAAACTCATGTTGAGCCATTTGTATGAGGTAAATATACCTGAGAAAGTATAAAGATTGTAGCTTACAGCAGTCTGACAATCTTTTCTCACTGCATTTCTTAGGTGATCATTCGCGTACAGCCTATTGAATTTCAAACTGATCAAGTTTTCTTCAAGAAATTCCTTTTTTTGTAAGAGTTTTTGACACTGTTATGGGTAGCACTGTAAAATGTCAGATCTTGAAGCCACAGGCCTAACCTGTCATTTAGAGATGTAAAGAATAGTCAGCTTAGTTTTCAAGGGTGCTGAGTCAATGCTTAATGCATGCCTTTTGCATTCAGCAGCATCTCACAGAGTGAACTGTCAAAATTTATGGGTTCTTGGAAATAGCAATAGTACGATGCTACAGTGCAAAGTATCTGAAATTTAAGTAATTCTTGGAACTTTAATAAAGTTCTCTACCTTAAAGTGAACAAAGAGCAATAGTGATAAGATTTCATTTCCCCTTTCTGAAATTTAATGTTGTGTGTCCTTTGCTGTCATCGTCATGTTTGTTGCAATTTAATGAAAAAGTAGAAATAATTAATGGAGTACTAGTTGTGTAAATTGTTTTTTAATTATGAGTTGAGCGAAGCTTTTCTCTCATCCTTACCCAAAATAATTTCATATTCAGGGAAAGTTATCAACAAGAGGAATGAATTTGTCCCTTGAGTGGTTGCCCCCCCCCCCCCGCCCCCCCCCCTCCTTTCTATTTTTCACCTGGTCCAGCTAGTAAAGAAGTTTTCCTCTTTTTTAATCAGATTATCCCATTTTGCCTTGAATTTATTTAGTGAATATTTATTTGCACTTAGCTGGTTGTACTGATCATGCCAGTGACCTACTGCATTTATTTCATGGACTAGTGGTACAGTAACTCTCAGAGATTTCTGTAAGAAATGTAACTGACTTGGCAAGACATACTGCTACTTACCATCTTGAAAATGACTTCTTTCAGTCATCACAAAGCTTGAAGAAATCATCTGGACTTTTTTCCTCTCTGAAAATAATGGCTGTTTCTCTGTAAGTTAATAGTAAGTGGATTTAGGCAATTGTTGAGTTATGGGGAAAGCTCTCTCCTTTCTAAGCCATGGTAGGATAGGGAATGTCATCATTCCCATAAGATTTAATGGATGGATGAAGAATTAAAATGTTCGTTCATCACACTGAGACAAAGTTACTATGAGCATGCATGGTCCTAACTGTGGAAAAATTGCAATGAGATCCGCACCCAGTAAGTTTCATTTCCTTTGTGTCAAAGCTATGGTAAATAACATCAGGAGTTTGGTTCCACCACTGTGTTAATTAGCAGTGTCTTATCCTATGTAAAGTATATCAAGGGCTTCCTGTCACGGGTAAGCACATGTGCGAGCTTAACACGCACTTTCTGGGATCATTTATTTGTGAGACTTGGAGAAATACTGACTGTTAACAAGAGCATGAGTGTGGCATGAGCCTGGCCAAGGTCAGTGGATAGCCTCAGAAGTAGAGCAGATACTCAGAAGTTTTCTGCAGGCATGGTGCACCAGCCTCTTGGGGTTTCTTAGTGAGTTTAATATCAGTTCTTAAGGAATGTTGAGCTGTATAAAGCTGTTTGGCTGTTGACTACATTGTTATATTTTTCAAAACCAAAGGCAGAATTGGTTAGCAGTGGCAAGAGTGACTAGCATTGCAGACTCCTTGAAGAACTTCATTTGCTAGCCTTGGATAGCAGTGAAATGATTTGGCCTTACAGATGTTCTGGGCTAGAATAATAATTTTGGCCCTGCCAGCACATCATTTCAGTGGTTTACTTTACGTGCATGTTAAGTTTGTGAGTATGCAAGGACTAGAGAAGTGTCTGCTAAAAGATTTTGAAGACTGTAGTGTGTTCCACGTCAGGGTGTGAGGCACAGTTATATGAATTTTATTTTCTTCTTCAGTACCAGCATTTTAAACAGATCTTTTGCCCACTTTTCCACTCTTCCTTCTCCCAGACCAGAAGCTTTTTTGCTGCCCTCACATTATCTGCCCAGCTGTACTGGTAGAATTGCTCGTGTGCTCCATCAGACCTGGGAACACATCCAATTTTAAAAGAATGACTCTGCAAAAAAGAGATGTGTTTATTTGTTCTAATACCATTCAGTTCCCTGCTTCTCTTTGCAGTGCAGGTCTGCATACAGCACAGCTCAGGGCAAGAAAAAGCAGGTGGAAAGAGATGTGCTGGGAGCTGCCTAGGACAGCAGATAGCAAAAGCATTTGCCTTTGGCCTTTGGAGATTGTTGTGCGAGGCCAACACACTTTGCTGAAAACCTGTTTTTATATGTGCATGTAATCTTAGAGATGCTGTTGGGCTAAATTTAAATGTCCTCTTTTAAAGAAGCATTTACGCCTCCGCTTTAATGGTATGATGAAGGATATGAAAAAAAAAATCATTAAATCCATCCAGTTTTTCCAGTTATTGGTGGAAGAACAATTAGAAAACATCTGCCATTTTGGTTCATGTTTGCAAAGTGTTGCTTCTCTTCCAGAACTGTGTGATCAGGCAAAAGAGACCTCAGAACTGGTAAACTGCATGAGGCATTTTAATGAAAGAAGGATGCCGAAGTAGGGAATATCACATGCTCCATGGAGAATAACATCTCTCTAGCTTAGCAGTGTGGTATTTTGTTTTCTCCATGAGTCATGGCTCTTCCGTGATTCAGCATGACACATGAAGCACAGGCAGAAGGCTGGGTCATTCTGGAAAAGCCTGCTGCGTGGGGGGTTT
This sequence comes from Athene noctua, assembly GCF_965140245.1. Taxonomy (NCBI): domain Eukaryota; kingdom Metazoa; phylum Chordata; class Aves; order Strigiformes; family Strigidae; genus Athene; species Athene noctua. The sequence continues at coordinate 60,307,224 of NC_134040.1, forward strand.
CTGTTTGTTTGTTTTCCCTCTTGGCCAACTGCTTTATTTCTGGCTCCACTGAATTACAGTCTGGGCTCCGCAAAACAGGGCAAGGAGGAGAGTGTTTCTGGAAGGGTACCAATCAGAAAAACTAATAAGGAATTTAATTGCAAGATGATAATTTTCATTAGAAAGATTAGAAAAAAAATTTCCAAGCAGAGGTCTTTTCTGTAAAAGCTTGTTTCTGATAACTTTTGTCATAATCTCTGTTTTATTGGCATTTTGCAGGATTTACTGCTGTTTACCTGGAGGAGATGTATTTTTGTCTTGAAGAATATTGTTTAATATGAAACTACATTTGGACAGGAGCAAACTGATGTTAAGAAAGTGCTGTAAATTAAAGCCCTGTATTTATTGTTGCAACTGGTATAGCATATGTAATAGCTGTGTACGTTGAAAACTTGGCTTCTCCCCAGCCACCGCTTCAACAAGTAGCTGAAGAAAAATGCCTGAGAGTTGCTTTGCCTTTTTCAAAATAAAATACCCAGATAGCTTGCTCATGGGTTGTAGTGGTCTGGGTAATATGAGTGCTTCCTCATTACAGATGCAGTGCTATTCACTTCAGAGAAAAGATGTCAGCCAGAGTTTTTGTGTGTGTGCACAGAGCAGTATGTGGCATTTCTGCCTTACTAGGTGTGGGCCCTGTAGAATCTGCCAAATTCTGCTACTAGAAGTCTATTTTCCATGGATTTATGAAGAATAAGATAATTAAAAATTTTTAAAAGCCCACTTCTGTACTTTGAAATGGAAAGAACCACCTATCATGTCTATTTAGGAGCATTTTTTACCACTTCATTATATCTTCTTTAAAAGCAGTCCTTAACACTGGATGAAAAGAATACTATGGAAAAAAAAAAAAGAAGTAATAGGCTAGACATTTTGAGCAGCTGCACTGATAATGAACATAATCAACTGTCTATCAGATTTTTCATTATAGACCCCAGTTTTCAGAAGTTAATGTAAAAATTTCTAAACAAAATGTACCATAAGTCTACATTTAGTCACAATTAATTATGAAAAGAAATGTATGCAAATTAGTTCTCATTTGCCAGTGGTTTGAATGGCAGCCTGTCAGCATTTGAGATCACTGCAGTTGCCAAAACGATACCCCACGTAATTTGGGAATTGAAATTATTTTATAATGGCAATCTTTTTAGACAATTCCAAATACCAAACCTGCAAGTGAGAATATATGCTAGATGGGTCAAATCCAAATATACCATTCTACTGGGTTTGTAGCCTCTAGCTGCAAATGACATTTCAGCTTAAAAATATCCAGGAATGTTGGAAGCCAGAACTAGTGTTTCTCTTGGACAAACTGAAGGAAGCTGATACATTAGCTTCTGCTTTCCCCCCCCCCCCCCATAAATTTTCATTTCTTTCATGCATGAAGTTAGAAACTGATGGGGCTGTTATGTGATTACAAGGGTGCCCTGAAGGTGGTCCCTGAAATCATGGCTGGGACAGCGGGTCTTTTGAATAATGTTTAATTGAGATTATTTCTTTTTTTTTTACTTGCCTTGGTATGTTTAGCAACAGCTTTTACTTAAGCATTTTGCATAACAGTGTTACTGTATGACTGCACCTTCCCCTAAGGTATTGCAAAACAGTCTGCTCTTGACAGCGTCTTTCAGAATATGTACAGTCCTGTAACGTAATACCTGAATGTGAGTTATGCTTGGAGATTCAGAGTCTCTGCAGTCTTGTTTGTGTTGTTTACAGGCACACTGCGAGCCCGTGGTGCTGCAGAACCATGTGTGGTCATGAAGATGCCTTAGTGTCTTCCCCAACACCTTGTATTTCCTTCTTTAAGCCTTTTTGGCTGTTCTATTACTTGAACTGTGGGAGAGTTGAATGATTGAATTGCTAGTGGAAAATAAACATAGTGAATGGATGTTAATGCAGGGTCTATTTTGCTTTTTCTACAGCCATCAGGTGACATTTTAGAGCTGCTATGTGAGGTTTATACCTTTTGCTACCAGTTCTGATTTTTTTTTGATTGCTGCTCTCCAACTTGTCCATCAATGAGAACAAGGAGTTGTAACATCTGCATGTCACATCCTGGGCCGCAAATCCAGGAAAATCTGTGTCCTGGTCCCGGTCTCAGGTCAAGTGTTGCTCAGGGGCAGGCTGCACTTGGAAGGTTGCCCAACTCTCAACCCATGCCAGCCTGCCTCTCCACCACATCAGCTTTGGAGCTGGTCAGACTCTGTCAGACAGAGGGGCTTGGGAGAGTAACAGCTCAAACTCGGGTGCCTGGCCAGCTTGTCTTGCTGCTGATGTGCAGGCAACCTCAACTAAATTCAGATAGTGACAGGAGGTAGTAACACTTGGTTTCTCCCCAGGTTTAATGTTTTAAATGCAACTCCTTTAAGCTGCTAGCAAGAACAGAGCCAATACCATGCTGCATCCTTGCCAGTGAGCAACATTAAATTCAGAAGTGCCTTTCAGATGGTCACGGGACTCCAGGGGAGGATGAGGCCACCTGCTACCTTGCAGGGGTGCCCACTTCCCACCCTGATGAAAGGTCATGAAATACAAAGCAGTTAGCTGAATGATTGCTTGGTGTCAAGGGTGGGAAATAAATTTGGACAAGGCAAAATAAATTGTACAGGGCTGGCCCAAAGAAGGAGAAGAGGGGAGAGCTCTCAGTGTTATCTGAATAAAGACTCTTTCCCACCCCTTAGATATTATTTTTAAGTGGCCTGGTAAGGTTTTGCCAAATCTGTGAAGTCTTTTTTATTCCAACACCACTTCTCCCTTACTCTCTTGCATGCATTTTCTTTGTTCTGTTTTGCTCTTGCTACAGTTGGCCTTTGACAGGGGATGCCAGGAAGTTTTGGCTTTCTTGGGTTCTGTGTTAAATTACTAACGACAGCAGAGGAGAGGGTTTGCTTCCTGTCTTGAAGTGATAGAGGGTCATCATGCTTGTTATCCTTCAGTACAGGCATGGAGGCTCATCAGTGGTTTAAAAGCAAGAAGAAAAGAGTTATTACAGAAAAAAACAAAAGTTATTTTCAAAAGAAACAAAATTGAGTAATTTTAAGTTCTATAACACTTATTTAAGTATAATTTTAGTAGCTTTTCTCTGAAAACTTAGTATTTCACATATGTGCTGTCAAAACTGCATTCAGGTTATCTGTTTTGGTTTTCTTGTATGTGATTTCCATGTGTTTAGTGTCTTAAACAGCAAGAATGTTTTTCATGGTGCTGAGGTGGTAAGAAAGGGCTCCTCCATTTTCTATGAAAGCAACACCATCCACGTGCAGTGAAAAATAGATAGAGATTCCTCTATTGCCATTTTCACCTGATGATTCTGTTTTCACTCATACAGTAGAACATGTCTTGGAAAGATGTATTCAATGGGCACATTTTTGGTGTTTCAGAAGTCACAGAACTTAAGTTTTAAATTGTCAAGGGGAAAGATAATTCTTGTTTATCAGGGAGATGTAGTTAGGATGATCAAACGTTTCCAGTTTGGAGATTGATTTAACTTTCTTCTTTCTGTCTTACTCCTTTTCTTTCTGCACATCACCTTATCTGGTGTCCATAAACAGCCTGTGCATACTGTAGCTAGTGGGCGAGGAGGTTTTCTGTTTCAAGGAACCATTGTATCATATTTTTCTTTTTCAGAGTGCATTGAATCTTAAAGTATAATCAAATAAATTACTTACTTTCTGACAAGCAATAGGGAGATTGTTATGTAACGAATTGCAACTTTCCAGAGTTCCTCTCCACGCAGTTATGGGTGGGATTAAAAAAAAAGTGCTGCTGCTAGTGTTGTCTCTACTGAAATCTGCCTGCAGAGCAGGGGCTGATTTCATGAATGATGCATGTTGGATGAAACATTTTTTGAAAAGCTAAATGTGGTGCTTCTGATAATGTCATAACAGGTGTTATTATTTTCTTCCAACAGTTACCCTGCTGTATGTGAATTCCTACAGCACAATAACTTGTTATCTATACTCCGAGCTCATGAAGCCCAAGATGCTGGGTAAGTATCTGTGAAGAGGGGGCACTAATAATGAATAATGTCTTACCATTGTCAGAGCAAGGAAAGAAAGAACAACTGGGTGAAAATGAATGGAAAAACTTGAAATTAAGTTGCAAGAGCTATCACTTTTTATTAATGCTATAAAAACATACACTGGCATTAGAAAATCTTTTACAAGATTATTACTGAGTTACAGGACTTAATGAATCCTCATTATATTCCACTTACTTAGCCTTTGTGATTTTAAGTGGCATAAAATGGCTAAAAGTTATTTGAATTCCAGACTTGGGTTAGAAAACAAATTCAGGTCAGAAAAACAAGTTTTGCAAATGTGCCTGAGATTTCTGACACACTGATTGCCATAATGCTTGGGAAATTATTTGACTCATGAAGGCCAGAATTGTCATCTTAAGTCTTTCACACTTACCTGAAACTTCTGGGTGTACTGGTTTATCAAGAAGAATAACCTTATAGAACTCAATAGCCAAAAATTATTTTATTCAGGAGTATTATTAATGAATTCAAAGAGTTTGTTAAGACACTGTGTGCAAAAACAATCCACAAGCACCAAGTGGTGTTGATGGTTCCCTCGTGAAACTATTGCCAGTGTAAAGATAGAATTTTTTTTATGCCACTTCAAAAAAATATTAAAAATTATCTATTCATTGAAATGTACCATACTTGTGAGATTTTAATGAAGGATTGGTATCTGAATAAATAGCTTTGCATATCTTGCACAAATTATTAATGTGTTTATTTGGAGGTAGAAACTTTATCCAACCTGAATAGTAATAAAAGATAAAGTAGCAAGATTGTAGGAATGAGGTCAATATTTGCTATGCATATAAAAAGCTATTCTGCATGTTTGAATTATCACATACTTAAAACGTCAATGCAATTAAAAGCAAGCTATTACTCTGCCAAAAATAACTGGCACGAAATACCCAAGGGTAACAAAATTTCATTATTGTAGTATTGCTTTCTAATAAAGGGTGAAAAATAAAATTTTGTAGAAGGCATTGTATTGAAACTATACAATGACTTCAGTGCAACCATTGTGGATGATTGCCCGTTTCTTGTAGCTGAAGACTGAAGAGCAGTATTTGGTGTTACTTGTGTTTTAGTAAGACAAAAGTACAGGGTGGCTGGTTTCTTTCCAAGGTTTAATGCTTGATTGATTATACGTTGGCCCAATAAGCCTTTTATTTTTCATAAGGTAATGAAAACTTGCAAGCATTAAACTGGCTAATAGACTGGATGAGATTAGACACAGCACTAAAAATATTGGACGTTTTGTTTCCCATCCCCTTCTTATTCTTTCCATCTCCCCTGGCCTTGCCGTCACCTGCATGCCCAGAGAGGGCAGGCAGGGGGAGGGTCATGGAGGATATGCACTCCTGAAGGCAGTACCGTGCCCCTCCAAGGCAGATGGTGGTGCTCACCTTCACCCACAGTCCCATAGAGGGAAAGTCTGGGAATGTCCTGGGGTGCATGCGCATAGAGGCCACCTGGCTCCAGGGATGGGTACTGACCAAATTCATAATAAAAACCACCTCTGGATCACTAAATCTCAGGCAAAGACACAGCTTTCAAACATGTTGTGGATCCCTGGCCATCCCAAATTGATATAAGGAATAAGCCTAAGCCTGCAGGAAATCTTTTTTTCCATGGCTTTAAAAAGCCCATATGAATGTTTTTCTGTCTTGACATTTGTAAACAGTCAGTGCAGTAATGTAGTAGGTATTTTTGTGCTATATTTGGTCAGTGACAAATATACACATAACACTGGGCAATAATTAGTATCTTGTCTTTCCTTCTAGGTATCGTATGTACAGGAAAAGCCAAACAACAGGCTTCCCTTCATTAATCACAATTTTTTCAGCACCAAACTATCTAGATGTATACAATAACAAAGGTAAGACTTTAATTCCTGTTAATACAGAAAAGACTGTACATCTTTTTACTCAAATATATTACATTGGTTTTCTTTTTCACTCTTTTCTCTAAGTATCAGTTCATGCCCATTTTTTCCCTCTATTAGTTTATGCCCATTCTGTTTATTGCATAATACAAATCTAATTAAATTTATTACAGGCAGATGTATGCTAGTGAACATAACTGTAGATTCTAATATGCCTTAGGATATTTTGTATTTTGACTACAAGTTATTAAGTTATATAAGTTATTAAGTTATTAAGTAAATGTTACACAGGAAGCAAAACGGAAAACAGCTCTATTTAACTAAAAGTAGTATATTAAGAAATGCTGTGGGTGAGATGTTCAGAGCCCAGTGTTCCTTATAATTAATTATTTGTCCCTTTGCTCCGTTCCAATAAAATTAATAGAGTGTGTATATGCAAACACTCTAGCCAGCTAACAAACTTTGGCAGATCATCAGTGGATAAAGCATGGGATAGATATTGACTGAGTTCCTTTACGGTTTTGTTTTTTCAGTCACTTAAAAACCATTAAGTAGGAAATGAAATATCAGCTAAAAAAAAAAAGTTTCTGCACAAATAAGCAGTCACTGGTCAGTCTGTAAAGATTCCACTGAATACAAGTGTTTACAGCTTCTCCGAGTTTCTTAGTTTATTATATGCCCTGAAATCTCCTCTAATGAACTGTGGAAAAAAAAAAATGTTTCTAAAAATGATTCTAATAAACCTGTCCTCCTATATCCTGAAAGGAGCAGTAATGTTTACTTTCTCCCGTTCCCGGTAAAGCTAAAGTTATTTGTGTTCCTCTGTGAGCAAAACAAAATAATATTTTTCTCAGTGATATTCTTGAAAGATTGCTCCATTGCAAAGAGATCAATTTTTCTTGAGAAAAGATATTTTTAATTTGGATGCTTGCCTGTAAAGGAAGTAAGCACCTTTAATTTTTTTATTTTTTTTTTAAACTTGCAAAAGAAGGCTTCTTCAGGCATTATTTTTTTATTATAAAAGTTATAATCTAAAAGCTGTTATGCCATGAACTGTGTGCAAGGGGAGGAAACACTTCAGTGTTAGTTAGGTAATGGGGTTTGTACACTTTGGTGTTCTCAATGTGCATGTTAGCTTGTGGAGAGAGTAATAAAAGCATTCTGCAAAAAATGTGCAAGCAGAACTGTCAGTAGCTACTTCTTAAAAGTAAATAATATAGAGACTCTGCTAACAACCCAAAAAGCACAGGATGAAACAAGGAATGTGTTAATTTTCTCGGCAGCATTATTGCTGGTGGTGGGAAAAGTGTGTTTACTCTCTGGGTTGGCTGCTTTGGGTAGAAGGCAAACCGGTGACAAGTCTGTAGAAGCGAAGTGACAAAGTGTTCACCTTTTGTTTCTTAATGCATGGTGACGTTTCTGTGCACATGGAGGCAATGGGTGAACAATGTGAGGTTTTTGTCATGAAGGGAAATGTTAACTGTAAAGCAGTGATTTATAATATTCAGAATCTGGAATTTGAAAACACAGTTTGGGTGGTGAAAAGAAGTACCTCTCCATGATCTCTGTTTCAGAAGAGAGGGTCTTTTCCCTTGTTCCAGGATGCTTTGCTGTGGCAGGCAGGTCTTAAAACTGGTGGAAAGCCTTTTGTGATGAAGGGCTGTAGGCCAGCTGCTGAGGGGTGCTGGTTATCTGCAGTCACAGCTGAAGTTTGCGTGCACTGCAGGTGATGTCTGCTCGATGTGTGCTCTGAGTGAGCTCAGACAGATCAGCAGTGGGTGCGAGATCAACACCGGTATGCCACTCTTTAATATATGACTTGTTGTAAATTTAGAGGCTGACCTTTAGCAGCTTTGTAATGAATTTCTGTTGGGTTTAACTGCCTCTTTTTCTCTCATTAAAAGTTTTGACGCATTATTTCATGTGACTGATTGCACTGGCTCTTGGCATTTAAAGTACATCATGCATAGTTTTTCATGCTTCATTTGCTCATGCATCTTCATCTGGATAGCGTTTGGGTGCTTGCTTCCCTCTTCAAGAAAGGAAAACACCATCATCCTCAATCAGTCCAAAACATGGCTACTTGTTGGCTTCCTTGATTTGCAGCAAATGAGTTAACTAACAACACAGAGCTTCTGACTGACTGACTGATTTCAGGAGGTGAAGGAAGGCTTTTCCATCCGGAGGTGTTACAGGGCAGTTGCTCCAGCTGACTCACTGCACTGGTGCAGAACCTGATTGATTTTTACCGATCATTTAGGGGTTTGGTTACTTATCAGTCCTTGAGAAGGAGTTACTCTCCTACTAATAAGTGCCTTCCTTTCTAGTACGCGTTCTTAGTATGCTTCTGGTTGTCACTTAGCTAATAAAGTCACTCTAAATAATTTTCTGAGAGGCTCTATCTAAAATAAATACTTTTTTTTTTTTTTTTAAGCAGCAAGGGGCTAGGAGCATTCATTTTCTACCCGAGGTTGATAGTTCTCATGGCCATTAAAGCAGATGTACTTTCTTGTACTTCTTCAAAGCACTTCAGAAGGAGTGGGCTTGGTTGCCAGCTTTACCCAAGGGCTTATTCAGTCCCTGCTGTAGAGCAGCCCCTGGGATTAGATATGTCCTCAAAGAGCAGTAGGGACGCAGCATTCCCAGAGCAAAAGGAGGTTTGGCAGGAGTAGCTGAAGACAAGCTACCCAAGCGAGACCATGTTCAAACTAATCTGCTGTTAATAATGCTGCTGTGGACCCTCTGCATGGGCTGGCTCAAGGTACTGACCCACCATGGGAATCTCTTTTGGCTTTGCTCTGCTGGATTCTGGCACCAAAGAGAGTTTCCTGTATCCTTTTGGTTACTGGCCATTGCCTTATGAAGGCTGTGTGTGTAATTCATCCGGCATGTGGCTGCTGATCCTGTTGCAACCCCAGCCCACACACATGCACAATTTCAGGTGCCAAAGTTAGGTTTTTCAGTTAGGAGGCTCCTGTCAGGGATTCGCTGTGTAGTTAATGGAGGCAGAGAGATACACTTCCACGGGGTGATTCAGAAACTGCCTAGATATGGGGGGCCTAGTGTCCAAGTTCCGAGACTATCCTTCTCCATTATTGTCATTAATGCCTTCCATATTACAATGGAGAGCACTGGCAAAGGGAAGAAGTTTATACATCCTTTTTTAGGCAACTTCTGAGCTTCTGTTCAGTGTCTTCATAGCTTTCGCAAACATTTCTGCTCTCATTTATATAATTAAAAGGCAAAAAGAAAAAGATACTTTAAGATTATTATTAAAACTTGTTATAAGAAGTACCGGTGCATTGATGATTTTCTAAGGCTACTCCTTCTGGAAAGGATCAAAACTCCTCATGCAAGAAGATAAATGTTAATTGGATTGTGATAGTTACCTGTGACTTCAGGGCCTTGGAGGAAGGCTGTACTGATCAAGAAACTCTTGTGTTGTGTAAGTGCGGGTTTACCCCTGGATTCAAGGGTGCCCATCACCAGGAGAAATTCTCTATAGCAACAGAGTAAGAGGGTGCCGAAAATTACTGCATTGTGTTATTTGCTGGCCTTCTACCGTGTCTAAACTTTCATTCCCACATTTAATATTTCTTAATGCCTTAATTCGGGCTTGCTGTAATGCTGTTTGTGCTCCAACAACAACAACAAAAAAAAACCAACATTTTACAGAAGTTCTACAAATGTAAGCAATTTATTTGTAAATCATTGTCAATACTTCATATTTTAGTGTCTGTCTGTCACTTTAGTAAGTGCACACTTTTTGGCTGAGTGAACAATTTTAGCTATCTAAAGACAGACTATTACCTTTTGAACACTTAAAAGATTAGGTTTCGTAGTGGCAAGATAACCACCAGAGGATCCAAAGCTATCAAAAAAAATAACATGATGTCTCTTCCAACATGCTGCAATGTACACATGGTGTTGCTGAAAGAAAAAGCAGATGATGAAGGAAAGAAACAAAGAAAGTATGCAGGGGAGTTTGGGATACTAGAAAATCAAAACCAGCTGTATATCAGTATGCTTACTAACGTATCAGATAAGTAATACATCAATGAAACGTGTATAAAGTATCAGCATGTGGTATACCATAGATACACAGTAAGAAATGTACCTGATCCAAATGTATCTAACAGGAAAGCTTTTTTCATATTGGAAAAAGGCAGAGTAATATACCTGGAAGACAAGGAAGATCTTTGAGAAATAATAGCAGTTTGGGAGAAAGAAAAGCACTGTAACCTTCTGTTTGCCCTATCCGTTTTCTTTAATGCTTTATCTCTGCTGTTTTGATGAGGCCTTGTCATGGAAACAAAAGCTTTTATAGAGGAGCTGTCAGGGTATCTAGGCCATCTCATTGCTGATACAGAGAAGTTGCCAGAAGTGATTTTTGCAGTCTGTTGATAAGATCTTGAATTTTATTGCACTGTTTCTTTGGAAGAGGCAATTGCACATTTAAAATAAACAACTTCAGAATTCTGTAATGGAAGATTTTCCCAACTGCAATTAGCCTCACTTCTCTACTAGATTATTTACATCATTACCATGTATAGTAAATAATTTTTTCCTTTGATAATGTTTAAACGGCTTAAGAATTTTACTAACCCTTATCCCTAACCTGTCTTGGGCAGAAAATGCTGTGGTTACTTAGCAACTGCTGGAAGAGAAGGCAGTGTTCTCAGTTGATGCTGAAGTTAATTTGGCATTAAATCAGAAATTGAAATACTTTCTTAGGTATGAAGAATTTTGAGAAAACTTTCACTGCATTTATTCTCTAAATGAAGGATGAGTTTTCTGAAAAAAATATGAGAAAATTAGTTAACTTGTTTGCTAAAATTATTTTGAGGTGGTTTGTCTAAAAACACATTCATTCTGAGCTAGTATTTCTGCCATGTTCATTATTTTTCTCCTCTGATGGAAGTGTTATAAAGTAATTTATTGATTCAGCAGATCTTGAAACAGGATGTGTAATGTCTTTGGGTGTTTATGAACTATTGGTCAGACGGTTTAATGTTGTTCATGTTGCTTAAGGCCTTAATCCACTGCTCAGCCTCTTTAGGCTTTTATAGAGCCATTTGAGATGGCCAGAGGGGTCTGACACGCACACCTGAGAGGTATGACACAGGAGACAGGAGCAATCCAGGTTCATCTTTAACTGAGAGAGACCAAGTTGCTACCGCAAGGGGTCTCAGATGGCATTTGGTGCTTATATTTGACCCTGAGAAGGTTAGAAGAGCTGTCTCCATTTTTAGCTGAAGGAAGGAGGTTTCTTACCTGCACATTTTTCACCACGCATATTTCTAGCCTTAGGCACCTATGTTAAATGCTTAAAGCTGAACGGTATGAATGCCCTTTGCTTGCTGCATTAGTGTTTCATTTCACTCTAATGTGATTTCAGCATCCCGTATCTTGGTTTACTAGCATTGGAAAGAAGTATAATGTCATTTGGGATATCTGCACATCTTCACTTTACAAAACATTAGCTTCTAAAACTCATTTACAACAGCAAGTACCAAAATTAGGTTAAAATGTGTGTGGCTGTTGAGAATAATAAAATAAGATTCTTGCTCTGGTTGGTGATTATACACAATAAAACTGTGGCTGGTGGCTTGGTCTGCTAGCATCTGTCTGAGTATACATTTGGAAAGAAAAGTATAGAGGTTGCAGCCTGGAATAATAAGCAAGTGTTGGAAAGAGTCAGGTTTTCCTCAGTCACAGGTTTCATAACCAAAAGAACCCATTCAACTTTCCTCTCCTCCATCAGCCACCATGTGGTCTGTAGTCATATAGCCTTCAAAAGATGCCTGCTCTGCCAGTGTAGCTGAGGTCTCCAATAGCTACTTCGGCATCAAGTTCATGTGGGCTAAGAAAAGAAGCAAAGGTGAAACCTCCCAGCCTTTTCTGAGCCAGCAGAGAGGAAGAGAAGAGCTATGACTGAAAGCAAGCAAGGGGCCAGAATAGCTCAGGAAAACTTCCTGCTATTATCTGAGAAGCATTTTCTACTTGATTGAGGTGAAGTTTTCGTCTTCTGACTACTAAACAGTAGTCAGAACTGCACAATCATAACAAGAGCCACTTTGTTTAATGTTAATTATCTTCATTAGTCACCTAATAAAAATATTTAATTTACATTGTGCTTGTAAGTGAAAGACTTTAAATTAAAAATTCAGAAAAGTATTTGTGATACTGGTAACTACCCTGATTTATTTTATTCTTTTAAGAGTAGGGTTATTTTAGAAGACTTCTGTCTCTGTTATTACCTGGCTCTGTTGTATAGTGGTGTTCTTCAAGTGGCCTTTGAAGTCATTTGTGGGGGAGCTGTACAGGTCATTTACAGAGGATAATAGTTTTTAACATACTGTTTAGAAAATTGCTGTTGTAAGATTTCAGGTACATAAATTAATAAGGTGGTGTGAAAAATTTTTACAGTAATCTCAAAACAATTTACCTTCCTTTAAAGAAAAAAAAAAAAACTAACCCAGCTTAAGCTATTTATATTTAATTTGATGTTTTCCAACTGTTTGCTCATGGTTCAAGCTTTTTTAGAGGGCAGTTTTAGAAGTTCCTTGTAAAAAAGATTTATTCAACTTTCACAGAATTTAGAAATAGACTTAATGGATAAAATTCAGAAATAATGGGAAGGGGAGCTACCTCAGCTCACTAAGATGATGAATTTGAAGTTTTAGTCCTTCTAAATGAATCTTCACAACCATTAAGTGGCCCTTTTTGTGTGGTTTTTGACTCATTTTTGCTGTAAAGCCACAAACTATTTATTTTTATTATGCAATTGTGTCACTGTAATAGAAGGAGAATGAATTTCGATCTGCCATATGTAATATCAGCCAAAAAGTAATGGAAATATGAAGAGCATTGACACTAGTTTTCTCATTTTTGCTAATAGCAGTATTAAGCCATTTTTATTCTACCGAGGAGCAGAATGGCTGCCAACTGTCAAACTAGGATGGGCAAGAGTCAAATGTGGTTTATTTAAATGGAGGGTGTCTGCCTGGCAAAAGTTCCTGTAAATGTTATGGAGCTGGTTTGTATGTCTATCAGTGAGTAGACTTCAGAAACTCCCAGGTGACTCTGCACGCTGTCATCAGCCACAAAATGGAAGACATTTAGCAACCTATTAAATTTTTGTGGGAAGCAATAATCTAGTGCATGAAAAAAATTTCTTATATGATTGCCACACACTTTAGTCAATGGAAGGAGATGAATAATCAGAAGAAATGTTCACCCCCTTCAGCTAACGTTGCAATATACTGCATTTCCTACAGTGCTGTGCCGTATTGCAGTCACATAACTTTATTGCTGGCTGTTAAGTGATAACCAGCCCCTGGAACTGTGTTCCTCCTTGGAAGCCAGAGGTGGGAAGGCTGGAGAAAAGGGGAAAACAAAGTGTGATATACCTCTTTCTCTACGTGTTTTTGGTGTGTTAGATTTCTGACATAATTGTGATTCATGCTGTTGCATCATTTATGAAGGCGTTATTCTGTGTTCCTTCCTTGATTCATTTTTCTTTGACTAAAGCTGAGGGGTACCATTATGAAGGTCACAGGTTACTAGATCTCACCAGGACTATTTAATTCCTGGCTTAAAAAGGCAGAAGATGAAGATGATTTATGTTGTTACATACATGTCCTCGAGGATGTGCAGTATATTGTCTCTAGTGTAAAAAGTATTTGATGACAGCTCATCTACAGCTACAGAACTAAAACTTCTACAAGATCAGATGATGACCACCAGGACATAGTGAAGTCAGCACTGTCTAATGAGAGTAAGCATCTGAGCAGCGATTGCGTTCAGAACTATGTGTAGATGCTAGTAGTGAGATGACCAGCAAACTTCATGTAAAGTTCACTGAACTGTCTTTTAAAATGTGAAACCCCACCCTTATTTTTCCAATAATAAAAATATAAAGTGCCAGCACCTGTTACAGTGGATGGAAGCTTCAGCTTCTGTTGACTGTTTCAGTCCCATGTTAATTAAAGATCCTGCCTGCAGCTCCTGTAACTGTATTGTTTAAAAACTTTTATGTCTTTGTGTTCAGGATAGTTATAAATCCCTTTGGTTTTAGGTGCTTATCTCAAAGTTCCCTTTTTCTTCATAAGGGAAGAAATACTTGATCTTTTCTGGCTCTGCTCACATCCAAGATCACATGCGTTCTGTGCTTGTGCAATTTAGAAATTACTGAATTTCAGGAAACAGATTCTGTAAATTAAAATATACCCTAATTAAGTTAGAGGTGCTGTCACCAGGTTGAGTAACTGCATTCTTAAGATTTTCATTGCATTTGCAAGAAGATGGAAAGAAAACAAGAAAAAAAGGAGAAGGAAAGGATGAGATTTAGTTTTACTGTTTGCCAAGCTGAAACAGTTGGCCCATAAAGTGAACAATAGAAATCCAGCACTGGATGATTTTAATTGAAAGTCCATATTATTTAAAGCTTTCCCTCAATACATTCTTTTAAAGCCAGCAAACAGACCTGCGTTACAAACAGCTGCTGAACTCATCCCCATTCTGTGTTCTTCCAGGTGGTCTCAATGAATGGCCTGAGGTTTGAGTAATCTACAGCATCCTAATAACCACATATAGCTATAAAAATTTTAGAAGTGCATGAAAGTCTAGATTTGGCATGGAACATAGTATTAGCATAGTGTTGGGCAAACTTCATGCTTTGGACAATATGTTTTGATAAGGGCAGTTACCTAGGTTTATTGTTGAGTTCATTTTATTTCATCTGCTGCATTTTCAGCATGGTTACTTTGCTCCTCCCTAACCAAATTGATGTTGCTCCTTTCTCTCCCGCTTGCACTCTCAGCCCTCACAGTTATACCCAAGCCACATTCAGCCTTTCCCTTTTTCATCTGACTTTTGACTGCACTGGGCCTGGCTACAGCTCTGGTCTCTTCTAGAAATAAAGAGCTGTTTCTTACCAATATGCTTTGTGATATTTTGATTTACTTTGTTCTGTGATTTTGCAAAACCTGGTTAAAGTTAATCAGATCCTGTTTCAGGTACCTGAAGTCCATTAACACAAGTTTAACAATGAACTTGTCATACTGCATTAAAAAGTGTCTATGGCATAAATATCTATATATCCACAAAAGTAGTCTTTGTGTGTCAAGAATGATAAAAATTTTAAATGGTGCAAGACAAATCATATTAGTATTTATTCATACTATATATACTATACAGTCTCTTGTGCCTAAAGTTTGAATAATATGAGAAGAAAGTATCATCTATTGCACAATACTATGAATTAAATATATTGAAAATGTTCATTGGCAGAGCAGTATTCAAACTCTGAGTGATGAAATTCTGTTATCTCCAATGTATAGTTGTGAGGAGCTCAGGTAACTGTGAAATGGATGCTTGTGGATACTCTGCCTTGTTCCTCGCTGGTGGCAGATCCCAGGGCCGATGTTCATGATTACTCAGAGTTATTAATTCACTTACCAACCCATCTTAGTGCCAGGGAAAGCTGGTGACACTGCTTTCAGACCGGAAATGGCTTGCAACTTCTTTGAGGCTGTACCCTGTTATAGATAGCAGTCAGGTCAGGTGGTTGAAAGCTGGTGAGCAGCTCTGCAGGCTGTGCATGCTGTGAGCATTACTGGTCTGGTAGCCAGTCACACGTGCATGGCTGACGTCTCTCTTGTTTCTTTCCTTTCTCCCTTCTAGCTGCAGTATTGAAATACGAGAACAACGTTATGAATATCAGACAGTTCAACTGCTCCCCTCATCCGTACTGGCTTCCAAACTTCATGGATGTGTTTACCTGGTCCTTGCCGTTTGTGGGTGAGAAAGGTATGTAAATTGGCTGTGTTCATAGAATGTGCAAAATGGTTTCTTAGTCACTGTGCATGTGGTCTCATTTATTTGAAATGGCTAGAATAATTTGAAGACAGATGACTTGCTTTTAAGGACAAATTTATAGAAAAAGGCCTTAGAGGGGCAAGCAAATACTAATGGTTAATCACACTTCTCATATGTTCTTATAATTTCCACTCTTGACAAGCTCTGATGCCATTATGTTTCTGCTGTAGAAAGAGATTTTATGGCATTGCAGACCAGAGGTGCGTTCACTGAATGAAATTCTTATTATTTGTTCCTTTATAAGCTCTCAGGCATTCCCTTGGGTATTGCTTACTGCTTGAGGGACATCACAACAGACTTCGCTACTACAGTTACATCCTTACCCAACTGACCTTTCTGATAAGATGATGATGGGTTGCTTTTTCACCAGCAAACACAGAGCTGGTGATGCTAAGACCCAGTCTAGTTAACTGTTCCTAGAGAGAGTAGAGAGATGGCAGGAAGAAGGAAAACCTGCTCTTCAGCCTCTTCTTTGCCCAGGGCATATGGTGCCTCATCGCTGTCGAGAAGACTGTAAAGAACATAAATCATGTTTTATTGAAACATGATGCTCTTGACGTTGCCTGAAGACAACTTCATGCTATGAATGGCAAGCACACAAAAGGCATGAAAACACTTTGGTCTAACATATTAAATGAGTACATAATGCAAACTGCTTAAACACCAAGTCATTTTATTCAGGACCTGAGATGAAGCTTGCTTTGATCCATCCATTATAGTATACTGCTGCAACAGCAATTACTGCCAGAAAACTGTAATAAACTCTTAAAAGCTGCTTGGAATAACAATTCTCTCTTAATAGGCAACTGAAAATACAACCAGCTGTGGCTCTTACCTGCAGTCATGACCAGCTTTGTTTTCAGCTACTCTTTTGTACAAGGAAAGCTGCTGGTTAGATGCCTGAGGTCTCTGCGAACAAAGCAGATAGACAATGAAGTAGGGATTAACAAAGAATAGACAGCCGTTTCCACTAACAGAGGCATTACATAATCCACCCTGACACGTGTTGCAGACTCTTGTGAAGCAGATAAAATGCTTTAATTTTCTTCAGCCATAAACTCAGCCAGGCTGTTTTTAGGATGGGCCTGTTCTTCATACATATTGCAGGTCCTGTAAGATGTTCTGTAAGGTCATTTTTTCAGAGGTTTACAACTGGTGGCCTCCTCAGGTGGGGCCGCAGGATGCATGGTCGGATTTGTTGATGTTCTGAAACCATGGACACTCCTCCTTCTTTTTTCTTGGGATTTTTTTTCTCCTTCATGTCTTCCCACTGGTCACTCTTACCAGTTGCTTGGAAATCTTAGAGCCCTGAGAAGTGAAATTAGTGCTTTTCCTTTCTCTGCAAAACAAAAACTCATGGATGTAAGAGTTGATGTTCTACACAGCTTTTATTTGCTTCCTTTTTTTTATAGATTTTTTTTTTTTCCTCAAAGGCCAACAAAGGTAGGAAGCTGTTAGTTTCACTAGTCGTTCTTAATGTGGAAAGTCTTTCCACTAATCCTGTCAAAGAGAAATATTAAATCCTTCACTAATGTAGGAAAAATATAGCTTTATCCCACCCTTCTAATGTTCCAAGTCATCATAGTTGTCATAGAAGAGGATTTTAATAACCACCTGATTAAAAAATTTAAAGTTTCAACCTGTGTAGCTAGTGCAAGCCTAGACATGCCTGGTAACCCTTTTAATGATGCTTACTACATGTAGATGTAGTGGAGTTTTTCCTCAATCTGCTAATGATTTCATATTTTACCTTGTACCTTTGGCTTTTTTGATCTCTAAATTGCATTTCCTTGGTTGTGATTTTTTGCTGGGGTGTTTTTTGGTGTTTTTTTGGTTGTTCTTACTCTGTGTACTCTCTGGTTAGTGTCTCACTATTGCTTTTCTAGAAGGAGCTGGGACCAGGTTAGGGGTAGCCTGAGGCTGACCCTTCCATGCCCAAGATGCAGAGTAAGCAAGCTGAATATGTTCTGAATTCACCGATAACTATGTTTCTATTGAATGTACAGTAGTTCCTTCTAGAAGGGACCTACAATGACCATCTAGTCTATTTGTCCTGGGTTTCAAGGGACACTGCCCCTTTGTGGACATCTTACAAGGGTTAATGTTTTCTTGAACTGAAAGTACAGTGCCCAAAACCTGGATAAATAAATAAATATTCTGTGATCCCTCTTGCTTTAACTTTTTCAATTGGAATGGCTTTCCATTTACTGAGTGAGGAAATCAGATGCTATTGCAATGTAGCAGCAAGAGGAAAGCGATCAGTGCTGCTGTCCAAGTTGAATGAAGGCAAAAATGTTTTGAAGGGGAGAAAACAGAAGTTACCTAGTTCATTGGCAATTGCAAAAATAGAGGCTGTAAACACTTTTTTTTTTTTTTAAGGTCTATTTGTGCTGGTGTTTGTTATATTTGTAACAATTTTTATGGTAACGTACTTTTTATTAACTACACAAAACACTTCAAGCTTATATTACTACATATATAAAACAAGGTCATGTTTTAAAAGTGGATGTCATTTCTGTACTGAATTTTCATTAACACTACTACAGCTAGAGTTTTCTTTTTGTGACAGACCATGGGAAGCTTAATATCAACATTTTGCATTTGTTTTCCATTTTAGTGACAGAGATGCTGGTAAATGTGCTGAACATCTGCTCAGATGATGAATTAGGGACAGAGGAAGATGGGTTTGATGGTAAGAGCCTCCTGCCCTTGGTTGAGATTGTTTGCCTTGAAACTACTTTCGAAGTTTATTTACTAACCCTGGGATAATTTTCTGAGCCCTGTTCAAATTCTGTGCCACCACTGAAAGCAACTGTTGTGCTAGACTCCAGTGGACTTGCTGTACTGCATGCGTTGGGAAGAATTAATGGACTTTCTGCCCTGCTTTAACCCTTTCCTTGGTCTCACTCTTTTGTTTAAAAAAAATGTATTTCTCTCCATGAAGTCTGTGTTGTGTTGTCACAAAGAGGTCAGATGTTGATTTCATGCATAAGATCCCAGGGATTCCTGTAGAAAGTTTAATTATGTCAGTGAAATTATCTTCCTACAATGAAATGAACTTCCTGAAGAGCTTCTTCCAAAACATCGGTACTGCAATTTTGGAAGATTGTACTTGAAATATTTCATTAGTTGCCTCTTTTCATGCGTTTTTGTATCTAAAAGGCTTTAAGAAGCATTAGAAACAACAAAAATAAATGTGCAAACACAGACAATGTTCTGACCTGATATTTCTGCTAAGAAGAGAGGAATGAACTGTCACTTCTGTTGTCATTTGGGTTGGAGATTATAAGAATGTAAGTTGCCTTGTACCTGTTAGTTTGACTGTAAATGATACTTTATGTCTTGCAATTCTTATAAGTCAATTTACTTTATTAGACATTATTTTCTGTTAGGCTGTGTAAGAGTAAATTGCAGCTTTGCTGAATGTCCCTTCTCAATTGAGTAAAACTGAAAAAAAATCCCATTCATTGCCAGTGATCTTACTGTCAATGCTTTCAGCGTTTAAAAAAAACAAAGTCTATGAGAAGAACAGAAATATTAAAAAATTTAAAAATAACCTGGAAAAATCTAGCACTACCAACTATTCTCAAGATGTTTGTAGGTAGAATGAATGAACAGGGAGAATGAAGAACTTTCAAGTAAGACAAATATTTAATGAGTTGTAATTAATAATTAAACTTCTCTCTCCAAGTCTTTATTTTTAATATTTGGAAGAGAAAGCCAGATCACAGGTTTTGACAAATGTTTCATTTGCAATGGAGAAGAACTGTATGTATGATAGTGCTTTGATTTCACTCTGAAAAGCCAGATGGAATTCCCTGTTCTGCAGCCTCCACGGAGTGTGGACGTGAACAATTATCTTGCAGGACTTGGGACAAAGACTGAATGTATTGAAACCAGTAATCAGTGGAGAGAAGAAAACACCTGTTTGAATATTGTGCCCAATTTTTTTCTCATGAAATTTAAATAAGTAGCTACTGTATAATTAAAGCAGCGTGTGAAACAGTATTGAGGCATACAATGAGTAAAAACTGTGTCAAATTAAATACAGTAGCAACAAAACCACGTGCTTAAAATCCTTGGCTCAAGAAAGCACTTAAGCGCAGGCTGAAATTCCACTGAATGCAATGCCAAAGCAAAAGCTTTATGGGAAGGATTTTTAAATTAATTCAGCATTGGCCTTGATATTTTTCTAAAAGCTGTACTATAACATTCCATTGAGGATAGATAGGCCAATGCCTGTAGTCCTTTTCTAAAATTTTAGTGTGTCAGCACTCCTATGCCTAAGTTACAGTTCAGGAGCACATTTTCAAAAGCAGAGTCAGAAATGACAAGGTGTTAGGGGTCTTTGGGGACAGCAGCATTCTCCAGCTGCAAGGGGTCTCTGCATCCTGCATCTACTGCGGAGTTTCTGGGAGGAGGGTGAACCTCCCCCCTGCCATCTCCCTGGTTTTTTTACCACAGTACTCCTCCAGACGTGGAGTTTGCAGCATTGCAGGTGTCTAAGCAGGGAGACAGGCTGAAATCCTTTGGGCTTGCATGTGTGTGTACTGCATAACGATATCTAACAGCGTTAAAGTTTCCAGATGAGGAATAATTAAACTGTTCCTGGTACTGCAATGCTAATACTGTTGTCTAAATCTGCTTTCAGTTTTTTCTGTATGAATGATTCCTCTGTGTAAAACATTATGTTAAGGAAGATATTAGAAATGGTGTCTTCTTTAGAAATGTTTAGCATGTATAGCTAAAACCAGAGCTGGCATATGTTCATGTCTGCTTTCCCAGATAATCCCCTTAGAGCTGTAAAATGGGATCTGTGGTGCTGGTGCTGCAGCTTGCTGTGGGTGCACGCTTGGAAGCAGTGGACTTGTGGGCATCGTACACATGGAAGAGACTGAAGGATTAGGGCATCAAAGTAAATTTGAGGGTTGATTTCAATTTAAATAGAGGCTGATATCTTTTATGATTTCCTGGTGGGTTCTGATTTATTATCTGTACACCAAAGGAAAATCCTCTTTCTCTCAGAGATAGTTGAGTTCTCTCCCCCCCCCCCCCTTAGAGCCTTGCATTTTTGGGGGAGAAATGTATTTCATTTGTGTTCTTGGTGAAACAGACAAATGTTTATCAGCATAAAACTGTTGCTGTATGGGCTGTGCATTAACAGTCTTGTAGTGGCTCAACATTCCATTATTCTTTTTCAATAATTTCTGTCTAGCTTCCTTGGAGGACGGCAGCAGTACAATCCTATTTACCCACTGACATTTTTCTTAACAGGCATTTCCTTCTATGGGAAATACTGCTAATCTGCAACAGCAGATGCATTTTGTTTGATGGAATGAGTCTTTAAAATGATTATTTATTTTTACATCATCAGTAGATTTCAGGGCTTGCTGCTGATTTCCTTTCTCTTCTTGCAGTTTGAACATGCCCTGACCTGGGTTCCCACATGTAATGAGTAATGAGAATGATCCATCAGTATGGTTTGCACTGATCAGTCATGTCATTCATTATCTTTTCTTACACTTTCTTGCCCTGTCTTCCTCTCTCACTTTCCCCTTCAAAACCAAACCCCATCAGTATTGTCTGACCTCACTGCATGGTGTTCTTGTGAGCCCCTTTTTTTTATTATTATTATTTTTGATTCTGAGTCATGCATGTTGCATCTAGCCATGAGCAGGATGCTCAACAGCATGTATTCCCTTTTTTTCCCTTCTTTTTTTTTTTTTTTTTTTTTTTTTTTTGCTTAAGGAAACATCATGGGGATTGGATCAATTTTTTGTAGGCAGTTTCTGTATACGTTTGGTGAGAAAAGCCTAAATAGCAATCATAGTGCCCTTTATCCCATATGTCCCTGCTGGCTTGTATTGGCCTTTTGGTTTCACTTACTTTAAAAATAAGACGATATGATAGGTCAAGTTTTCTTATCTCTGATAGTTTACTCTTGCTGAACTTTCTCTCCTATTTGCTATGGTGGTTGCAGTATAATCTGATCCAGCAAAGAATGTCTTGGGTGAAATTAGCTCCTGTGTTGTATGGTTTGTACATCGAACATATTGCTTAGCAATAGGAGCTGCAAATACATCTTACCTAGCCAGCATATAGTTGGAGTCCTGTTTTATTTTAAGTAGCAACATTTCTGGCCTCATGCATTTGATTGAAAAAACTAAACTGCTAATTAAAATGATACAATAATGTAATAGATGACACAAATGCACAGTCTTGCTTTGTATGCATCACTATCATGATTTGGCATAGACACTCCTAAATTACCTGCATTAATTTTTGTATTGCCTTCAACATTGTAGCTCACAGCCTTCTCACAGAAAAGCCTCTGTCACAGTGCTAGCTGCAGCATTTATTCCTCAGTTAGAATACCGCTTCCCCAGTACAGTGCTGTAGTCCAAGCCTAAAGAGAATTACAAAGTTAAATGTCTCTTGCTGATCAAAACCTGGTTCTGCTGTGAACAGTGGCATAAGAAATTTGCCACAGCTCTTCAGTGCAATAAACTGCACCTGGGGCAAGCTCTGCACCAACTTACACAGAGACTGATTGAGCAAAACCAAAGGCCTTGTCATTAGGTCTCAGTTACTTACCAGTGCCTTGGTAAGGGTGTTCATGATACTACCTGGACAAATGAGAGAGTCTTAGCTTTTCAATGACTTAATTTTTAACTGAGAAATAAATTGAGAGCTTTTCCCACTGGTTTATGTTTGTTCTTCCTTTAAACCAGCAACATTGGGCTACAATGTGTACCTACTCTCTGTGAGTTGGTGGCAGAGAGGCATTTTAATGTGAACTTTTATTTACGCATTCATTTATTTGACCAGGTATGATTGTTTCCATGACCAAAGCGTTTTTCGTGTGAGCTATAATACAGCACATTGGTGTTCTCTGCCTCTAGACCAACCTAGCAGTGTGCTCTAGATAACCAGCACCTCCAAAACGTGTGATGGAGCAGCTGTGCCTGGGCACCAACTGTTGCACTTCTCTTGCTCTCAAAAATAGTTGCAAAGCCTTGTACCATGGTCGTGTTTGGGTTTGATAATTGTAATCTGCTGGACCATTTGAACAAATGCATGGGTGTGGTAGATAGCACAGATTTTGGCAGAAGCAGCATCCATGTCTATGATAGTAAACTA
This sequence comes from Athene noctua, assembly GCF_965140245.1. Lineage (NCBI taxonomy): Eukaryota > Metazoa > Chordata > Aves > Strigiformes > Strigidae > Athene > Athene noctua. Next base: position 60,330,191 of record NC_134040.1, read on the forward strand.
TTCTTTCAGCTATCAGATGTAAATAAACCGGGAAGAATTAGCTTGATTCCTCTAAGAAAAGAGGTGTCATCAGGCAGGCACACCCTACCTAAACTGGGGGGTAATTAAACCTTATGAAAACAGCTGCAGTGGTGTAGGAGAAGGTATGTGTTCAAGAGGTGGTAACACCAAGGCTAAGTTTTGCTGCTGATCTTCTGCCTGCATGTTGGTTTCCTGCAAAACCTAACAAAGCGTTAAGTTGAAAAGGTGTTTTCTTTTTTTCCCCATCATTCTCAATCTGTTACTTTCCTTCTAGATGTTCCCTGCCTAATTTGTTTCTTTTCTGTTTTTCAGACTTTACTTAAACATTGCGTTTCCATTGATGTTGTCAAATGTTCTGTATTATTTTTTATTTTAATTCTACAAACATCACTGATCTTTTTCTTTCCCCCCCTTTGGAATTCATAAGAAGATCCCATTTATGCACAGAAGAAAGGTATTCAATAAGTTGGAAGGCTTAAGTTTCATTAATTTTCCTAATGCTCAATTAGATAATATATAAGGATAACAGTGGGAGATTTGGGTCTGGCTTTTTTTACTCAGTATTATTTTCTATCTGTTCAATCCCACATCTACGTATAAGAGTTTATAGTCCTTTTTTTCCCTATTGTTCTGCTTCTTAATTTGAAGGCCTAAATTACTTTTCATGTAAGTCCTGCATATCCAGCTTGCAAGAGCTGTGTTTGAATGCTACAAAATATGAAATCCAACAGAACGTGTTAAATTACTGAAGTCAGATTCAGAGCTTTTATTCTACTTCCCAAATAATATTTCTACTCCAACTTTACATTTGACTGTGTCATGATTTATTTTTTCTTAAGTTCCTTCATGTTAACAGGGTTTGTTTAGATATTGAAGAAAAGTAAAACTTTAAAAGGATATCAGGCAATGTTTGCAAAGGCTAAAATTAACCCTTTTACCCATAGCCAGTTCTCGGGTTATGATCCATTTATTCTCACATCAATGTATGCTTAAATGTAGCTGAAGTAATTTATAAGGATTCTCATTAATAGTAAATTTCAGAATACTAAACTGTAGTATTCACATTTCAAATGTGAGTCTAAGATTTATGTATAAATATTTAGGGAATCCAAATATTATATCAGGTTAGTGGTATTCAGTTAAAACTAACAGGGCAATAAAACATTGTGAATATCAGGTGCATTATTTAGCAAATAACATTTTAAAAAAAGAAATAAGATAAAGAAGATCATTACATTTAGTAAACAGACTATTTTAAGTCATTTTCACAGATCTGTTACAAATTATGAAATTCAGTGGAGACCAAAATATTTCCAGTGTATTTTTTGGTAATCTTTTATGTGTATTGCTGAGAAACAAAATACTCCTTTTGAACCTGTTATGTTTTTTCCATTCTTATTTTATAATCTAGGGCATTGTATTTCATTTTGGCCATAAATTACTTTTCCAATTTTCAGTTCTCAAGTCTTCTGGAAGTTAAACAGTGACTGAAAAAGGTCAATTATATGATCAACTAGAATAGTGTGGGTTTGTGTGAAACAAGTAGGGATAGTGACACTCAAGGAAAAAAAAAAAAAGAAAAAGGCAAATGGTGTTTAAGTGCTTTCAGGGTAAAAAAGGCTGAAAACCATGTCTGGTGTATCTTGAGAGTACAATTCAGTGACATCATAATAACTGAGGCAGGAATGTACTCCCTCTATTTCCTGAAGAACCCAGCTGAATCATTGCTGTTTAATTTAAATTTTTCATTAAGCTGTTACAAATATATTTAATTCAGTTACAATTGAATTACATCTGATTCTCCCACTCTTTATTGTCTAGAATTAGACATTTATGCCTAAGACTTTTTATCTTTATGGTTTTTATATCTTTATATTTTTATCTCTATATGTGGGAGATTTGAAAGCTGTCATTCTGAGCATAGTTTCTTCCAGTTTGAACTTCAAGATACAGGCTCATGATTCTGACAGACGGGACGACAATTAGAAATGCCTGGAAATAATGCATTAATACGTGCCCCAAAAGACAGATGCATGCAAAAGTAGCATGCATGATAGTAAGACGTCTAGTTCATGCTCCCCAGCAGACGTATGAGCATATCCCAGTGCATAAATTATCAACATTTGAGCATGCAGACTGTGATAGCTGTGCACACATATGAGGTGGCTCATGTGGACCCGTTTGCACACAGGCTGGTCAGGGACACACAGCCCTGCCAGCAAGCTCTGCAGGATTCCCTGTGTGTGGCTATCGAGCTCCCACTTTTTCAAACTCTCGCACTGCTTGGGGTTAATCTTGACCACAATGTTAATAGTTGCAGTGAGATTCATCCTGAGTTTTTGTTCATTATCTGTGATATTTGCTCCTATGGTTACTTGGCTTTATTTTGAACAGCTCTAGAATTTGAGTTGAGTTTATTTTCAATTTTGAAAGTTTTTTGCAAGGGATGGCCATTTGTTTTGAAATCCAAGCACAGGAAAAAAGCGTACCTCCTTTTCACCTATTCTAAAATGCCAGGCCACCTAGTCATCTAGTAAATATCATGAAGCAAAGCTGCATCTCCAGCGGTAGTCTCAAACTGTTAGTTAAACTCAATAAATTAACTGAGAAATCTGCAGTAGAAAAGTGACAGTGCCTGATGGAAGAGCCTTGGGACTGCCATCAGCAGAGACCCATGGAGAAAACAGAAACTGTGAGAACTATTGCACAGTCAGCTCACAGAAGCTACCCAGAGAATATCCTCTGTGGCAGTGTTGGACCGCTCCAGCACTGTCCAGAGCAGTTGGGACCGCAGCACGGAGGTGCAGTGTGTGAAACACTGGCGCCCCAGAAGCAGATGGGACTTTTGCGATTGAGTTCAGCAGAGCCCGTGTTTCATTATGAGCCCATTGGGCTAAAGTCACTTTGCTCTCATAATATAGCAGTGGAAGGTCTGCATGACAAGGCCTCGTGGCTGCAGGTTTTCACTTGCATCCATCACAGACGTTCAGCAGTGCCTTGCTCCCCTGCCTGGTGCACGCAGGCAGCTGCCTCTGCTGCTGCCTCGGCTCCCTGGGACTGAACCCTCTGCTGCCATAACCGCCCCTCATCTTTGGCCCTTTCTGCTATTTTAGTTTGCACGATGGACTCCACTTTATAAAATTGATCAATTTGCTAGGAATTGAAAAATATAAATTTTCATTTTTGTCCTCGAATTCTGGAGCAGTGAAGAAAGAAGTGTTATTGTGATGTGTAGTGGTTTTCAGGTTGCGCTCTTGAACCTCTGAGGCAGGAACTGTCAGGCACAATCTATAAGAGCCGAGGTTACCTGTCAATCAGAGACCTTTGGGAGATATCTTCATGATATCTTATGATTGTGATAATTAAATGAAACTGGTTTACTTAGTATAACATAGCACTTTCTTGTGGACGTGGGGGGTTCTTATTAAAAGAAATTCCTCATTCTGGTAATTTATGACTATTTGTTTTTCCCATTCAGGTGGTTCTCTCTTGGATGCACAGATAATATTCTAGGTTTTGATGATATCCAAGTAACAATTACACATGCAGACTTAGCTGAACTGTAGTCTCTGTTCCAGCATACTTTTTTTTTTTTAAAGGTAGATTATTGTCTGAGTTCACAAATTTCAAAGTAATTGTAATTTTGAGCAGGCCATAGCAGTGATGACAAGGAAGTTGCTCTGTGGAACTCTCTTAACCACTGTCAGCCAATGCAATCCCTACCATTTCATGCTGGTTTTCAGGACTCTGCCTTTAGGTTTTATAACCATTTAGATATGTTTTTAACTAGGGATAGGACTAACTGTGGATCTTCCTGGCCTTAAGCTTAACCCAACCACGTTTTAGAAAATTAAGTGAAATGTGATTGTTTTTCACTTAAAATTATAAGATTATGAAACAGACTTTTAAAAGTTAAATACCTCCATTGTTGTTTAACTTTTAATTCTTTTTATGGTTTGGGTACTGTTCATGTTGAATATCTTTTTGGCATTTTGACTGTTTTCTAAGAAGCTTGTTTTCAAAAGAGTATGGTCTCTGAAAATGTTTTTGAAATGGAAAATTAGCTTACATTGATGAAAAAAACATGCACCTCTAATGTGCAGCAGGAAAAGGATTACATCTCTAAAGGTACTAATAACTAGATAATCCATAAGTGATCAGTCTTGAACTGTAAATAATAAAAAAATAATATTTTTAGTTTTGACTACAAATATAGCTTAGTTTGGTAAACCATGGCATTAATATGATGTTTGTTCTGTTTAGAGTTCAGAGTAGTGATGTATTGTTTACAAATCCCTATAACGGTTTTTAATGTGTTTTCCATAGGAGCAACAGCTGCTGCACGAAAGGAGGTTATAAGGAACAAGATAAGAGCAATAGGAAAAATGGCTAGAGTTTTCTCAGTGTTAAGGTAGGGTTTTGTGCTGTTTCATATTTTTTGAATGCTAAAGGATATCTTTGAATGATTACTTAGAGCACTGTACTGTTAATCAAACAGCAAATTTTGTATTTTAGTACACCACCCAACTGAGTTTTAACTGGAACCCTTTAAAGATTGTTTTGTTTATACAATACTGCTATTTATTATGACTCTGAATATTCTTCTACCTCGGGGCTTTTGCTGAATGTGAAACAGGCAAACAAACAAAATACATCAGCAAAGAAAATTGCAGTTACCCTTTTTTTTTTTTAAAGACTTTTGCTCACTAGGTATACTAATTAACAGCCACTGTGAGGCAAGAGTTACATGTGGAGAAAAGGGTATGTTCCACATCATCTCTCATTAAAAAGGAAGCCAACTGTCCTGCTTTGTCACCCACAGTTGTTGCTACAGCCATGAGTAAAGGTGATTAAAGATGAAGGCATTAGGGTCATTTAACTAAAAATCCAGGAAATTGTTGTGCGGACAACAGCAACTTGTTACATTGGGCTGCACTCCCCCAAACACATCAGCATAAGTAACTAATTGCAACCCAATGTTTAGAACCCTCCATCTGATGTCTCTGAGCAAAAGAGAAAACATGCTGTACTGTGCTGTGCTGAAGTCTAAATATAGAAAATACAGTTCTCCCTCACTTTCAGCAAAGGGATTTTTTTTCTCAGGAAATTGTATGTTGCTGTGCTCTAGTCAGTTTGTGGCTATTACCGTTAGTGCAAAATCAAGGCATTTTTTAAAAGTGTATTGGTACAATTGTATGATTGATATAAAAAGAGAAAGTAAAAATAGTTACCTGAAGAATACACTCATAATTTCAGATGGAACACTCAAATTTGCTTGATTTGAGACTCTTCAGCAGCATGCAAGCAGTGGGCAGGTTGTCAGTGGTGCTTCGCACGGACACAGCAGTTCGCCCACGCGTTGCAGATTGCAGCAGCACAGCTTTAAATAGCCTACTGAGATGGAGGACTTTGTACCTGGGGTTTCCAAAGTGTTATATATGGATTGCTAGTGATGCACAAGCTACTTCAAAGTGGTACCCATAAAAAAATGAAAAGTTGGCATCATGCCTTTTCCCTAAACAAGATGGGGGAGCAATCAAATGTTTCCACCTGCTTCTCTGTACCAAGTCTGGCAGAGAGCCTGGAGCTGACATTGCCACCACCTTCATAAAACAGCACGATTATTTTTCTCTGATAGTTGAACAAACAAAGTTTGGGAAACCTGGCTTTCTCCCACAACCTTGAACTGCAGCTTCTGGATCTGCTGTATTTTGTTGTGGAGCTTCTTTTGAAGTACAGGATGAATTCAACAGAAACGTGGACTTTCATATGTGGAAGGGCCTGAAATTGGATGCTCAGCTGATATATTTGGGTTTCGATAACTTGCAGATGATTGACATCACCTATATGACAAAGACTTTTTCAAAGGGAACTGTGGGGTTGAAGCTTTTCAATGGCTTCAGGGATGGAACAAGGGTACAGGTTAATTCTTACATGTGCCCTGTCTAAAGTGGTATGCATAAGTTTCACAGCTTAGGGCCTAAGCACCATTTGAAACTCTGAGCTCTTTTAAATTATTCCACAAAAATCAACATTTTAAGACACTGATGGAAATCAGTCTTGATCTTTCCCTGAAAAGCAGTCAAGTTCATCTCAGAGCTGTTCATGAGACATTTTTTTTTGCCCCTACCACATGCATCCCAACATTTCCAGAAGACCAGAATGGACTTTTATCTCATAGAGCGGAACGCCAGCGGTTCACTCACTGAAGCTGCTGAACCTTTTACAGTTCTTGTTTGCTGATGGACCTTAAAACTTTGCAGGGAGGACTGAAGATGAAGAGTATATTTGTTCTCCCTTAGCTTTAACCAGCAAATCCATCACATCCTTGCTGTGGTCAGAGGCCTAGTCAGCAAATAAACAGGTACCTCCAATGGGCAGTTTTGCTGACCAGGCTTCCAGAGGGATGAGTGATGTTTCATCCCAGCCACTATTGCCCCCCTGGGAGTACCTTTTCTCTTTTGCTGGGAAAGGTTGATTCTCCTCAGCTAGGTGCCAGCCTTGTAGACAGCAAAAATTACATGGCGTTATTCTTGCAAATACTGTTCCTATAGAAAAGCCTGGGTTATTTTTTCTGTCTTGTCAGTGTAATCCGCATGTAACACATGAGTGTCTGATAATTCTCTGTAACCCCACAAAAGCTGCGGTTGCACCATCACCTAAACCAGCCTATTTCAGAAACTTTTAAAGTTCCTGTTTGAATCATTGCTGGTTTATGAAATTTATTTCAGTAATTCTTGAAAAGAGTTTCTGAATGATCAGTATTTGTTGTAACGACCTTCAAATGACTAAGTTGAACGTCTCTTCTTTGAGCTGGAGTGGTCACCTTCCTGAAGGATGTAACCTGAATGTAAAAGTGAGATAATGTCAGCCATATTAGTCTCAAAATTAGATATCAAAATGGTGTTGTATTGTGTTTCAGAAGTTAGAAATGAGCTTTGTCAAGATTAGCCATCATAGAAAGATTGGCTTAAGCTCTGTGGAAGACCTCAGAATTCCTTGTCATTGCCTCTCTGCAACTTTGTTTCTCAAGTCTGACTTTTCTGTGGGTATATTTAGAAAGGAGGGAGACAAATAAAATATTTAATCAGTTTATTTTCCTTTTTTAAAAATTGAATTAAAGGGTATCAAGTAGAAAATAAGGAACACTGAAGGCTAAACAATCTCAAAATTTGTGATACAGAGGTTTCTTGGCAATATGCTGTTTAAAGTGAATAAACTTAACCTATGAAGGTGAAGCTAAAAGTGCCATTTCAGTTTAATTTAAAAAAAAGAGATGAAGTGGACTGAATTGAAAATGCTGATTACACATTTGTTTACAGAGGCAAATAATCAACAGAAAGCAAAAACTTTGGTGTATAATTAGTGATGAAAATACTGTGTTAGTTCTGGAAGTATTTGGCTGTTGCATTAGTTCTAATTGCTTAGGAAACGTGCAAGGAAAACAGTCACAATTTGATTTTGACTACTACACAAAGGAAAGCATGTACAAGGAGAATCGTTTTCAAACTAAAAATAGAACTTGAATACTATATCTAGTAGGTAAACAACAGTTGTGTAAAATACATTTAGGACACATAGGTCTAGAAAATTGTAAGTAGTAGAATTGCTGAGAGACAGTTTTGTTAGACAAAACCACATTATCCTCAAGTGAACTAAATTCTGTCTTTGCTTCTTCTATCTTAATGTCATTATATATTTCAAAGTAAAGCACTTCAAAATATGTTTCTCTTAAAGAATTTGGGTCAATTTTGCTGCTGAGAAAGTATGTCATCACAGACAGCTTTACAGTGCTGGTAGAAAGCTGCATTCAGCGTCTTGTCTGGATAGAGCTGTTGTGTTCCTCTTGCCATATATTAAAAACTGTATGTGCTTGAAGACTGGCAAAACATATTTAGGTTTCCTAAAACATTTTTCTTAATCCAGTATCATTTTTAGCATACAAAACTGTTAAGAACAGTGCTAGTAAGGGTAGAAGTGCTTATTAATTTTAATGAGTTCTTAGCTGCTTTTTTCTAAGTGGCTGATAATCATTAATAAATAATGCACCCAACTGCTGGTGTAGACAGAAGAAAAACAATAATTTAAGTTGATTTTTGGACCACACAGTGTAAGACTTTTAAATGTATTGTTGGCAATAACTGCTCCTTTGATCCTCCTTCTATCAAGTTTGTGTATATATATTCAAATATATGTTGTATGTTGTTTCATAGATGCAGGTTATAGTGTTAACTATAGTGGGAATCTGTGTATAAGGTTGTGCAAAGGTGAACCACTTACACAGCAGTGAGGGGCCCCTCACTACAAAAAGGACATAGAGTTACTCGAACATGTCCAGAGGAGGGCTGGTTCAGGGTCTGGAACACATGTCCTATGAGGAGCGGCTGAGGGAACTGGGATTGTTTAGTCTGGAGAAGAGGAGGCTGAGGGGAGACCTCATCGCCCTCTACAGCTACCTGAAAGGAGGGTGCAGAGAGCTGGGGATGAGCCTCTTTAGCGTAGTAGAAAGTGACAGCACAAGAGGGAATGGCCTCAAGTTGCGCCAGGGAAAGTTCAGACTAGATATTAGGAAGCATTTCTTTCCAGAAGGGGTTGTTGGGCGTTGGAATGGGCTGCCCAGGGAGGTGGTGGAGTCCCCATCCCTGGAGGTGTTCAAGAGTAGGGTCGATTTAGAGCTTAAGGATATGCTGTAGGTGGGAACTGTGCTAGGCGAACGGTGGGACAAGATGATCTCCAGGGTCCTTTCCAACCTAGATGATTCTGTGTGTGAGGGGAACTGCACTGGTGCTGACGTTATCACTGGATTCAGTCTATCCTGGTAAGGAGATAACCAGATCATTTCAGGGCAGGTGTAGCTTAAGGTGTCTAAAATGTGTTCCATGTTTAAAAAACAGACAATTTTTTTTTTTTTTCCTTCTGCAGAGAAGAGAGTGAAAGTGTGCTGACGCTGAAAGGTTTGACTCCGACAGGAATGCTGCCCAGTGGTGTGCTCTCTGGAGGAAAACAAACACTGCAAAGCGGTAAGCTGTGTGTGTCATTATGTGTAAAAGAAACAGTTGGTTTTCAACTGCAGAACCCAAGAAAAGTAACACCAGTCTTCTCAGAAAAAAATAAAGAACAGAAAATATCGGGTAGTTTGTACTGGAGCATTTGTGAGCAGTTCATGTAAGGCCACTTCTCAAGGCTTACTACATACCACTGATTTTCAAAGAAAGAGGGGGGGAAGAAAGTCCCTGAAAATCAACTGTTCAGAACAGTAGATCAGCATCGCATGCGAAGTGTGCTCTTTCCACAGTTTACAGCGTCTTTTTGGGTTTTTTTTTAAGAGCAGCCTTTGATACATGGTGTACATGAAGGTTCAGCTTTAGATAATGACACTCAAACTCTTGTTTTATCTGATTTGTTCTTCCTCATAGAGAACCACCAATGGAAAATATCTCTGGAATTAGATTTTCTCTCCTAGCAATTCTAGGTGACAACATAGGAACGATTTCACTCTGATTTAAGCCCAAGTGAAGGGAGGCATTTACAAACATCACGTTTGTCTTGTACACAAACACAATACAGATTGTCAGTTCAGTTTTATACCAAGTGGCTCTTGTTACAGGAAATCTGTAAGTCTCTAGTAGGGCTGCCTTTGATGAAATATTCCTTTTGGAATAAGGTGCTGCAAAGTATTTAATTTACTACTGTAAGCTTTCCTTTTTATGTGTGTGTATTGCTGTAGAGTATATTGTAGGCACACAAGAATGTCTCTTGCTTATTGAGGTTCTGTTGGCAGTAGATGTAGGAAATAGAAATGCTTTATAACTTTAACACAGTCTCAGCCTCTTGTTTTCCTGTTTCCTTCCTGGAGCTCTCTTTCTCTGTATTTTTCCCTTTACTGTCTCTTTTGCCTAGAAGATTCAGGTATACGGTGCTAAACCTTTTCCCGTTTTTTCCCTTCCCTTTTTTCTTTTTGATGACTTGTGTGTTACAGACATAGTAACGTTCTGCTTTGAAAATGCTGCAATATGATTCCACAGGATGCCTTTCTTAATGGGGTTGTGGTCTTTACCTAGGCTTTTCTCTGTACAGTTGCTTTACATTTGTCAGAAAATTTGATCCAAGGAAACTGCTACTGTTGCCCTGGCAAAATAGTAGGAATTGAATTGAATTTGAGAAAATTGCCTAAAGTTCTTTTACAATGGCTAAAAGGAATATCTCCTCATACTGCAGTATTCTGGCTTAGTAAAACATTACTATACACAAGCTTCTGCATTAGTTAACACATAGTACCCCATTCACCAAATAATCTCAAGTTTACATAGTTTCTGTTAAGCACACATTCATACTACCATATGTATTAACAGAAAATATGAGTAGTACGTTCTGTTGTGGAAGTATCCATTTTAGTTGTCTTTTTTTTTTCCTAATGTGTCAGTGCTGGTTTGGATCTGGTTATTAATTTTAATTTCTCATCCTAGTTATGTTTCCTTTTCATTTAAGTTTTTATTGGTTTCATTCCTTGGTTTTTGCATTCTCTCTTGCTCTGTAGCTTGAGAGGCATAGGCTTACCTTGGTGCATGCAGGTTAGCTCCTCTCATTTCCCCATGCAGCAAGACAATAGTATACATATTTTAGTATTGATCTCAATCCATATTTAACATCCTAGGTACAAAAAAAAAATTGTTTGGGTTTTATGGAGGATGAAAAAAGTTTTTACATAGAACAAAATAAGACAAAGAAGAGTGGCATTCCTAAAAACTTTACTTCTTGAGCTATTTGCTAAACCAGGGAAGTTCTTGAAAATCAAAATTTCTTTTTAAATATTTGAGCTGTACCGTTGCTATATTGGATTGCATTTCTGATTTGCATCAGCTTCTAAATCTCTGACTGTAGAAACAAATTAGTGTCAAAGCTGATGGGTAGAATTCAAATGAAATTATGTCTTTAGGAACAATGAATGAAAACAGTGGTAATGTGGTATTCATAACACTGTAGCAACCTCCTGACTACAACTTTTCTCTCTCTGACCAGGCTTTGCAGTTTTGGAGGTCCAACAGCTTTCAATCTTGTGTCTATATCCGTTGATTTGAATAAAATATTACAAGAATGCTGTTTTCAGAGACTGGGTTGACAAAAAGGATGGAGCAGGCTGGGCAAGATTGCAGACAAAGGCAAAGCTGCAAAGCTGTCTGAGCAAACTGTCCCATGCTGTGGGGAGGTTTCTTCAAGTCAGGAGAGAGAAAATCATTCTGAGAAGTTGTATATGTGGCTCTTCTGCCTTGTACTGGCAGCTAATACCTTTCAAGATGACATCATAAGTGGTACACATTTTATGTGATGGCTTTATGCCATTTTTTGTTCTCTTTTGACAGGGCAAATCAAACTGCTCCTATTCAAAGCTGGGAGAATTATACAATGACCTTTTCAGGTCAGATGTGCAATATGGAAGACATTTTCATTTCGTAGTTCTTTTGAGTCAAAAGAAAACTACTCAAATGTGTCTTTAGTTTGTGAAACTTCTGCTTCAAAACAAACTATAGCTTAATTCAATCTGCAAATTATTGTTTTTGTGTAAGCATTTCTGTGTGTGTCTGTTTTGCCAAAATCCAGCACTTACAGTAACATTAGTGTTGTAGCTCCTTTGCTATTCACTGACTTGTTCTTAGAGTTAAAATCCTCTGCTCATTTTTCTCATTCGTTTTGCTACCCCTTTCTTCTCTTCAGCTACTGTTGAGGCTATTGAGGCTGATGAAGGTAAATTGGCCAGTCCCCTTTCTGTTGGTGCCACAACAGATAAGGGCTCTGCTGGGTGTATTCATTTTGCTGTAGCTTGTACAGATTGTGTGGGTGTTGGGCTAACAATTGTGGCTCGGTATTAACCAAAATGTAATTGCTTTAAAGGGGAAAATGTTTTCTGGTTGTGGTTTTTTGTTGGTTTTTGTTTTTTTTTTTTTTTTCCCATTGCTGCTGTGGTGGTTTTTTTCTTTCTGAAAGTTACAATCACGTTGGAATTGCTGTATGTTGAACTAAGCATTGAGTAAGGCCACAGGAGGAGATCAGGGGACTTGGATTTCATGGGACATAACTCGGCAGCAGCTCGTAAATGCTCTGTGACACATAGCTCAAAATCTGTGCGCTGGAGGCTGGGTCTTGTCTCTGCCTCAAACCTTCCTCAGCACTCTCTGGTGAAGGAAAACACACAGCTTTTTATAAATATTCTCTCTTTCTGTTTAGTTTTTTTTTTTCTCTTTTTCTTTTTTGCTTCAGTTCGTTTCCTTTCTTTTAGGTCACTAATAAAAATTTTTTTATTTTGGTCTTTTGTTACAGTTCAGCATGTTTCTGTTTCTCTTTAAAAGTAAAACAACATGAGACATTTGTCTGCAAGATGTCTGCTTTCTCTGGTAGTGGCAGTTTACACACTGGATATTTACATTAGAGCAACCATTAACACCAGCACCATTTTAGTTGCAAATACAAAGTGACTGGCTGCCTGGGACGATTTCTGAATGTTTAGTATTGAAAACTGTGGTGCTTTATTGACAGACATCTAACTTAACCCTTAAGCAATTTTTAACACTATGGTTAAAACCGAAGTAATCACATATTGCGAAGTAGATGCACAACATTCATTCAGCATTATAAAGTTTTGGAAGAAGAATTTTCAAAATTCCCCTTTAAAACAAAATTCTTCAGTTGTATTTTGTTCTTGCCCCTCTCAAATTTTCTGTGGGTTTTTGTGGGGTTTTTTGGTGTTTTTTTTAGTTAACTAAAAAAAAACAATCTGATGATTGCTGTCCATTGATAAGATGTGCCCTTTTGGCCAGTTGAATCTGGTTTTGATTTTTGTTAAGCAGTGAATAAAATTACAGAACAAATAAGTAAGAGAAAATACAACTGCTTTCTAAATAGCAGTGAGTAAGCTGCTATTTATGTTGGAATTATCTATTCCTATTGGCAATCTCTAATCTGCAGTGTGCATACTCGTTGACAGTTTGGCTGTTTTCTGTGATTTTCTGTGACTATGTGTTGTGTTTTAGTAAACTCTCAATGTAAACTGCTAATACTCGTTGTCTGACCAGCAACTACAGCAGAGCACCTTCCTCAGTATTCCAGACAATAATGTGTCTGCTTGAAATACAATCGATTGAACCCGCCCCTATTCCAGCAATATGCACCCTTCAAGTTAATTCTTGATTTGCCATCCTTGCTAGTTAGACACCGTAACTGTAGTCGTAACGACTATGTAGACAAAGGTAACAATGGAGAAAATGTTTCACTCTTTACCAATTGTCCCTCTGCAGTTTGATTCAGGGCCTGATGACACCATCCGGGCTGTGCTACTGGCAAGCTCCAGGACACAGCAAGTGTTTCAGCTTCAACACGGCCATCCATTAAACTGTTGTTTTAAGGGATTGGCCTGGGTGCTTGTTAGACATCTTCATTTCTGTGGTAGAAGATAAAGTAAAGAAAAAAAAAAAAAAAAAGAAGAAGAAAAAAAAAACCTTGAAAAAATTCACTGTAGGGCCTGTTCTGTTTTCACTGCTCCATCCCTGCTCACTCGACTAATCACCATTATGTTGTTGTTGTTTTCTCTGAGTTGAAGTATAATACATGTTAAAACCCATGCACTTCACAAAGTTCCAATATAACATTTGTGAAACTGGCTAAGGAACTAAAATCCTGAGGCAAACAGGATCTATCCATTTTCACAGGAATGGTTGGCAAAAATATCAGCATGAAAACGCTTTTCTCGCTCCCCTCAAAGTGCAAGGAGTGGTAGATTGGTACCAGGGATGTTCTGGCGTTTGGGGTTTGTTTGCTTTGTTTTTTTAACAGAAGTTACCAACTTGTCCAGAATCGGGACTGCATATTGGATGGAGAGCAGGAGTACTTTGGGGTAAAGAGAAGATAAAGGGAGGGAAGGAATACTGAATTTGATCTTTGAAACTCCCCTACCATTTTCTCCCCAGGGAGTTTGCAGTTTCCTGGTACTAACACACCATTTCTGCTCTATGGCATGTTAAGATAGAGGCATAACAAAAGTGCCCGTTCTGGAATTGCAGTACATTGATTTGGTGCAGATAAGAGAAAAACACACAGAAGGCTATGACCAATTATCTACGGAGCTGTGGCCTGCTGTTTGCCTACAGTGCTTTTTTCTCTTTTGCTTTAAATCTAAAGATCTTCAACTCTTCAATTAAAGAGAGAAAAAAAGTAGTGAAAAATCCCACTCTGTAAATACATTCCCCAGCCTGTGGCTGCCTTCTGAGGTCAGTGTGGCCTCATCAGTGTCACTGCTGAAGGGCAGATCAAAAGTCCTCAGGTTCAGTTGGAACTTTGGTCCTTTGTCAGTGCATTTCCAAAATTAAATTGTACAAATGTGCCAAAATGATGATACCCCTGGTCCACGTCGCACAGCGTTACTGCTGGTTGACTCAAGCTGCTTTCTAGAAGTCCAGTGACGTGCTGGGGAGGGTAACTGCCCCAAGCGATCAACAAGCAGATTCGCTTGTGTTAAGAACATAAGGCAACCTGTCGTAGGGTCATCTCAGATCTTCCATAGCTTTAATGTATATCCTGCAAACTGGCCTCACCATGTCATCACCATCTGTAACTGGCCAGTGCTTTTTCCCCTTGGTCTTTGAAAGTCAAACGGGAGTTTTGCCTGATCAAGGATGTTACGGCGAGGCACAATGTCTTTGAGGCTGTAAGTGATAATGATAAATGCTAATTTGCTGGCTCACGGCTGTGCCCTAAGCACGGTCTTAATTGCAAACTATAGTTTCACATCAGCTTCTTAGCATTTTAAGATGCACCCTAGTGGACAACAAAATATTGGAAGTTGATCTTGTTGAAAAAAATGCTTGTGTTTCAAGAGGTGGGTTAACCACAGCTCTTTCTGAGTACGGTAAGGAGTTGGTCGTGTTGTCAGATCTTCTCATTGCCACCTTTACAAAGAAGGACTTTCGCACTCGTTGCTAAGTTGGGGGAAAAGCTGCGAAGAGTTTTATCTTGCTAATTTTACTTTTTAATAATCCTTTATTTAGCTATCAAAGGATTTTCACCCCAGCATAAGATCACTAGCTTCGAAGAGGCCAAAGGCTTAGATCGAATTAATGAGCGAATGCCTCCACGCAGAGACGTGCCATCCGATGCCAACCTTAACTCCATCAACAAGGCAATCTCCACAGAGACTAATGGCACGGACAGCAACGGCAGTAATAGCAGCAATATTCAGTGACCACTGTCTGGGAGGGGGGTTGAGCTGCAGGGCGTGATGGGGTTGCTGCACATCAGCAGTGGGATGTTCTTGCCTCTGATAATAGCTTACTTGCTCTGGGGGCCAGGTGTTGGATTCAGTTTACAAAAATCATCTACGAAGAGATCATCAACTTTATTTTGGTGGGAGGGGGGGTGGGGGAGAGACACCTCCTTTGGATATGCCTTTAAAATGCTTGTAGAAAATTGAAAGCTCATGCTGGTATATATTGCAAAGTTAGGGGAATGAACATGTTTTCCTACTGCTTTGGGAACGTCTAGATATGTTACTGAAAGGCCTTTTATTATGTTACTGGACATGAAAACTTTGTTTAATTTCTTACTAACTATTGTACGTTTACAGTTGCAGCACTAAACATGGACAACATCGAAACATTTTTAACAAAATGTACAAAATAAATAAGGACTATTTATTGATAATGTTTTGCTACTCTTGTCAGACAATGGCTATGAAATAAATTAGGCAGTCTTTAAAAATATAGAGAAAAAAAGAAAAAAAAAAAAGAATGTTGGAAATTTGTTTAAAATGCCAAAAAAAAAAAAAAAAAGAGAAAGAGAGAGTGAGAGAGAGAGAGAGAGAGAGAGAGACAGTTTAATTTTGTACAGATTATGCTTACCTCAGGTTTCTTTAGTGTGCTTCAATGCCCTTCTTTAAATATAACACTTATCTTACTAATTTGGCAGCAATTATCCTTTTCTTTGTTTTAAAAAAACTGGAATAATTATAACATTTATCTTTTTTTGCTGTTTATATTTAGGGGGGTTTGGTTTGGGGGGTTTTCTGGGGTTTTTTTGGTAAATCAAGTCTTGGTTGTGGCTTGCTGAATTTAAATATTTATGAGTGGTGCATTTTTAAGTATAGTGAACAAGACACCATATTAAGTGCAGTGAAAAGCATCTATATTCTGTAAAAATCTGCCTATGCATGTTTTTTAAGAAAAAATGGCTGTATAGGCCTGTATGGGACTGTAATGCGCTTAGTGGTCTGACTTATACTGGAAATGTATGTATACTGGCGTACTTTATATTCTCTAAAAAAAAATGCTTAATGCCTTTGAAATTTTGTAATCAAAAAAAAGCTTTGAAAAATCTAAGGGGAGAGTATTCTTAAAGTTTTTAACATAAGCTTGTCAGTGCACATATAGATGGGTAGCATGTTTAGCAAACCTTGTGAAATTTAAATAAGTTTGTAGTTACATGTGAAATTCTAAATGCATGATAACTGTTAATGTCATAATGGTTTAGTCATTTTGTTCTGTTCTGTCATGTGCCACAAAATGTGTAATTTTTTCACTTTTTTCCCTTTGTATATCAGTTACGGGTTTCAACTGGTTCATTCTAAAAAAAGAAAAAGAAACAAAACAGTCCATTGATATTTTTTAACAATTGTATAAGTGCCCAAGTAATTCACTACAGCCTACAGCCTTGCCTTTGTAATTTGACTTCGAAATGTTGGCAATCAAAGCATGCACTTGTAACAATGAAAGAAGCATTTTATATTACTACTCAATAAAAATGTGCATGAACTTAATTAAGCACTCTTCTCTTTCTTGCTGGTTTGGTTGCAGAAGTGCACGCAGGCACACACGTGTGTGTGCTTGTTGCTCTCTTTTACTTTGGACAGGAGAAGACCAACGGTGTAAGAGAAGAATGACTTGTTTCATGATTCAAGGTCAGTTCTTTACCAAGGAAAAAGTTCCTTTATTGCCCAACTGTTTTAGGCTACTGAACATCTGCAGACTTTCCCCAGGTTCTGGTTAGAAAGCTGGGGTTTCCCTAAAATGACTAGGACGTATCCCACAAGTAGAGTGCGGAAGAAAACACGTACCCTCTGTGTGCTTTCTCCCCCCTCGTCTGGAGTGTTTGAAAAGGTCGATTAGTATCATTTGCAATGTTCCTTTAAGAAAAAAAAATTCAACCATTTCAGATTTTAGATGCTCTCTCTTTTAGTCATAGGTGGACTGTCAAAGCTCTTCCTTGTTCTCATTTTCTCCCTGTGATCAGCATCCTTCCGCAGTCTGTCATCCTGTGAAGAACTGATGGAGGGTGTCACACAATGCAATGTTTTGGGTATTGCTTTAGTCCTCCTTTCAAGTGGCATTAAAAGTTGACTTGGTACCTGCTTTCTTATGTGGTTTTCCCACTTTAGCTCTTGTTAATTTTGGCAAAATATGGCAGGTGGCAAAAATAAAGAGAATTCATAATATACGGGACTAGGAAGATGGATCAATTTTAGATTTAAATTTTTATTTCAGATTGCATAGAAATATAGCACAGGGGAGGGACGCACAGGGGAGGGACGCACAGAGTCTATCTATTCATCTGATCAGTGAAGCTTTTAATGAGCATGGTCTCTGCAAAAAGTAATGGTGAAGGTTTGAGTGACCACTTTACTTGCCAGTTTGTGCTAGCTGAACAACTGTAGGTTACTTCAGGTAAGTTTTTCCGTAGAGACGTTTGAGCTAGAGCTCAGCAGGCACTCTGTGCAGCATGGAGCAGGGCTGTTGGGCAGTGCAACGTGTGCTGTCTGGTTTCATTTGACCTGGGCCCTGGCAGCTGCCCAAACCAATTTAACAGCAAGAAAGGGGGTTTTCCTCTCAGCAGTGACAGTGTAGCATAGACCCCTCAATTGGTAGACTTAACGCAAAAGACCCATGCTACAAATCAGTAGTGGCTTGGCAAATGCCTTCTGTAATTGCCAAAAAGCTTATGGGTAAGAAGGTAGTCCAGGGTAATACATTGGAAAATGTACAGTCTGTCTGGTCAGTAGGAAGATTTTTGAACTTTTTGTATCTTAGAAGAATGAAAGATGTCCTGAGAATGCAAAATAGCAGTGTCCCTTGTGTCCAGGTAAGATGGACTGGCTCTGAGGGATAGTCTAGGCTATACTCAGATGTTCCTAAAGGATGAAAAAAGTTTTCCAAAGGTTATCTCTTTTCAGGGCATCCCATCTCTTCCAGATGTCCTTCCTTCTTCCTGCTGCAGAAGAAGCTGTAGATGAATTTGAAGAAAAATCCTGGTGCCACTGAAGGCTGAGTTTTGGATTTCATGGCCTCACTCGGTGACATGCCATACACTGGAGTATGTCTCCCAGTACAGGTTTCTTCCTTCTTACCAAATATGCTACTTTAATGCCAAAAATAACCATTCATGCCTATACCAGGATTTACGGTATTTTTTTAACCACTTTATTCCCACTATGTGAGATAGTATATTGGGTTACATGTATTATATTTTCTGCACTGTCATAATTTTCCTTTTCAACAGCTATTAAACATGAAGTGTATTAGCTCTTAGCGTACATTTCTGAAGACAACAACATTCAAATTTTGTCCAGGGTTTCTCCCAGAAGTATGGTAGGTTTAACCCTCTTCAGCTTGTGCCAGAATTGCCAACTATCAGGCTCAGATATAAATTCTTTCAGCATTTTCCTCCTTGACACCTTTTTTTTTTTTTTTTTTTTTTTTTTTTTTTGCCAGAGGAGCATCGTCTGGAGCCTCTAGAGGAGTTTGGGTATAAGTTGGCTTTCTCCTGAGAATGTGGCCAGTGAAATTGAGGTCAGAAAGCAGGGCTTAAAACAGGCACCAAAAGATGCTTCTTGTTAGCACAGACCTGATCTCTGTCCTCTCTCACTTTAGCTTTGGTTTTTAGTGAAACAGGGGAGTTCAGAGTGTAAAAAATGAACATGTAGGGACACTTTCTAGGTTCAAACAATTTACAATTTAGTCCTTAGAAATCAGTTTCCCTTCTTTTTTCAAGGTACTGTTGCTCACATTAGTCAGATCCATGATTCTTCCCACTTCTTTCACAAAGAGAGGGATGTGAGAATCAGCTATTTCAAATGTTAAAAAACCACAGGCACCAAAGCAACAATTTGGAAAATAGTTTGCAGATCACTTTCTTAGTTGCTTTTGGGAGAATGTTCAATTCTGCTAAATATGGCCATTTGTGGCATGCAAAAGTGTGAACTTTCTGATTCTTCACTGATTTAGGAAAAAAATATATCCAAGTTCACATGCGTTCATGTGTAGATGTTCATATGTATGTGAAAACACGGAGGACTTGCAGACAGCTCCATGGGGGTCACAAAAAGGAGGAGTTGATGGAGCTAGAGGTAGCAGATTTTTTTTTTTTTTTTGTCTTGCTGAGTTGATTTTGCGGTATCAAGCCTGGTAAAAATTATAAAATGTATGGTTTATGAGGCTTTGATTTTTTTTATTTTTTAAATAACTTGAGGGCAGTTTCAGTTTTACATGCGACACCATGTTTCATCTAGCTGACAGATAGCTGTGTGCTTTGGGCGGTATTCTGCCATGGCACTCAGTTGCAAAGGGAAGGGCTGCCTTGGCTCCGTCATCCCTGTCAAAAGCTTGTTTTAGGTGAAGTAACTTGTCAAAGAATGTGCCAAAGGGCTGATTTTGCTGCAGTGGGAAGCCTGCAGGCATGGTGGCAGACATGACAGTGTCTGCTCGTTTGTGGAGTCCACTAGTGACCATTGCTACTTGCTCTGGGGTTCACCAAGGCCCCCTCTCCCTTTTGGGTGGAGCCTTGCATGGTTGTTTGCTGGAGGTTTTGGTCTGGGTGCCCAGTTAGGCGATTCTTACAGCAGCAGGACTTGAGCAAGTGGTAGGTTTTTTCATACTTTAGCTGTTACATCCCCGAGTCAGTTGATGTAGACAGCCACAGTGAAATCGAGCAAGCCCGTTTCACTCACCATCTGGGTGTTTATTAATCTCTTTTGCTTTAAATGAGTGTTGAACACTGACTTGGACTAATTTCACAGCATTTTAGGCCAGAGGAGCCTGTTAGCTTATAGAATCGAGACTCACTGAGGCCAGCAGGCACCAGGTCCTCCAACCCAACTGCTCACTCAGGGTCAGCTGGAACACGTTGCTCGGGAATTTGTCCAGTCAGGTTGTGAGTATCTGCAAAGATGGGAACTCTGCAACCTCTCTGGGCAACCTGTGCCTGTGCTTGGCAGCTCTTACAGTAAAAAAGATATTTTTTTTTTTTTTTTTTACATTTAAAAATTTCCTGTATTTTAGTTTGTGCCCACTGCCTTTTGTCCTGTCACCAGGCCTCAACGAGAAGAGACTGACTTCATGTTATAAATCCAGTATTTATACACCTTTTCTCCAGGTTGAGCAGTCTTAGTTCTCTCCATCTCTCCCCATAGGTCAGATGTTCCGGCCCCTTATCACCCTCATGGTCCTTTGCTGAACTCCATTAAGTCCATGTCTGTCTTGTGCTGGGGAGCCCAGACCTGGACACTGGTGTGTCTCACCAGTGCTGAGCAGGGGGGGAGTGGGGTGGTTGAATTACCTGCCCTGGTTTCCTGGATATGCCATTATATTTCTACAACATATATTGATGACAATGATTTAAGACAAGTGAAGACATTTCTAGCCTTGTTAGTCGAAGAGATGGGAGCCATACCTCAGAAAACAGAAGCAGCAGAGGTATGTTGCAGTCACAGAACTGAGATGTACTAAGATACAGATCCATGAAGGTAAGAGAAAATTAATGCCTCACCAGTCTGAGAGGACAGTGGAAGACTGGAATAATATTTATTGCCAAATTTGGTAATAAATTTGATCAACAAATTATTGAGGTGGGTATCAGTTGCCAGAGGGAGGACCTTCACCGTCTGTCCTGTACTCTGTCCCACCTAATGCTGATCCTCGGTGCTTCAGAAGAAGGCAAAGAAGACATCAGAAAAATCTGGCCAATCTTGTACTGAGGGAAATAGTCCCTTCTTGGATTCAGCAGGCAAGTGGCTGAAGCCCTGAATTCAGCATGTGATTTGTATACAGTCATTACTGTAGTGCGGATCTGCACGTGTTACCAGGTTATCACATGAACGAGAGATCTTGTGCCTCCCTGGGGAGGCAGAAGTAACCTTCCAAGGAGGTTGCCTGAGGAGAAGCTAATTTGTTTATCTGTCACTTAGCAGTTTATTGTTTTCAGTACATATTTAATAAGATTTGCACTTGATCTGCATTTTTCTAGAACGAGAAGAAAGTGCACTCTGAAGGGAATATGAGGCTGACGCTGTGGCGGAGTTTAAACAAGGCTGCAGATCTGATGTTTAGGCAAAAGACTGAGGAAACCCTGCAGCCATGGACCAGGGCACCAGAGAAAGGAAAGGAATGAGGACTGGGGCTGGCAGGACAGCTTGGCATATTTATTTCATTTTTTTCTCAAGGTAGATAGCAGAAGAGGTGGTGGTGGCAGTGCTGGAAGAGACTTGAGCACTCTGTGCTGCAAGGCTGAGATGAGAAGATACAGAAGCTGTATGATGTACTTTGCTTTGGTAGGCAATGACAGAAACTATTTAGGCTGATAAAATTCACCTTAGACCAGATGTGCACTTAAAGATGATGGTAGAGTTCAGGCTGTGACCTGAAGACAGTGGTGCATAAAAGGAGAGTAGGGAACAGCATGGAAAATAAAATTTTGGAGGGCAGACCTGTGATAAGGAGCAGGCTGAGGCTCACAGTCCTGGCAGAAGCAATAGCACAGATTGCAGGATTGCTGTACTGCATGCTGAAGAGTTGAATCAGTTCAGCTTAAAGGCAAGGATGCCTGTAACTAAGGGGTTTGGACCTGATACAAGGAATTTGCCATGAAGTCAGCTGGGGTGACTGGACAACACCTGGGCTCTCTACAGGATAAAAGGGCAGGGATTATGAGGACCTCAAATCTCAACTAAACTTGTAAGGCAGGGCTTGCAAGCTAACCAGGTAATGGTTAAACAAACAGAGAAAAATTAAAAGCTAACAAGGAATGGAAAAATGACCTGTCAGCCAAATAAGTCGAGGATGTCCAGTGAAGTGTAGGAATACAGTGAAAATCAGCACGAGTCCGCTAAGTTGTCTTTGCTGATTATGGTCAAAAAGCAGCAGAAACCTTTTCCAGACACTTGAATAGGAAGAGCAAGGTATAAAGAAGTGGGAAATGATGCAATGAGGACAAGGGAGAGATTTAAAGTAGATGTGCTGGCTAAAGGATTGTGGAAGGAGAGCCAAGAACGAGATTTAGGATATGGAAACAAGAACTACAGGAATTGAGACAGAAGCAAATTCTGTGTTTAATGCACTTATTCCAGGAAAATGCAATAGTTTCTTTCCTACAGTCACAATAGAAAATACCACATTTGCTTACTCATCAAATAGCAATGCTCTTTAGCAGCTCTCTAAATGGGTGGTATACTTTGAAAATACATTTGGAGAATATATAAGTACAGAAGTTATCTAAATAAGAAGCAACCACAGGGCCATTGGTCTGAGTGTAATCCTGCAGAGATTTAAAGTAAATTTTGAAGGAACCACTGACCAAAATATGTGTGAGTGGGACTGTTTGCTGCAGTACATTACAGAAACAAGTTACGGATGTCAGGAATCTGTACATGAAATTCAAGGTGGAAAGGAGTCAGCTGAAGGGAGGATCACAGATGTTGGTGTTGGAAAAGGAGGTTCTGAGTGCTGAGAGGGTTTCTCAGGGGTAGCAGATAGAAATTTAGCTAAGCAAGAAATGTTTGTGGCATCATAAATTGTTCCCCCCCCCTTTGTTTTTACATCCATCTCTCTGCACACCCTCACTAGCTTTCAGTGGGAGACTAAGATTACTGGGGTGGGATATTTCAGCTGGAGGGAGCTTCCTTCCACACATTTCTCTTCCTTTCCCTCTGCTTTCTTCCCTTTTTCTTCTCTCACCCTCGTTCTTTTGCTTTATCACGGCCACCATTTTGCCCCTGTCTCCTTTTCCCAGGTCCCCAAGGCACTGCCAGCTGCTGGCCTGCAGGCAGGCAAATGCCACTGCCAGCCCTGGCTCGTAGCACCCACCTCCACGTGTGAGGAGGGCACACACCGGCCAAGTCCCCACTGCAGCCTGGCTGCACCAGGAGCACACCTCCACGTGATCTCGGGGTGTCCTTGCCTCAGGTCCTCATGCTGCTGCCATTGCCTCCACTGTGCCTGGACCTAGATGCCTGTGTGTCTAGGCAGCTGCTCCTCACAAAAAAGACAGAATAAAACTTGATTAATTCCATGGAGACTGGTCCTGAGTGCAGGAGCATCACCAGCAGGTCACCAGCTCAAGCTTTTTGTTCCTGTTAACAGAGTTAGGAGTGTTCCTTGCAAATCAGTGGTGTTAGGAAAACATTGATATTCGCAGGGAGAGGGTGACTTGGCAAGAGAATAAGACTTTTTTTTTTTTTTTTTTTTTTAGGAGATGAGGAAATAATATCGGTAATAAAATCTCTTATATATGTAGTGAGAAGTGCTGACGTCGCCCCAGAAGTAAGTTGGCATCAGTGATAGCACTGATCCTTCCTGAGGAGCTGGTGGCAAAAAGCAGCAGAGGGCTCAGCTCTGGATGGGGGGAGAAGGGGAGTCTTCCCCTGGTCTTTTCCACCTCAGTGTGGCTATTAGTCACAGTGGAGAAAAAATTAATGGTCAGTTTTGCCTTCACTATCTCCTAGCAAAGAGTTTCTCTTGGCCCTTTCACCTCCACAGCTTTTTCTTATAAGGAGTGATTCATGTGTGTGCTTTCGTATGGAAATAGATCTGCAAGACTTGCCAAACAACGCACCTCTTAAAAGCACAGCTGGGTGCTGACACGGCAGTGTTTCCCTCAGTCCAGAAAGCTAAATCCAGAAATAACCTCCCGTCTCTAACAGCTCGATGACTCACACAGGCTTTGGGGAGGGCGTGGGGATTCCTGTCCCCAGAAAGCCTCGCTGCTGCCAGGGGGGCTTGGGGAGGCTCAGCTGCCCGGGAGGCAGCACTGAGCTGTCAGAGCTGCATGAGGGCATGTGCTCTGGCCCGAGTCAGAGCAATGGCTTCTGTGGGGGCTGAGAGTTAGAGACTGGGTCAGGGACCTGAGGACAGGGTCTGAGGCAGTGCGGTGGGGCTGTCTGCCCTGAGTGCTAAATGCTCCCTTTCAACCCCAAATCTGGAGGGAAATGCCCCAGCTGAGCCCGCGGAGCCAGCTTTCTGTCCCATGGATGAGGCTCACGTCCTGTGCCCAGGAGGGGCTGGGGCATGGTCCTGCAAAACTCCCAGCCAGACACACTGGGCGAGACCTGCACAGCCCTGCCAAAGGGGTGTAAGAGCAGGTGCACCCGCCTCGGGCTCCCCAGGGCTGTGCGTCTTCAGCTTCCAGGAGGGGAAAGAGGGGAATGATGTCTGTGATCGTAGTCCTGATTCACCCAGCTTCCCAGCCACAGTTCGTGCGATGGCTGGGCTGGTGGCTCCAAAATGATGAGTTTTCTGTTAAACCATCTGAACCATCATGTGGCTTGTCCAAAACTCAAGGGAGTTCATCCTTGTGAATGAGTACCTCTGTGGTGGTCTTCCGTAATGAGTGAAGATATGTGCTATGAGATCTACATTAAATTATGCTGACTATTAAGATACAGATAGCCATTAAGATAAAGATATGCAGTAGTGACTCTGCACCACCCAGGATTTCTTGTTGGTCTGGTCTTTGGCATCTTTGCTCCTGTGCCAGTGCTGGAGTATGAAGATTCAGGTAACACTATCTATGGAAATACTTTTATCTTTTTCCTCTTCCTATGGGTTGTGCTTTTATTGTTGGTATTAAACACAGTTAACTCAACCTTTGTATCAAGTGTGTTGAAATTACTCCCAGCTCTTCGCAGTTTCATCAGGAGCATGAATGTAGCATCAGCTACATATACATGTGTGTATATATACATGTATATATAAACATATATTAAAAACATGTACATGTTAACTAACACAGGTGTTTTTAGGAGGGAATGTGATCTTTTTTCAGCTTTTTAGATTGGATCTGCCTCATTACCCCACAGGCATGAAGAGACAAGATACAAAATTGGGACACTGCTATGTCTGCCTTTCCCCCTGCCCCCATATGTCCGCATGTCTAATCTAGCTCTTCCTTTGGGTTTCTTCACTGCTCTTTCCTAGAAAGACAGAGGGACTTTCTCCCGCCCTCTTTGGGAAAGCTGAAGCACACAGGGGACCCTGCTGTGGTTTATAACCAGCAGTGGAAACTTCTCAGCCTGTGTGCACAAGCATGAGCACCGGCAGCACCTGCAGCCTGTCCTGGCTGCTGGCACTGGTGGGTGCAAACCCTGTGGCACCAGGCCTGTGGGGACTGGGGCCAGGGGAGATAGCTGCGGCTCACAAAGCCAGAATCTCTTGGGAACCAGAACACAGCCCAGCAAACAGCACTTTTGAGCTGAAAAGCGTGTATCTGGGTAACATTATTGTTATTTTTCTTGCTGTTTCTGGCCTGGCAGCCTCGCCTGTCCATACCCCACTTCCTTTAGCTGAAGCAATAGGTTAGAGATGACTCTGTATAGGTGGAGATGTGCTACAGAGGGGCTGAGCTAGCTCGCCTGCTTGGAGCACAGTGCATGTATTTGCCGAAGATCTGGACCTGCAGGAGCCCAGCAAGGCTTGCCTGGTCAGTTGCTGGGATTTACATCAGGATGATGTGAGCACGTTTATTGTAAAAATATTTTACACAGTTCAGCATGCTTTCCCAAAGTGTTCTTAGGAGAAGAGAGCGATACGGCCTGGAGCAGCAGGATAAAAGGATATTTGGGCCATTTTAGAGCTGCTAGGGAGTTTGAGGTAATATTATTAACTGTGTAATGCTTTTTTAGTGAAGCTTGTGGAGCAAAACCATTGTATCTAATGGAATAACTGTCATTATTTCCTGGCTCAGAAATATTTCCAGTCTCCTGCAGTATCACATATACTGGAGAGGTCTCGGGCATTACCTGTCTGCAAGGGCAGCGAAAGGCCAAGGCTGGGGGGAGTGGAGGGAGAGAGAAATGGAAGAAAATATGATTTTAATAGCAGAAAATACATTTTTCCAAAACTCCATTTTATTTTTTTTTCTTATTATTGCCAAGATCAATTAAGGATAAAAATCCCTGAAATATGGATCATTTGAAAGAGATCAGCTGGGAATGAAGCTTTAGTAAAATTGTCAAAAGACTAAACACATCATTTATCTCTGTGCCACAGCTGAGGTGCAACAAAAAACATTTTCTGCTGAGCACTGAAAATTAAATTAAGCTACACTCGTGTGAGCATTTGTATGTTGTTAGAATAAACCCTGGGATTTTGTAATTGGCTTGGGTGCTAAACCTTTTGGGATGGCTGTTGCCCCGTTATAGTCAGGCTGCTGTTTCGTCAGTGGATCGTAGCAGATACACCCGTAACAGCTGCCAGGGACCGTGGGATGCGATGGCTTGAAAATTACAGATGAAAAGCTCAGTGGGAAGCTGCATGCAGCTATTACGCATGGCCCTTTCCTAGAGTCAGCAGCACACCTCGCTGCTTCCCCAGGGAGCTCTCCTGCCTCCCCTCCTTTCCTGAGGGCTCCCTAGCAGGACCCGAGTCCTCTCCAATGCAAAGAAAACAAAGGGGAAGACCCCAGCATGAAATATATGTGGCCTCTCTTCACGTGCTGTAAAAGCACTTGATGTTACACAGCATGGCACCGGCAGCCAGAAACAATGGGGGATGCAGGGAATAATTTATTTAAGTGATATAAGTGGTACTTTAAATTCAACCCTCTATGAAGTCTCTTTCTATCTTTCTTCCTTTCTTCTTTTCTATCCTCCCAGGCCATCGGTGAGGACCTTATCCTCTTCAAAAGCTGCCGCCATCCCTAGCAAAGTCGCAGGGTGATTTGTGGCTGCACAGCTGCCTGCTGCCTCCCTCAGCCCTCTCCCCTTTCCTTCCTGGAAAGCTGCAGTTTTGCAGACTGCAGCTCAGAACAACAGAACCTTGCAAGGTACACCCTTCAAGGGGTTCTTTGTGGACCACTTCCCTGAATTGAGTTGTACCACCTGGGAAGAAAGAGAGAATGGGGCACTCTTTTTTTTCTCCTCCATTTCTATGCCAGGTGATTCATTCAAAGGTCCAGCAAAAATATTCAGAAAGGCTGAACTAGCCCTGCTGCGTGGTGAGCAACGATGCAGCCCCACAGTGAGGAGCTCGCAGTGTCCTTGCCTTGCTCTGTGCGCAGTTTTGGAGCGCACGCGCCTGTGCATCACTATGTGTAAGCAAAACCTGTTGCCATGGTGACAGAGGGGATTTCTAAATATGGCCTGTGATACCCAAAATCATATGGGCACTAACCACTAAGGTGTGTGCAGGGTCCCTGGCGGCACTAAAAACCTGCTGTTGGGGCTACCCAGAAGAGAAAGCATTTGTACTGGTGGGTGAGCCCCCTGAACCAGTGGTGGGGTTAATTATGGGTTGCTGATTTTTGTCTTCCACGGCACTCCAGATGCTCCCTAGGATGTGCAGGCTGGCTCTGGGACCCTGTGCTGCAGCTGATAAGAGGCTGGACTGTATTTATCTTACAAGTGCAGGGAGGGATTTGCAGCGTTTTCACTACTTGGCATGTCTGGGTTCTTTCTTGCCTAAAGCGACATAGCTGTTCCAATGCTTATCTGTGCAGGGCTGAACGGAGGTGGGGCGAGATTACATCTGATACAATTATCAGTCTTGTAATGACATGTAACAGCCCCAGACACCCCACTGGGTTTAGCGTACAAATCTAAGAGTCAGGCACGGGAGCATTACAGGCTAAGGAAACCTGTGTTTGCCAGACCTTTGCCAGACTGCTTTTGGTGAGAGCTGCGGCATGAAATGCAGCAATGTGTGTGTCCATCAGTCTGTGTGAGGCTGTGTCCTGCTGAGGAGAGACGGGAGGTTCACACGCCTGCCACCCCATGGTCCCCGTGATGCTCATCCTTCCCGAGCATGGAGGCGGTGTTTGTTTGCAGGAGGTGAGAGCTTTTCTGCACCGCGCCACCCGCCCATAAGTATGGCCTCCACGCTGAGCTGAGGGTTGCTGGAGCAGTAGGAGGTGCAGCCATGGTTCTCCTGGCTCCCTGCAGCAGCCTGGGCTTTCCTGGCTCTGGTCCTGGCCATGCCATGCTGGGGAGAGCCACATGAGGACCACGAAACTGCTCTGCCCCATCAGTCTGTTCCAGCACTCCCAAAGAGACTTTGGTTTCAATGAGAATGAGGAAAATAACCACGACCTTTTGTTCCTAATGCTGTGAATCATAAAGATAGAAAAATATTATTCTGGACTGGTTGGTGAGACCCTTCTCCTTGGCACAGGCAGCTTCTGGGCTCCCCCACCTGAGTGATTTCAGTATGAGACTCCCTGCAGTTTGGGTCAGGATAAAGGGGTCCGGTCCCCACTGACAAAAAGCTCTCCTCAGGTTTTGGAGCCAGCAAGGCAGCTCAGCAGGAGCCAGAGGTGTGTCTTTGCAAGCTGTGGGACATGCACGTGGGATGAGTGCAGAGGGAGAGCATGTGAGGTGAGGGTCCCCCTCAGCCTCATAGCAGCAGGAGGAGAAGGAGAAGGGAATACAGAAAAGGTCACAGCTCCTGCTCAACCTGTATTCCAGAGCTTCCTGGCCTCTTAGAGCAGCTGCAACCTTCTTAATATCAGATTTCCTGAAAAAGAACAAATATCGCATACTTGAGTATGGAGCATGAAAAAAAGAGCAAGGGGGGAGAAACACAATGCCACAAAACTTCCAGAAGCCATTGCAACTAATACATAACAAACCTAGAAGCAAAGAAGGAGAGGGAGGAAGGAAGTCTGTGGGGCAGCCCTGCAATGGGCAGCTTCTCACTGGAAAAGCAGAGAGAGGAAAGGGAGGTCAAGCACACCAATTTTGCAGATGAAAAACCACATACATAAATAGAGAGGCCAGCAACAGGAATTATTCAGATGGTATAAGGCCATCAGGGACATCCTCCCTTGGCAGGTGCCCCTGTGGAGGATCTCCAGCTTCTGTGCTGGGTTTGATCTCTAGGTTGATCCAAGGCACGCAGCACATGGGGCTGGGGCTGAGCAGTATCTGGTGGCATCCAAGGGGGCAGAGAGGAATTTGGTGGGAGGGAGGGAGGGAGGGAGGGAGGCTGGAGGACGGGAACCACACATCGCCCTGGTTTCCATTTCACAATGGAGGCGAGGAGGTGTCTTTTGGAGCTCGGAGGTGGTTGTGCTTTTTAAATACTGAGTGAAATGTGAAAAATAAAATTGTTCCCAGTCCTACACCCTCGGAATGATTTATGTTGGTATTTAATCCCGCTTGTGTTTCCCTGCCCACCACGTTCTGGTTTTCTCTGCACTTTTGTAAGAGGTAGAAAAGCATCACGCTGCTAATTACAACCTAGAGCTGCTTGGACACAGAACTGGAGAGGGAGATGAAGAGAAATAAATAAATAAATGGAAAGTCCCATCATCACCATAAATCTGGGTCCCACTCTTTGCAAAGCCCACCAGTGTGTTTCCAGGGAGATTGCAAGTTATTGGTAGCGATCTGTCAAAGCCTGGCTGGCTCAGGGTTTGTCTGGCAGCAGTGCTTGCTCTCCGCCATTTGCAACGCTGAGACAAGCCAAAATCTGTCAACATCAGGGGTCTCACTGCCATGTTTTTTGGGGGACATCTGCCCCAGCTCCATGGGAACAAAAGGAGATTTTGGGGCTGGTGATGGCAGCAGGGCAGAGGCAGGACAGGTGGCTGCTGCCATGATGCCCAGGGAACCATAGTGTGCTGTGTGGTGTGTGCACCGGCAGAAACATTGTTTTTATGATGACCGTATCTTAAATGCTCTTTTTTAAACTTCTAGGTTCTCTTTGCATTCATGTGCTGATGGACTACAGAGTCGTATCCTTCATTAAAAACATACTAAGGCACCTGGGTTGCCTCTGGGCAGGGGTTGCAGTCCTTGATACCTGGGGGCATGAGGAGTGGTGAAGCAGTGGAGGACACGTGAATCGCCAGGACCCTCCTTTCCCCTCCACCCTGGGCACCTTGGCTGGTGGGGCCAGCAGGAAGGAGATGGCAACAGATGCAAACAGGGGTTGGTGCTGCTTGTGTGGTTCCCTTTGCCAGTTGATTAATTAATAAATCTTTCTGGTCCCTTCTCCAAAAAAACGATTCAGTCAGTTTAGGCTCACTGTGTCAAGTTGTCTGTGATTGGTTTTATTCACTTTTCTTTCTGGCTGAAGGTCCCTCAGCAGTCTGTCTCACCCTAATGAAAAATCATTCAAACTATAAACAAAACAGGGCCATGGTCTCTTTGCTCTGGCTTGTAAACCTGGCTGGCTGAGCCATCCGTGTCATCTCCTTGAGCCCATCGCCCTAGCATGGTCCAAAGTAATTGCATGGTGGCCAGCTGCTGACTGATTTTCTCCTCCTGAGGTAGGTTTTGCTTTAGTTCAGGTTTTGAGGGGTTTGGGGGGGGGGGGGAGGGTTGGTGGGTGGGTTGATTTGGTCTTTTGACAACCTGAAGGGCAGGAGGTGGTCTCAAATGAAAGCAAAGCTTTGCAGTGTGTCTCTTCGGGCAGAGGTGGGTAGCAGCAGGACAGCCTCCTGGGGGAAGAATTAGGAAAAGACTGCCTAGATGCAGGGAAGGCATGTATCCTTAATGTGCTCCTTCTGCAAGCTCCCTTGTCTTTCCTCAGGGGCCTCTGCTACGCTATGTAGACCAACTGAGTGTCTGCCTATCCTGCTGGGGATCTGCCCCTGGCCCCTCCACAGCCCTAGTCCCCCTGTGCCCTCCCTGCTGGGACACACAGGAGGGAGCTGATTTCATTTTGCACTTGAGCAGCTGGACCTCACACTGGTGAAATCCGTGAATTATTAATAAGAAAGCAGCATTTTATGAGGACCCCTGTTGCCACACTGCTGCAACCTCTCCCAGGCAGTGTTAATTGCAGCAAAGATTTATGTGGTGTTTTTTGGTTCCCTGCCTTCCATCATGCCAGACTTTCTTCTTTCGCTGTCAATGGCCTAACATAGTAACCAGAGAAATATCTAAGGATTAATTAATTCAATCCAACCTCTGTTGAGACAGAGCCCTGACGACTGCTCGCAGCACTTGTGTTAAAGGTCGCATGGGCATGAGTGGCCGGTGGATGACGGGAGAAGGTGCTTTCTGTGGGATGGCATCTGCTCCCTGCCCTGCTGTCAGGGAGCGCAGCCAGCCCTTCACAAGGTTTCTGGGGCTAATGGAGCTTCTTCCGCCCCCTACCCCATGCCTGGTAGCTCCTGTGGAAGTAGTTCATTTCTTCAGCAGGGAGATGCACAAAAGGTGTGCCACACAGTAGCTTTGGGAGCCAGCACACCTTAGAGGTGTGCTGGTGGTGTCTGTTTCCATTTCAGCTTCCATGCCAGCTTCAGAGGCAGTCTGGGAGTTGGTGCCTGGCTGCCTCTGGTGCCTCTGAGGCCTGATGTCTCCTAATGGCTGTATAAACTGATCTGCACAGGGATTAATTTAATCCCAAATGTTTTGACCGCAGTTCATGTAAATACCTGCTCTCATTTTAGTGATCACCAGGGACCTGCCACCATGCAGGGGCGTGAAGCTGATGCTTCCTTTCAGCTGTCTCAAAGTTTTCCCCGGGTGTGTTTCCCTGCAGGAACGTGGAGGAGCTGTGACACCTGCCAGTTACAGCCCTATGGCATCCTCTCCATTCCTCTGCATAGGAAAGGAAATCTGTTGCCTTCCACTCATCTGTTTGGTTCATAACAGCACTGTCTTCATCTCTGATCTCTCTTCATGTCGGCCTTTCCTCCCTGCAGCCACTCGCATGGTGCTGGGGGAGCTGCCACCCAAGCCCAGGCACCCAGGGCTGGCTGCTGCTGGGTCCCTGGGTCGGGAGTTGTGCTGCTGCCTTGACAGACAGAGGTGAAGCCAAAAGTAAAGTTTCTAAGTGCCATGCAATGAATAAAATATGAAAAGAAAAAAAAAAAACAAACCACAAACAAAAACAACCAAACAGCCTGCATTTGAAAACAAAGGTATTTCCTTGGTTTTGGTTTTTAATCTTCGGAAGAAAGACCATTGGGAAGTATTAAATAATTTATTCTTCATCAGCCTTTGTCTTTTCAGAGAAGAAGGGTTTTAGCAGAGAGAAAGGAAAATCAGTGCTTGAGTTTTTCAGATGGAGACAGAGGAGCAAAGGTCCAAATCCCTCCAGTCTTTGACATGTGCAGTTATCCTTTCCACAGTGGAAAATCTCGGAGGGCTGAAAATATAAACATTTATGGTCATTAATGTTGCTACTGATTACTTGTCTTCTCTTGGGTATTTAAAATGCACTCATGGCTCACCCTTCTGCAATGTTCGACAGAAGAAAATATCACTTCTAGCTTTCCATGCCCCCTCTTTTCCCACTGCCCAGCAGCATGGACAAGGTTGTCCTTGCCTCAGCTGTGCCACTACAGGACCAGGTTGGAAAGGTTTCCATGCTGTCACACGCACTGCAGACCAAACACCTCTTCTCCTGCTGCTTTCATTCTCCCTCCATCCTCTTCCTCATCTTCATCTGATCATTCGGTGCCACAGGTCTCCCCATACAGGACAGACCACACACACCCCTCCAGCAGTGTGATCTGGGCATTTCCAAGCAGCAAATTTTTCCTGGGTTTTACATTCAAGAGAGTATTAATATGACTTAAAAGAAAACAAATTTGTCTGGAAACCTGTAGATTTATATTCTAGGGCATATGACGAAACTCGGGGATTTAGCTAGCTTGCGTAAAAAAAAAAAAAAGAGAAAAATGAAAAAAACCCTGCTGCAAGCATGTATTAGCTGCCAAAACCATAATTGTGCGAAACTGGAAATCCCTTGCTCAGCTGAACCTAGCACATTGGTACAGCATCTTAAGTGAACTGGCTGGCATTGGAAAGCTAACGTTTCTTATAAATAATGAACCAAAGATTTTTTCAAGTCATCGTGACAGCTTTCTTGGAAATCTGCAAATACAGTGCTTATGTTAACCAGCTGTGTCATCTGGATAAGAATTTTAGTTTTCTAATGGGGAATTAGAAAATCTGTAAAGCGGTACAATTCATATAGTTTATAAAATACTGTCTCTAATGCAGAAATAGATCAGTTATAATTTAATAAACATTATCCTTGTAATTTATGGAAGCATTTATATTACATAATAATTTATTCCATTATTTTGCTGGTTTTCTTGTTGTTTGGTTTTTATTTTCCTGTGTTAGTCTTCTATGCACAGAAATGTTATTCAGTTGTGTGCCCAAGAGCCAGGATATTGGTGCACGCTGTGGGTGGGACTGCCTGGTCTGTGCTTTGGGATGATCCCAACTGCCCCCGTAGGCTTGAGCGCCTTCATAAATATTAAGACCAGACCAAAAAAAGGAGGCATCGCAGCATGATCACTGTGTTGACCAAAGGAAAGTTGTTTGGTATTCTTGTTCTTCTAAGTCTTTTTAGGCTGCAGTAGATAAGGAGCAAGGCTGTTTTGTTAGCATGACTTTCCTTAAGGGAGATCCTTCTACTTCTACCACCCAGACCTTTGGTACTCTCAGGTCCCTTCTGCAATCACTGGGGGTTTCAAATTTCAACGTGTTGGGTAGTGATAAACTTGTCTAAACCATTTCCTCTTGTTTGAGCCATCTGAAACCCAGAGAAGGGCTTTTGTGACAGACGCTGCTGGTGGTTTGATTCTCCTTCTTTGTCTGGTAGGATAAGTGTCCTCCAGGACATGCCCTGTCCTGAGTAACTCCATGAACCCATCTCTTGTTTCTACATGTCTCAAACCACAGATAACAGGGCTGAAGAAGGCAGCACAGAAGAAATACTTAAAAAGGCCCACAGCGTGGCTTGGTCAGGCTCACCATGTGGCTGCCTGATCTCTAATCTAAGCAAGAGCAGTCCCACAGCCAGATAAAGAGGTCCCAGGGCAATGTGTGGGTGACTGTGGTTTCCAGAGCCTAGCTAGAAGAACTTGTGAGGCTCAGGCACTGATCCACAAAAGTACATAAAATAAGGGATATGTAAAAGAAAACACCCAAGAAATCCTGAAAATGTTGATGCTTTGTCTGTCAGGTTTTTTTCCAAGGGGTGGCAGGTAACAGTGTGTTGTGGACCAGAGTATCCATAAGGGTGCCTGAGAAGATGTGGAAGCTCCTGTGGACCTCTAACGAACAATGTTGAGTCTGACAAAGCAATGAGATTATGACATCTCGAGGCATTTATCCCCTCAGATAACATTATAAAAAGTCAGTACACTTGGTGGCCATTTAACACAGATCTGAACACCAAATTCACACATGAGAAAATCTTTTGGGGTCTTAAAGTGGTTTCCAAGCACAGATGCTGAAGATGGGCATGTTTGCCCAACAAACTGGCCAGAAGCCTGGAACGGAAACAGAAACTTCAGTGATCTTCTTCACACAGATAAACCCAAGTGTTTTGTGTTACTGGAGGGATTCAGAGTATGGCTGTCACTTTTTACTGTTTTGATAAAGAAAAGGAAGGAAAAGCAAGGCTGTACATATTGAGGAAGCCAGCCATCAGAGGATCCTGAGGGCAGACCTGTTCAGCTGTCACTGCTGGCAAACAAAGCATCCCACTGAATTGCACAGGCTTGTGGAGGGAATAAGAAAATAAAATCAGTTCAG
Source organism: Athene noctua (assembly GCF_965140245.1). Classification (NCBI taxonomy): domain Eukaryota; kingdom Metazoa; phylum Chordata; class Aves; order Strigiformes; family Strigidae; genus Athene; species Athene noctua. The sequence continues at coordinate 60,364,959 of NC_134040.1, forward strand.
TGACAAGTAGTATTGGGTCTGTCTTAGCCTGCGTCAAGAGGGAAGTCAGTCTAGTGCTGGGATCTGCCTCAGCTCCTCTAGGAGACTGACATCCCCCATCGAAGAGATAACAGGTTACTTGACATGCTACTCTAAACCTTAAACCTAGCCATGACTCCCTTGTGTGATGCTGGAGAAGAAAATGAGAGGTAGAAGAAGTGGAGGAGCAGGTCTATGGCTGGAGATTGTACAGAGCCCTTTACTTTCCTAGTAGAGCTTAAAGATAGCTGTTAGTAACCATGAAAGATTTAAATTTAATTCCATACCCACGTACATTGTCACCACTCAAATTAGAACAGCTATCCCACAGTGACGTGAGAAATCACAGGTTTTTAAAAATACATGGTAATTAAAACTATTAGAAAAATTAAACATTTTTATAACCTGTTTCCCAGTTCTCCAGTGGGATTGTGGTATTGGTAATTTAAGATTGGGGTGGGGGGAAAGAAGATGCACATATCTTGGAAAGTTAGTTTAGGGCTTAAGTGAAGGAATCCATCCTGTGTTAAGAAAATTGCCAGCAGCTGCAGCTGAAGGAAGCAGGAGCATCTTTATCCCAATCGTCATACAACAGTCCATATGGAAACACTTATTTGGGAAGAAGTAATTGAGAGCCTTAATATGCAAATAATTTCAGACTTGCCTCTGAATCAAAAGGTCCTTCTCCTTCAAGATTAAAATTTTACAATAAATATTAACAAAAGAATGAAAGCCATTCCTGCTGCATGTTTATAGTGTGCTGGCAAAGCTGTCAGGAAAGTGTTTGCCAAGGTTTACCGTTGCGGGAGGGTGTGCGCAGGGCAGGAACTCCCGGCCTCGTAGGAGGCACTCAGGCCCTCGCAGCGCTGAGAGCTGATCCATGAAGTCAGGCTGGCTCCAATAATTTGAAAATGAAAAATCAGTTGCCAGAGCAAAGAACGAAAGAAGACTCTTTCGTTTGGCTTTTTGGAGGTTTGCAAATAAAACAAAGCATTTTGGGGTTGAGCTCTTTGCACTGCTGAAAACCTCTGTGCACAGGGTCACTGCAGAGTTATATCTGTGTCAGGATTCAAGGTCCTTTCATCCTTCTCCTACCACTTTGACAAATAGGCAATTGTAAATAATTTACGACCGTAAATTGTCCAAGACAGTCACTGCCTTTTAAGATAAAGAGCCTTTAAATGCACTAATGTAATCTGTACAGTAGTTTGAAGCTCTGAATTACAGATACCAGGTATGATTTTACTTCAGGGTGTTTCTGGCCAGAGTAGCCTGGCTACTGGAAAAAATTTAAATAGCCTATTTCCACCTATGCCTAATTTTAGGGATGGCTGGATCTAGATTCAGTCCATCTTCCTCCCTAGGTCCTCTTTGCCTGTGAAATGTTCCCGGTGCGAGGGTGTTCCACTGCCTTGTGGGTGCTGGAATGCTGCCCTGGGTGGTCCCACCATTTTCCCGCCTGCCCCCTCTCCCCTTAAACCCATGCGTAGGCAGGGAGGATGATGCACTCAAAAAACCAAAGCTAAGGGCAAAAAATCTGAACACTCCGTCTGCCTAACACCTGGAGCAGAGCCAGGATTTCGGGTATTTAGAGCAAGGGGTACAAGCAAGTATTTATTTATTGATTGAGAAACAACGCAGTGTTTCTCTGACTCGCTATCAGTTTCCAAATCTGATTTAAATAAACTCTTCCAGTGCATAAATCCAGACAAAATGTCATTCACCATATGTTTATTACTAAAACTTGGCGCTTGCTTGCATCAAAGTAGTTTTCACACGCAGGCTGTTTGTTACAAAACCTCGGTGAAGCAGGTATAATTAGCATTAGCGCTTGAGGGGAAAAGTGGGGCTGAGAACAGAAAAAAATAATTTCCTTGCTGCTGCAGAGGGAGTTGGCGTGGAGATTTGGATTAGAAACAGCCTTTCCTAGCTTCTCATTTTCTTCATGCAGATGACTAAATTTGCATCTTTTATTAATTTTTTTAACAATTAGACAAATAGTACCTTGCTCATTTCTTAAATAAAGTGCTTAAAATGTTTGTAAGACTAGTTTAGAAATACACATACAAATGGTCTTCCTACCTGAATGGTGATAACTATCTTTCAAGGAAGACGTATGATGAGTTGCTGTATGCTATTTTGCACACAATTAACGTTTAGCAACCAGAACACAAAGCACTTTCTGAATACATCATTTATATAAGATTTATAAATGATCCACACTTGTACTGCTGGCATAAGTCACTCTGATGAAGCCACGCAAAAAGCCTCAAAGGGATAAGCAACTAGCACAGGATGGTTTTGTACGAATCTTCTCCAACCCTTTACAGCCACTAGGATTATTATCAAGTACTCAGAGAGTTTGGACCGTTAAAGTTTGAGAGCTCTAAGGAGGCAAAGATAACAGATCTTCTTTTTTTTTACTTCAGTGTTTATACATGAGCAAATAAAATTATATGCAGATTTTGATATTTTCTTGGCCGCAAAACAGGCCTATCAAAAGACTAAATTCATGTGCAGGTATCCCCTTTTAGTTGAATTCTTAATAAATATGAACTTGAAATTTTGTCCAAAAGTGGCAGAAGTAAAAATTAAAAAACCCATGAGTTCTTTCTCTTTATGTCTGGAATTTGATTTTTCTTTCCTCTTAGAAAACTGGTTTATGCATGCTAATGGGCCTTTCTAGAAAATCCAAAGATCATAATTATGCACGCAAGGTCTTTGTCTTCATATTTCCTTAAATATTACTTTTAAATTTACTTTCTCCTATTGTAAAATCCTTCAAGTCATCCTGTAGTAGAAGTATGACAGAGAGAGGCTGGGTAAGAGATCATAGAAAAATACTTCCTGAGAACTGCACTGCCCCTCCTCTGAGAAGCTTCATTTGCTCTGGGTGTTTCATCTGTTGTTGCCACAAGTCTGTGTCATCCTGGTCTCCCAGCTCAGCTAGTCTCGCCAACCATTCTCTCCAAACCTCCAACTCCTGAATGCTGTATTTCTTACTATGAAAAAGTCTTTTCCCTCCCCAAAAGCTCACAACGTTCTCTGATATGAGAACTTCTCTGCCATCCTCCATGTTGTGTATCCAAAGCATCACCTAAATTAAAGATCTGCATTTCTGGATGTCTTGTAGGAGACACCAAATGGCCTAACTTCAAGGAGGCTCCTGCACTCTTAATTTCCAGATGAATTTCACAGGCTGTGCCAGCCACTCCACATAGCTGACTCCAGACCTCTTCATGCTGGGACCCTGACATGCCTGTTCATATCTCTGTTCACCCAGCCTGTAGGGACATCGGCTTCTTCCATGACCTCTCATGATCTCAAGTCCCCTTCCTTCAGCCACAGCTGACCCCTCCAGCCAGTTAATGTGATGGCTCCATCAAAGTGAGATGGGACTCAGTGAGTTGCTCCTCAATACTTTGTATTGTCACTTTCCCCATCCCCATTGGAAAAAGGCAATGGTTGACTACCAGGGATCTGTGCACCCTAGGGCAATGAGAAAGCAAAGTTTTCACGGTACACTGAGTAAACCGTATAGGAGGATGTTTAATTTCTAGGGACTTCAGTGGGATGGAAGGGAAATCAGTTAAAGGTGACTCTGTGAAAACAGAAACAGGAGTGGGAGCAACAGAAGGGTAAAAGGAAATGTTGGCCTCCTGGTGACTACATTTAATTTTACAAAGAAATGGTGTGGGTTTTGTAATTCACAAAGTAATTGGTTTTGAGGGAGCACGATGAGGCAAGATAAAATAGCATAATCCTCTGGCTATTGTATGTCCTGTTTAGAGGCACTCAAACAAGACATAAAATAAGCAGACATCATCTGCTGCACATACTGTAGCTGTCCTTCAGCATGTGTTCAGGGAATTAGAGCTCCAGGTCTTTAGTTTCAAAACACATACCTGTGTGATGCAGTGCCTACCTTGTGATATAATTTACGTCTTTCGATGTTACCATGGTTTATTGGCTGCTCCCACTGAAACTGGTGGGATGCCTCTTCAGACCATACTCAGATGGAGGAAAGGTATTGCAGCCTGGGGTTAATTGGTAGAGACTGCAAATGCAGAAGGATGATGCAGTTGGTGTGAAACATATGATGCACACAATGTCACTCAGTCAGACATTTCCCTGGGTCTTAGTTCAGTCTTAGAGACAAATTAAACCAATTTTTCCAGTCCTCAACTTGTGCTGGAAGCTGGAAGCTTATGGATAAATTTTAGGACTATTATACATCCTGCTACTGTAATTTGGTGACAGAGCATACTATTTTAAAAAACCTTATGGTACTAACTCTTTCACAAAAACATTTTTAGTGCATCCAAAGAGCTACTCATGCCTTCAAAGAAAGGATGTTATCAGTCTTATTTTCATCATCATGCAAAAAAAAGAAGAAATAAAAGCTGGATAAAGGATATTTTCATAATGTTTGTTTTCCCGTTATTTTGCATATGCCCTCTGGGGAATTTTCTGCAGCCTAGAACAAACATACCTGAAGGGCTAAAACTGAGCAGCCTTGTAAGGCTTACAGGGCAAATGGCTCTGGTGCTTTTAGACTTAGCCCATTGCTATGGCGTGTTGCCACACAGCACTTTCTAGGCTCAGATATCTTTGTTCTGGGCTGATTTTTCAATTGCAGGGAGAAGATCCTGGAACTGTCTCGTGAAGTGCACAGTGTTTGCCCCAGATATTTCACCAGATGGGGAAAACGGGTGCAGCTGGAGGTATCCTGCAGAGAGGAGGTTATGTCTGGGCCGTGTAGCTGGGCTCTCCCTCTGGGCAGCACAGCAGTGGCCAGGCAGCTGGCGCCTCTCTCTTCCTGCTCTGGATACACTTCTGCAGAGGCAGCTGAGGTTATTCGTCATCTCCATTCCCTTCTTTCCACCCTCGACTGGTGTTTTGTTTTGAGGTTTCAGTTTTTTCCCTTTGAGGTATTGAGCGTGGCAAAGCTTTCATCGGCACCTAAGTGCTGCTTCAGGTGAGTGGTTGTCGGGTAAAAAGAAGCCGCAGTGCATGGGTAGGCACATGGGAAGCCGGTTGTGCTGTCAGCACAGAGGCGGGTAATGGAAAATGGAAGGAAAAAGACAATTAACCACCTTCCTCTGCGTTGGGCCCTGCTGGGGGGAAAGGGCTCCTCCTCTTTGGCCTGCACAGCTGTCTCCTGCCCTGCTGCTTTGGTGTCTTTAGCAGGGGCAGCGTGTGGAGGCTACAGCTCCGGGGTGGGTTTTGCAGGGGGGTTTGTACCCTCCTACCCGCAGTTCTGATGCAGTGCTTGGGTCATCGCTCGCCCACCTGCAGCAAGGGTGGGGAAGGGGGGAAAGAGGGAATTTAGAAAATGCACAAACCCCTAAATTTTAAGAGGTATCAATTGAAATATTGTATCTTTTTGAATCATTTCAAAAATCACAGCTCAGAAATCAACCAGAGAATAAAACCCCAATCTAGAAAACAACTAGTTCCCCACATAACCCCACTGGGACTATTACAGGAGATGGGCTGATTTCAGGATGGCACTCTATGGAAATTAGAGTTTTATTCAGTTTAAAAGTGGAGGAATTGAAAGACATGGAGAATGTTTTTTAAAAGTGTGTCTTGTGATAAGAATTTGGAGTTTGGGACCAAGGCAATTGATTTTCTTGAGAAACTGGCCACTATTTTGGCAGATGTAGACTGAAACTGGTGAGAGGGTGCTGGACTGAGCCAGTGAGGGTGAGGCTGCAGTATGCCTGCAGTGTGCCCTCCCCAGCATGGCTTGCTTTTCTTTTCCTGGCTGCTGCCAGCATGGCTGATCTGATGGGTCATCCTCACTCAGGCTTTGCTCAGGTATTTTAGTCTCTTGGGAATGCTGTTTTGGTTATTCATGAAGATGGGGGGTGGGTGGGGTGGGGTGCATGTTAAGTAAATCCTCCCACCTTAGGATGCTTCCCCAAGCAACAAAATTGTTTAGAAAAGAAAATGAAATAAGACCAGGTTACAGATGATGCATTGAAATGCAAATCTCTGTTGACTCAAACATGCAGGGATGAAATAACAATTTTACATCATCAGGGTCAAAGAAAAGAAAGTTGAAAATAAAATAGAAACTAGATTGGGCAGGAGCAGGGTAAAGGCCATGAAAATAAGACCTAACAACAGCCCTGTAGTAAGCTTGAATGAATGGAGATGACGGCAAACTGAATGGGATTAATTAGACATGTAACTTTGCATACAATTAGGTTATTTGTTTGAAATGCTGGAATCACACATTTAAGCTTATTTCAGTTGCCATAACAACCCAATACAAGAATCATATAATCTTTTATTGCATTATTTTGGATATGATTACATTATTTTACAACTTTGGTTGCTAGGAGAGCACAGTACCTTTCTGCATGCTTCAAACAATTCTCACTTTGCAAAGACATCAGCTTCTCAGGCCTCTGAGATTGCTTATGGAATCATTAGCAAGGCAAGAAACTGAATTATACATGTAGAAGTGAGTTGCACTGGGAAAACTCTCTATGAGAGGATGGCTGGGATTTTTTCCTGCCATGGGGCTGGCAGAGGTGGCTCTTACCAGAGAATTGCTGGGAAGTGAGGAGGTGGCAGTCTGTGGGGCAGCCTTGGAGAGAGCTTTATTTGAGAGGTAGCTTGAGCTGGGGAGTTTCTTATGTGTTTTGATAAGTTCGTATTATAGAGTACAAGTTGCATTTCATGCTATCAAATTCCTTTGCTGGAAAGGCCAATAAATGTGAAGTTATAACTTGAAAGTCTTTTCCAACACAAGAGCGTAAGCCAATTCCCGGTCACTGACCCACACTTTTGCTCACAGAATAATCGAATATACCCAAAGCAAAGACAGCAGATAAGGTGTGGGACCGTTGGATGCCCTGTGTTTTACAGCACCAGGGCACTGCAGAAAAGGAGCAACTGCTATTCTAGATATAATGGCAGGCATTTCTTGGGGCACACCACTCAGCAGAAAGCAGTGGCAGACAAGGCTAAATGTGTTGGTTCATGTGTTGGAGATGGGTGTGCATCACACCGAGGAGGTAGCGTTCTGGCACGTGGCCTTACAGATGGATAAGAGGCCAGTGTCGATGGATTGCAATGACAACTCCGGACAGGGGGAATACAGGAGAGAATGTGATCTCCTGCAAATACCGAGTGCTGAAGAAGGCAGGGCTGGGAGAGAGGGAGCAAGGCTGGTAGGAGGTGTTCCTCTGCTTGCAAAAAGGACCAGCAGTACTTCCCTACCTCTGATATCTCTGGAGGCTTTGAAGCCTTGCAGCTTCTGGAGGGGAAGGCATTACAGGTTTGTGTGTGGATTGTGGTTACAATGGGTAATATGGAAGTCTGAAACGAATAGGAAAATGGGAAGAACACCGAACTATTTTCAAAGTGTGTTTAAAAGCCAGAAACTGTTAGTAGGAGCAGAGCTTTTCTTTTTCCTTTTGGACTTTTTTATGATTACAGGAGCTCTCTGGGAAGATTTTGTTCTTAAACCACACCCAATAGTTAGAAAGGGAATAAAATTTGTCTGGTTTTTTCCCTCCTCAATCTTCTTCCCTCCTGTGCCTTAAATTGAGACTGCAATTAAAACAAAAGCCCAGTTGCCCAAGAAACAAAACAGAAATTCACGGGACAGCCTAAATATCATCCTCATCTTGTTTTCCTTTACTCTTTTCCTTTGAGAGTTACAGCAACTAGACAATATGAGCAGCAGGGCCAAGCCGGGGATTTGAATAACAGCATGCATGTCTTACAAGGAAAACATGGAAGTGGCACGTTCATCGTTCCTTGTGACAGCTGTGCGTCTCCTTGGAGGTGTGGAGGGACAGAGATTAAGGGCATGGACCTGCAGGAAGAAGGATTTGATCTCCCAGACAGCGGTCCGCTTGATAAAGCTGCCAAACTAACATTTCTCAGCGTTAAGGGACCCTCCTTCCTCTGCTACAAAATGTCAGGCTTTGGCACCTGCGGAGTACCTCGCTGCCTTGAAATGACAGCCTGGCTCTCCAAAGTGTCACCAGCGATCCAGTCCCCAATTAACGGCGTGGGGTTTGTGGGTTTCTGACACTATTCTCGAAGCTCCTGTGGGCTGCTGCAGCCTACAAGCCAGGGATCATTTCTGCTTTGCAAGACTCAGAGGAGAGGAGGGGAAAAAAGCTAGGAAGGAAAAGCTACGGTTTCATTATTCCATGCTAGCAGGATAACAGAATACATTTCCTTTAATACTAAAATGTGTCATTTGAGAAAAGATCCTGCTGTCTGATCAAGCTCTCCATTAGTTATTTTTGCATGTGCATGCACAAATCCAGCAGCTAAGCCTACAGCACTGCTGTATATTGGAAACCAGAAAATGCTGCAGGGTGTTTCTAAAGAATAGCAATTTGGAGGTTGTGGGTGGTTTGTGGGTGTAATAAAAAAGGCTGCATACCGAGGCATCTGAATTAGGCTTCTCTTTAGGCTGCTTACAGTCTCTATCAAGATTGTTAAGAACCTGATTCTGCCATCCTTATCCTCACCTACTAGCATTTGCTCCTGTGAGCAATTTTATTTAAGTGCCACCCATTGTATCCAGGGCCCTAACAACAGAAGCTGAGCAACAGTGTGGATGAACGCAAGTGGAAAAACACTGAGCTTTACCGTATGTACCAATGCACCCCATATTTTTAGCAACTGCTGAAAGCTGAGATCTCTTGGTCACCAAAACACGGCACATGGGTAACACACCTCCTGCGTCATCCCTCCATGTTGTTGACTATCCCAAAGACTGCCAAGACCACCATGGTCTGCATCAGCAGAGGGTGCAAACCACAGAGTTGCTCCCCACGTGACACCAACTCACATCGGCCCCCTCCCCCTCACGCTGGAGCATCAGCTTGATGCCCTGTTGACCCCAGGGGCTTCCCCCTACTCCCACCCATGGCAGATTGGGTTTACCACCACAGCCACCACCACCTCAGGACCCTCAGTAGCTCTTATCTTCCAGGTTGAGTTTTTTTGTTTTGGTTTATTTTGAGGGTTTTCTTCATTGGGTTGGGGAGGTTGTTTTGCAAAACTCCCTCCTCTTCTACCTCAGGCTCCTTGTTCTTGCTCAGCTTGAGGGATGTTGCAGGACATCATCTGAGTTCCTTGCACCTCAGGGAGGCAGACTGCTGCCAGGCTGCCGGCTCATGACCCATGGGCAGCCAGCCCATGACACAGGCAGCTGACTCCAGCCTTGCTTAATCTGGTTGATCAGAGGAAAAAAAAAAACAGTCTTTGTGTTCCCTTGAGCTAAAGTTTTGCCTGGCTTTTAACTGCAGTAATAGCACGTTTTATAGCCTCCGTGCTCCCACTATGCATCAGTGCCGGAGCAGCGCAGAAGCCAGCTCAGCCTGAACCGTTATTTCAAGAGCACGCCTAGTAAGTTCCCCCACTCGTTTATAGCTTTAATTTGCTAATGGAAAGTTAATAATTGTCTTGAAACTGTGCAAAAATGTTAAGGGAAAGAATCACAAGATCACAGGAAGAACTCTAATGTGTTTCCTAGTACGTCCCTTTCATTTGCCTTCACAGATTGTGGCTCTAAATACCTCGGGGTGAAATGTGTCTGAGCATTTCAACACCTAGCAAATATTAACTACCTCAGAGCAGGCTCGAACAAGCAGGCTTGGGGGTTGCCTTTGTGCTGCAGCCTGCAAAGTCGGGAACCCGAGGTCTGTGGAAATAGACGCTTTTAAATTCTGCGCTTTGTTTCTGTAATTTTGTGAAAGACCAGCTCTGGACAGAGTAGCACCACAAAAGCACTCACAACACCCAAGGACCCTCCAGTGCTTGTCAAACATTACTTCATTAAGCTTTATGATGCCCTTCCAAGGTAATTATGGCATTGTTATCCCTTCCTGCTTTTAGAAATGGAGAAATTAGGGATTCTCAGAGAGTAATTCAGAGCCAACTGACTTGCGATCTCCATCAGTTCTCTGCAGATCCTCTCATAGTTCACCCAGCACTTCTGACCTGTGGTGCAGAGGAACCCACCTCTAGCTAAAAACGCTAAACACACTGCTAGTTGAGCTGTTTGTAAAAAGAGGGGAGAATCAATCAATCAATCAATCAATCAATCAATCTGTATTGAATAACACTGAAGACTTTGCTTTCCAAAATCTACTTTTCCTGCTCTGACACGATAATGCACTGACTGCCCATCAGAAGCAAACATGTGAATGGCAACTCCTACGTGAGGAAGCCGGACAGGTAGGATTACTGATTGGTATGCTTCCTTAATGTGCCTCCCTAGCATTCATTATTGTCCTTCCCAAGGGCATAGTGGATCACGGACTGGATGGACTTTATTAATATGTACTGATATTAGTGACCTATTTGGTCAAAGGAAATATGAAAACAAATCTGCAAAGACTTTAAATGTCCTTCTTGGTGGACTAAGGGGACTAGCTTTGTGGATAACACCTCATAATGTATTTATCCTTCAGTAAAAACTAAAGTCTCTTTGTACCTTCTTTTTTTCCAAGTGGTGTTTTCTAAAATGGGAATGTTATACAGCTAGTTAAAAACGCATGTGACAAAGGGAGAGAAAAATGAAATTCTGGTGTTTATGCAGAACAAGCAAGTGGAGAGTGTGGAAGTGCTACATGCCTGTTGGTAATTTATCTGTGAGGTTAGAGGGTTTTTGGGTGTTTTTTAGAGAATATAATCTGGCCACCCATAGAGAACAAACTCAAACCCTGGTGGGCGGGCTTGTTTGCCTCACAGCAATGCAGCTGTTCTCTTTAAGGAGCAGCATCCCATAGGAATATAGCCCACAAAGCAAAACAGGCTGGCATTTTTCTTTCTTCAGATTTGAACTGTTTGAACAAGCAAGGGGGGAAAATATGGAAAGAAGAAAGTGTACCAGAGACAGGGTATTTCACGCCGCCATTCGATGTCCAGAGCCCCAGGTCAGCATATGTCTCATACTATGGATGGTGCTGCTCCTGCCCACAGCATCCCTATGTCACCCCTAAAGCCCCTCTTCTGTAGTCATATCCCTGCCTGCAACTGCCCTTGGTATGTGTCCAGTGAGATGTTTGTCAGTGAAACAGCACAGCCTCAGCAGCCTCGCCAGCTCTCCCTCCATCAAGCAACCAGTTTTCTGTCTGCAGCAGCACGCAATGTGGAAGAGTAGCTTCACAATGTTTGCATTTCAGCTGTTTGCTTTACTTATTTAGTATAAATTACACTGATTTCTAGCAAACCAGAATGCTTAAAAAATTAATGAAGCAAGAGAAGAGCAGTATACGTAAATGCCAGGGAGCAACCTGTGCTTCTGTCATTTATAATTTTATTTTACTGTATTATGAAAGCTCCCATTGAGGAACAAACTTCTCCATGATGTACAAGTTTTAAGACCCTAATAAAAATAAGATTGAATACAATGGCCAAGAACTAGACACTTAAACAAACTGAAACCAGGCACGTACTCACAAAAGAGTAATTATCTTTCCTTTACCACTGTGCTCCTGTCTCTCTGGTGAGTCACACAAGGTGGCATGAGAGCAATCATCTTACTCTCTCGCTAGATTTCATGGCAGTTTCCTCAGATAGGACTTCAAAGAAACAATTAATGGGAAGCTTATCCCTGAGAAGGCTTTATCTGTGGCTAAGCACTGGGCACTGACACTGGTCTAAGTTGATGGTGCCTCTTCCAAAGCATGATGACATGGTTAGGTGTGGGCACATGGTCCACTGCCCATGTCCTGAGCCAGGTGGAACAGAGTCAGTTGCAGTTCAGAAGCTGCACTAACTTGGATCCCGGCCCTATAAAGTACCTGATTTGTTCACTAACTGTTTTTCAGGACCATGACTAGTTTTGTTACATGGTCTGGGGGTTTGGAGGTATCCTTTGTGCTTTAGAGCTCTGTATACCGCTGCAACAATTGTTGCTGGAGAACTTCAGTGTCTTTCTGCAACACATAGCCAACACAGTGTTCAATCCCATCTGCCTGTATAAAACACTCATAAACACGTTAAGTATCTGCTAGTTCTTTCCTGTCGGTTGCAGCCCCCTCCCTCTAGGGACCAGTCACTACATAACATGCACATACCAACACCATGTAACATATTCTTTCCATAGGTCATGAATAATTATGTTGAGGGAGCTTTTGTCTTAGACCTAAACAGCAAATCAGTCTTCTGATAAAACAGTAAATTAGCCTTCTCTCAATTCTAAGATCAGTACAAAGTCACAATCATGACACTAGAAGCCATTTCTCTGACTGAGATGTGCCAAAAGCTACAAGAGGTACAAATGCATGGCACCCTCTCATAAGAAGCCTCGCAGAAGTAGGCAGTCCAGATGTGCTGGCTCTGGGTGTGACCAGCCAAGAAGGAACAGCAGCATGGAAAAATATCTCCTGGTTCATAGTTTTATCTCATGGTTTTTTCCAGCTGCTGCAGTGCTGGCTGAAGAGGTTGCTGTCCCTCACACACTGTGACTGCCAGTGCAGGGGATCAGGTGGGTCCTCTTGAACCTCTTTCCATCCAAAGGAGCTGAAATTGCAACAGCTTCTGGGCAGAGTAATCAGCTGGTTGTAACTGGGATGTGGTGAGACACTGATGCTCTGGGAGGACTGTAGTCTCTGGCAGTGGTCGGTGAGGAATACAGCTGCTGTGACAGATCCCAGGCTATGTGGATTCATGAGATAAAACTCTGGTGTCTGTGGGGCTGGTTTTCAGCTAAGTGCTCCAGGCCCAAGGTAGCTCTTTATACACCGCTTCAGTGTTGGCAAAAAGACTTGGATCAAGTAAGACTTGGGTCTAAAGAAACCTAGTTTTGATAAACCATAGTTACATTTTAATTACGTCCTCCTCATCCCAACTTTCTAGAGATTTTTGTCTTTTATGGTAGGGTGTCAGCGTTACTGCACAGGTGGTGTACCTACCTCTGAATTAATTTGTTCTCATCTCATACTTGCATCCCAGAGGAAACACTGAGCATGCTACAGACAAACACAAGAGTACAGTCTCTCTTCCAGGTCTGTCGTGTGCTCTGGCAGAAAGAAGCCTCTGCGGGTGCTCAGTTACCCCCAGGGCCCAAATTGTTCGCTTCATCTGATCACAGTTCCCAGGCCTTCCACTTGAAGACATCTGACCATATTTCTGGTACACGCAACAAGCCCAGAGGGAGATGGGTGCTTTAGATTGAGACTAGGTAGTTAGACTACACAGATATATGAGCTGTTCAAATGCTGCCAGAAATTTCCTGCAGACTTGTCGCTGATGTCTGACCTGCTGCCCGCATTCAGCCAGGAGGAGATGTTTGCAAATGCGGGTGGTGGTTGCCGATTCAGGTCTCCTTGGAATTAGATGGTAAGCAGAGATGTTCAGCTCTTCTAGCAGACCTATGTCCAGGTGTCCTTCTGACCTGGAGAACCATTAATTGTTCAGCTAGGGAGGCGCTAATTGCCATGTTGTTACAGCTGCCTATTTCAGGCTGCAGGCAAACAGTCCCACCCTGCCTTCTGCCCCCAAAATGGTTCCATGCAGACTGCTACAATGCAGAAGTCTTTGCTATGGAAAAAAAACTATCAAAAGCACCAGTGGGACATATGGGGAGTGAAGGCCCCCTCAGGTTTGCTGGACTTGCTTTGGTAAGAGGTGGTTAACCAGCCACAAGGAAGGTGAGCCATGGGGGAGCAAGCTGCACTGGCACCAGCCGGGTCTGTGTAACAGCCTAAAGGACACATCTCTGATCTTTCCCAGTTATTTTTTAGCCTTGTTTAAAGATGTGATGCTTCCAATAATAAGCTTGGGGGGCCTCTGTGCTGTTAGGTGGGCAGGGGAGAGGACTAGAGCAGCGTGCATGCACAGGGCTGGCTGCTTGGGCCTGCTGCTGCGGCCCCAGCTGTCCTCTGGCCGCAAATTGACCTGCAAGTGCTGCTTTTGGTGTGTTTTCCTTTCCTCTCTGCTGCCACTGCAGAGCCATAATGAGCAGTGTGTATCTGAAGTGTTCGTTTTGGCCTAATGGTTTCTTAATCCTTAGCAGGCGGGTAGTTGGGGGGGGGGCAATGTGCTGACATATGAGCAGCAGACAGCTCTGTCCTCAATACCTCAAGGTACTCTAAATTAATGCTGATAAAGCTGGCAGCCTATGCTAATCCTCAACTAAATGCATGAAAAATGATTAATAAAACAAAGCTTCAAGCTCCAGCAGCTCCTGCATTCAGGTCACTGACCCTATTTTAAGAAACGGGCTTTTGTGCTTGTACATCGTTCCTGGGGTGGGGAGGCAGAAGTGACAACCAGGGCTGTGTGCTGGTGGTCTTTGGCATGGCATGGCATGGCATGGTTTTTCCTAAGTTCTTCTCTTCCAGACAGAAAAAAAAATGCCATTATATATTCTTTTTACTAAATCCTCCACTTATGTCCTATTAAATGTTTCCTGATGTTTCGTACTAATGTTCTCATTATTTAGTAGTGACAGAAGAATATATTTTGTTTCCAGGAGAGCAAAAGCCTTATTTTCTAACTGTGTTTATCTCACTTGGGAGTTTATTCTAAATGCAGTGCTATTAAGACTGCATAAATTTAAGCCAGGAGTGGTTTATGACATGCTTAAAGTGTATCTCCAATTTGTTTATACTGGTGAATTGGGCAGGAGGTAAAATGCATATTACTTCTTCTGGACACAATCTGAGGGTTTAGCTATATCTAATTCAGCTGAAGCTGATGAAGTATTTCAGTCCAAGAAGCAGAGACCTCTGCATTAAGGAACTGCCCTCAGTGGGAGGGCAATGGGAGTCCTTCTACTCTAATGCTTTCAGGGTGTTGGATTTGAGAAGCAGGGGCAGTGCTGTCTTGCTGCTGCTGCCATGGTCTTGCACCCCCAGAACATCCAGGAAATAATAAATAGCTGTAGGTTTGCTGTATTGCAAGACCAGCACGTTCGTCACAAACTCATGAGGAACTACCCTTGTGGTTGACTGATTTGCTGTGATTAAGCTGCAAAGAATTCAAAGATCCCACCAAGCTCAGTACTGCGATTTGCCTTTATCCTTTTAAGAGGGCTGTTATTATTATCATGTTCTTTTCCAGGACAAATTTGGTCAAAAGATTGCAGGCTGCTGTCCCATCATAAACAATTCAAGTTTGTAACCCATCAATGTGGGCTCCCTCCATCCACTCCTTGGGTCTCACCCACACCTGTGTCCTGCAGGGTCAACTGGAGCTTGCAAGCAGATGTGACATGGGGGGACTCTCCAAAGGTTAAACACAGGAATTTGCTGGCCAGAGCTTCTATCAGCTGAAGGCCAAGCCTGCCTTCCTGAGCTGTTGTCTTGGCAGAGATGCCCTACCTTCTCAAAATGTTTGAAGGCACGCATTACTCCTGAGCTGCTCGAGCATGGGAATTCACAGCCATTTTCTTCAGCCTTTGCAGGGAACTGTAAGCTGCAATTTGGATTCTCTGCAATGCCCTCTGAGCACAAAGCCTTGCACCCATGCCTAATGCTCGCTCCTGCTACAGTCCGAAGGATACATTTGCAAGCAACAAAGGCACAGAAAACATTAATCTCCTATGCAGTTTATAGATGCCACTTAGCATCCCAGGCTCTGACTTCCAAGTGCATTCTTGCTTCAGTGTGAAACCTGTGACAGAAAATTGGATTTCACTGAAGTATGAGGTGTTCAAAACACTCATTGCTTCTGTCTCACTTGAAAAATGGCTCCCTCTCAGCCCCAAGATATATTAATATCCTTCCCCTGTCACTTCCCCCAAGTTCAGCTACAATAAGAATGAAATTCAGTGGAAGTTGCAAGTACCAGATCATCTTTGTCAAGAGATGGCAACAAATCATTATGGAGCAAGTTACATTTAATCAGCATTTTGCAGACTCACAGGATGGTTCCCCCTCCACTCCACCCCACCCCCCTTCCCTGTAAAGTAGAATTAAGTTCATTTCAAAACTGGTTGAATCTTCTGTGTTTGCTTAGTCTGGTTTTGATGGGGAAGCTTGCGCTAAAATAAGGCTGTGCTGGTCCTGAGCTCGAACAAAGGAAATTGAGAGACCCGAGGGGTCTGTGCAAGGGAGGAAGAACATCTCTGTCTGATGCTTCATAGAGCTTGTCCCACGCTCTCCCCGGGCACTGGAGATTTCACTCTGTACTGCTGTTCATGGGGACAGCGTGCAGTCTCTTGAGGAAGCCGTGGTGCATCTCATGTTGCTCTGTCAGAAGTAAAATCTAAATTAAGATGGAGGAGGTGGTGAGTTTCTAGCTGAGGAGAGGAACAGAAAGACTTGCCTCTGAGAGGAACATAACCAGCAGGGCTCTGTAGAAAGATTGTAGGACTTGCTAGACATTTCTTTTTTAAACCTACAAAATCTGAAAAGCAAATTAATAGGCTCTTTGAGTCATTCTGTGAAACCCGTAGCAAGCTGTGAAATTTTACTCAACGGCTAAACTTCTGTGTAAGTTGTTTGGGCTATTTTTCCCCCATAGAGAGGGAAAAAGAGAGACCAGGAAGGTATGAACTGGGAAGGACTAATGTGGAAAGAGAGAGACTCTCTGCCAGAGTTGAATTTCATTCTGCTCCAGCATTTCAGTGGAAAACCCATGAATAGCTTCAGTCCCAGCAGGTTTAAGTGGGGGGCTGTACATGATGCAGCAGTTTTGCACTGGGCAGCTATACAGAGTGGTGAAGGGTCATCTTACAAAGTTGACACCTGGCACAAGGGATACAGTGACAAGGACATACATCTATGTGTGTGTGCTGCATCCTCTGGGGAAATCACGGCAGTGAAGAAAGGGGCTCTGGGTAGAGAGAAATGAACTGATTCATGAGTGGGTGTCTCTGTTTTATGCTACTTTACATCAAATCACCACTGTAATATTTGGGCTATTTCATCAGATCAGAATTTTGAGTGTCATATACCACAAATCATTTTGCTGATGTGATAGAACTTTTGCTAGAATGAGAAATAATGAGGCATGGTACTGAGTTCTGGTGAAGATCTCCTTGTATGTCCTTGGGATACCAAAACAGGGACAGGGACTAGCCCCTGTTCCTTTGCTGGTTTCTTACACCTTCTCTGTCTCCACACCCTTTTGTCTTTGAGGAAATCAGGCTTATCTGAGGGTCACTCAAGCATCCCCAGGTAGAGCTCTCATAACTGACAAGCTGCCCCCATTTTGTAATTTCTTTCCTTTCCCCAGACTCATCTTTCACTTAAATTCACTGCAGTACCAAAGAAACCTCATGTTATTCAGAAAGGCTTTGTGTGGTTGTTTTGGGGCTAGCACTGATAGCGAATCTGTGGTTTTCAAAACTTCCCAAGGGGCCTGGATGCTATTGCATGGGAAATCTGTATTACTCGGGCTCTGAAATATCCCAACCCCACCTCCACATTTTTTTTAGAAAGGAAACTGTTTTCAGAGGAAAAAAAAAAATCTCTTCTACTGAAGAGACAAAGTAACATCTTCTGTGCTCAGGGCAAATTTCTCCTGTCGGAGCAGCATGTCAGATTGTGTATTGGGTTGGGAACAGCTCAGACATATGGGGAGCGGGGTGGAGACCTGTTTTCCATGCAGCATACATGTAACCCTGCAACACTGGTGTTAGTGTGGCAAGACAGGAGTCATCCCCTTGAAGTTTAAGTTGAATAAGAATTCAGCAACTCCAGTGATTATTTGAAATGCTTGAACTGGCAAGATTAATATTTCAACCTCCAGACCCCCAAGTTCCTGCATGGGATTTCTAGTACTCATTATGTTCTATGCTGACTGAATGCAGTAAACAGGCAAAGCCCAGCCTTTCTGCTGTGACAAGGTCACAGAAATCTGAGACAAAACAAGATCCGTTCCACACTTTTATGTAAGTAAAATTCAAATTTATTGAAAGCAAAAGAAGAGCAAGGGTTGGAGAATGCCTCTGTTCTTTTTCTCTCTCTTGTTTGTCCTATTATACTTACTATTCTGCTTGCCTACATGACATCTGTAGGAGTCCAGTTCCTATCCCAGGGGGACAGCAAATCTTTCCTGGTATGATACAGAAACATAGTATTGGAGGATTCTTTAATCCAGATTGAACTAGTTCAGTTTTAAATAAGTCTGAGGAATAATGCTGTTCAGTTAACACAGAAAACGTTTATCCCCTGCTATCAATAGCTTTGTCCCTTTCACTTATATCATTACAGCATTTCTGTGCTGTACATAAGGCTTGCCCTTACATGTGGAAAAAAAAAAATCTTGTAAAAAAATTATTTTATTCCACTTATATCCTTCAACTTACTCTTATATCCTTCAACTTACTCTAATAAGGAGTATTAATGTCATGAACATTATGTACTGTGGAGTTCAAGCAGTCAGCATGAAATGCCACGTAAGTATAGGTAACTGTGTCCAGTGCACTGACAACCGTGTTGGTGTCTGCTGAGAACCTGAGGGTTAAAGGATGCTTTGCCCCTGACACTCACCCTTTCTGGAGGTCTCCTTGTGTCGCACAGGGGTGAGAAAGGACAAGGATTTCCCTTCCTTAAGGAGAACATGCAGCTGAGGGCTAGTACTTTCCACCTAAGGTTTTACCAGAATCTGTGGAAGATTTCCCTTCAGCACCTCCTGGGTGTCTGCCCCTACTTTGCCCTTCTACCAGGCCTGGGGGAAGAAAATGTACCTATATTTCAGCCACTGCCAACATAGTATAAAACCACCAATCACTGGTTTGCATCAGGACTGTGAACCAGGGTGGCTAAAGCATGGTCATGCAGCTTGGTCTGTTGCCTTTCTTGCAAGAGAAATAATGCTTACTAGGATGGCAGCTGGGGGAAGGAATACCTTTAAGCCTTGCATCTAAATCACTCAGACTTTGGCTTTAATCACTCCTCCAAGGGACTGAGTAGGAAGTTAAAACAGCTGGAGCCACAATTTCAGTGGTATTCCTGAAGGTGATTAGTCTCTCATTTGCAGGATTTTTTAAAGTGCCTAAGTATATCCTGTGATAATTCAAAAATGTTAGCCATGGTATCCATTACAGACAAGGGAAAACACTTTTTTTTTCCCCCCCAAAACCCAGCTGAGCCTTAAATCAGAGCAACTGATGTGACATGTTTACATTTGGGAGGAAAAAAATGTATAATTACTGCAAAAAAAATAGTGGCTTGGCACCACTGTCTACTGCTGGGAAACTCAGTACCTGAAAGGCCCCAGAACCTCTCTTGTGCGGGAGAGATGCTGCCATGTTGATGAGCTATGGCTTGTGGGGAAATAAGTCCAAGAGAGAAGTCTTCAAATTACCCTGAGTCTTGTGTTAAGAAAAACAAAAGCAGCCTCAGGTATTTCTGCAAAAAAAGGATGGAAATGTAGTTATAGGGAAGGTGGGAGTTGGGGGAGATGAGAGCTATGAAATGCATTTATTTCAGTCTTGTGAAGTACCATAGCATATCGAAGCACTTCAGTGAAAATCAGGAGAGATAGATTTTGACACAAATGTGTCTTCTGAATCAGCTAGATGCACGTCTCCCTGCCAACATTATTCATAGGTGAACTTTGAGAAGTGCTAGCCTCATCAAAATGAAAAACCAGATCGCTTCTTCCCGTCTCCAGACAAGTTAAGCTCTGAAGGAAAATATATCGTTAGGTGAAAGAATATGAACTTGGATGAGCATATAGGACTAGATGGACCTCCACAGATCAGCTACTTTTTTTTTTTTTTTTCTGAGAGTCTGGGTAAGTCTAAAAGGAAAATGTAATTTTATGTTACTGAAGTATAATAAATTTATAATTTCTTCCTATTTCACACAGGCCCTAACTTTACCAGCTAATGTTACAAAAATAACTGGTGTTCATAACTGAGAATTTAAATGGAATATGAGGTGCTATAATCCATCGGCACACTTAGCTTTTCTTGCATACTGTGCATGAGGCTTATCCAGAGTAGAGGCAGAACCTCTCTTCTAATGCCACAAGGATCCATTGTGCTGTTGTAAAGCTAAGGTAAAACAAACAAACTACTCAGTTTCTAGCAGTGTCAGGCAAAACTTCCAGCTTGTTATTTTTTCCTTTTCCAGCTTTCTAAATGGGTATTTTCTGAGGAATTACTACCAAATGTAACCTACAACCACACTGGTCAAAATGCTGTTGCGTTGCTCAAGTGGCACAGAAAGCTGTGTTGGTGGTGTGAAAGAAGATGAGGGGGGAACTGGGCAGGTGGATATCAAATCATCAGGAGCTTGAACACCATCTACAGCTACTCTGGCCTGAGAGGATTACCACCTAGATGAAAGGAAAATGTGCTCTATCTTCACCTTTCTGTATTATGTTGTGATGTTGGTGACATATGTGTCTGTCTGCACTTACAACGCTGTCACTTACTTTTTGGATGTTTCTGTGGCAGCATTATAATAGAAGGAGAAAAATAAGGAAATATAGGATTATCTTTTGAACTCAGTCCTCAGCTCAACAAAGGAATATATCTTATTATTTAGGTACATTTTCAGACTGCAAAATAACCTATTTTGCCAAGAAAAACACCATGTAGCATTCCCAGAATACTTAAATTTGATTCAAAACCCACAAAGTCATACTCTGATGTGGTGCAGAGGAAGGTTTTTAAGATTCTCTGCTCTGATACTCACATCCAGAGTGGACCCTTAAGTAGATAATGTTTACATGAACAACCAAGCTTCCTGGCTAGCTGTTGCCCATCGGGCACACTCTGGCTCTCTTGGCCGTCTGGCACACATCCTCCCAGTCAAGCCTCGACCCTAAGTCTGAAATTTAGTGAACTTCAGGCTCTTTCACTAAACCTAAAGAAAATCCATGGTAGTTGTCAGTACCAACAAACCTCTGTTCCTTCAAAACCACATCTAGGAGCAACGCCCCATCGCCCCTGCCTCTGCTGACGCTCGTGGTAAAGAAGAAAAACATTTTTCTGTTGACATCAGCAAGGCAAGGAGTGGGCCCAGCTTCATTCACACCCACACGGTATGTTTAATTAGAAACTATTTTCTTCTAAGAGCAGGCATTTGAATTTCTTGATATGTTGCAAAGAGCTTCAAGAAGGAGTTGCCGAAGGGTGGGGGTGTTTCAGGTAGGAGGAGGCAAATAATGGTTGGAGAAAAAAAAAACAAAACGGTCTCAGATCAGGGTAGTTTTGTAGTGATCCATAATCAAAGGCAGTTTGCATGTTTTTCAGACTTTTCAGAAGCGTTTTCCATCCCATTCAGGATAAATTTGACCATAATCTGGCTAAATCTGTTTTTTAACCAGAATTAACATGGGTCAGGATTCCTCTGTGCCAGGGAAGATACTGCAGCTATGAGGAACAACCACCTTGCACTGAAACTCTTTTTCCTTTAGATATCCCCTTCTAGCCTGCCATGGACCTCTTCCACTGTGTGCTTTCAGTCCCGTTCCCAGGGAAAGTAATTATTTATTAGTGTTGTAAAGAGAAGGTTTGTGCTCAACATAATTAGCAGGGTCTGTGTCCATAGTCTACTTACCACTTGGCCATCAGGATTTATGAAGCAGCCATTAACCGCTTGCCTTGTATGTGCAGTTAGATGGAATTACTGCAGATTACAGCCCATGTGAGACAGTTTAATGGCAGTGGTAAAACGCAGTTGAAGTCAAGAGATTTCACGAGAGCTGTCCTAATTCGTGCCCTAATGACGTGCTTGGAAGTTTGCATTTGCAAGTACCCTCGCAGCTTGCACAATGTGCAAAACACAGAACTGGGGGCTGAAAGTCAATCTCTGAACACAGGATGGTCCTAGGCATTAATGAAAACCCCCTCCTTACCGCAGCCAAAAATATCCAATCCCTCCATATTTGAAGGCTACAACTGAGATGGCCTTCGAGACCAAAGTCCTTTGAAAGCAGATAGTAATGTTTTGAGAAGTGTTTCTGAGGCTTCTCCTTTCCTGTGGTACATATAAAGAGAGCTACATATAGAGAAACTGCCTTTGGCCTTCCAAAGAAACCACATGTCCCTCTGTGTCCATTGCAGCTGGTGGAGCACAGGAGGGATCGGAAGCACTGACCAAGTGCAAATGTCAGTCTTGGTTGAAGGTGCAAGAGGGGTTTGTTGGGATTTAATAACAATCTCAAGCCCTCTTATTAGACTCTTCAAAGCAGATAAAGACAGGCAGGCATGCATGCACAGCTGTCCCATGGAGACAAGCTGTACTGACAGCTGTTTTCTGAAACCTGGTGATAGGTGGGGCAGGAGGAGCTGGTTTCCTGGTGGACTGGAGCTGCCTAGAAATGCTGTCCAATGGCAGCAGTGGGGGACCCAGGGGGATAATGAAAAGAGGGAGATGTGCAGTGACCCGCAGAAGCACTCCAGTGCCCACCACTTTATTGAATCCTGTCACAGTTCTTCCTCTGCTGCTTAATTAATTCTGATTACTCTATAGCTGACTAAAACTGAGTAAAGCTGTCACTACCAGCGGTGAAGATTAAGATGTGTTGTGCTACTCTTGTTTACTTTCTCTTCAAATTGGAGGATAGAGCAGTGCCGAGGCACAGCAGTGCTATGCCTGCATCTCAACCCCTTGTTTTTCTGTGGTGGTCCCTTGGCTCTGCTCAGCCGAGCGAGGAGGAGGAGGAACAGGTGGGGTGGCACAAGGCCCTTCTCTCTGAGCATCTCCATCTCGGGGGATGGGATGTTCAAACAAGCTGCTGTCGGCAATGCACTGTGTGCAACTCATAAAGTGGAAAAATATCACTTCAGTCTCCAGGGTGGAGGCTACCTTAGAAAAGATGATGGTGTTATTTAGCCTCAGCATGCTGGCTGCAAGGTCTTCTGTAAGAGCGATGCAGCACTGGGGGAGTAGGATGTCATTGGGGGTGTCTGGGAGAGCCAGGGAGGGTCTTAAGGACTATGAATATTTCAAGGGAAAGGGGTTCACCTGAAGGAAAAAAAAATAAATCTTTATTTTATGAAGGAGGGGCTGTGTAAGGAACTGTAAGCTGGTACCACCTTGCTCTGCTGTCAGCTATCAATTTAGTCATGTTGTACTTGATATTATAGTTCTGATTACAAAAAAATTGAGTAGCAGGGTCATGCAGTCTCATCATTTGCGCGTAAATACTGTTCATTAGGAATTTCATGTCAAAATGTAGTTCTTCCATGATCAAACTTTTACAAAGGAAGAGTTCTCTTTCTCCAGAAAGGAAAATGTAAAGGAAATCTTTCATTTGCCGTGGGGTTAGCACAGATTGAAATCTTCATGTTTGTAGCACAGAAACAAAATACTGTATTTTGAGTGAGTTCAGCATTGACCTGTACCACCCCCAAAATGCTTTCTGGGTGATGCATGTTGTGTGCCCAGTGCTCCCCCTACCAGTGCTCCCCAAACCATGCTATACCTGTCCATCTTGAATGAAAATGGTGCAAGTAATGGGCCGGTTTAGCTGTATCCTGCAGTCCCATGAGAACCCTCATTTTTTGGGGGGCTGGGCAGCCTCCTGGTGAGAACTAACCTACCATAAGTTTCTTTATCTGAGGCCTAAGCTGCA
The DNA here is from genome assembly GCF_965140245.1 of Athene noctua. Taxonomy (NCBI): domain Eukaryota; kingdom Metazoa; phylum Chordata; class Aves; order Strigiformes; family Strigidae; genus Athene; species Athene noctua. Next base: position 60,388,455 of record NC_134040.1, read on the forward strand.
CCGTACATTTTGCATGGGAAGCTCCACTGTGGGAGAGGATGCAGAGAACATGTAAAACACAACTCAGGAAGGCACTGTTAGGCCATACAGAAAAACTGTTCCACTTTGAAGGGAGCCAAAGCAACATATTTTGATTTGCCTCAACATACACAAATGAAACATTTTGTTTCAGTCAAAATTAACATGTTGAAAAAAATGTTGACTTTGCAATAGAATTTGTATTTTATAGAAATTTTAATCAAACATATGGAAATTCCCTTTTGCATATGAATTTGGATTTTTGCTCAGGTATGACTGTAATCATTGGCAATTAGTTTGAGATACTACATTCTGACAATTGCTATTTTTCCATATCAGTGGCTAATTGCAGTACATTTTACAAGCAGTAAAAAATTCACTTTCAGGGACATAACTTTTAAATGAGGAGATATTATTTAGTGCTATTTTCTGGTTGAAAACTGTGACTAGCATGGGAGCTAACTGTGGCTTTCTGGCCTGCTCTAATGTTTTCTTCTGGTTTGACTCAGAATTGTTCCTTTCCTGACGATGACTTATTAGACTGTATTTTTTCATTATGTTTTTGTATAACTACTACTTCAGAAAGAACACTATCCCTCCATTATATGGCTTCGGGCAGAAGGGGAAGCTGAGCGTGATTGCAGCTTCAATATGCAATCATATTATACTAAGGATTTTGTAATCAGGATCCCATTATAGATAGATATTTTTTCAAGATGCAGTTAAAAATGTTTTGGTTTCAAAGAAGCCTAAAAACAGCGTTAAGGTGATCTGCTAGAATTGTATCTTGGATAATATTAGTTTCCAAGATCCCACAGCCAAGATCTACAGGCTCTTTTCATTTTGGGGAACTATATAATAAAGGCTGTAGTAGCTCATGTGCTCTAGGAGTTATGTGTCTGCTGTGGTGGCAGCCTGTGATTAGGAGGAGCTAGGTTTCCGTATTGCACAACTAAGAGACCAGAAAAAAGCCATGCTCCTCACATGGAGAGACCCAGTTACTTGCCATGTAGCACATTCATGACTAAGTAACCACTTCTGCTGATGCTGCAGTCCCAGGGGCAACCGAAAATGAAACCCCAGTCAGCAATCAACGCATGAATCAACGTAGCTGATTTTCTTTTACCTTTTTTTTTTTTTTTTTTTTTTTTTCCCAGCAAAAAAAAATAGTTGGATGCCATGGACAGCTGCTTGATCCAAGGGCTATATTTTCCTCCTCCCAATAAAGATAACAGTGAATTCCCCCTCCCCTTTTTTTTTTTTTTTTTTTTAGCGGTTATTGAGCAGCTCAGTGGGAATCTCTGAATCCTTCATGCAGTAGTAGGGAATTTATTCTACTGGAAAATTTAACATTCCTAAGGACTGGGAACATAGCATTAGAAATCACTAAACCAGCACTTTACCCGAGTCAATGACAATAGTCAAGTTTTACCCTCTCTTGCTGATGAGCAAATTCATGCAGAGAAGATAAGGGGATTGCCTAGGGAGTTTTTGGTGGGGAGCAAAGCTCCATCGGCAACTCTGCTTTCCCAGAAATAATGATGCTTTCTAAAGATATTAATAAACAATGAAGAGTTGCTAATTCCATTGAGATTTACTCGATTTTGTTACTGATACTAATTGTGAAAAACCTCAATTCAAAGGTTTACTGCTATGCTAGACAAGGGAAAAAAAATCATGAATGTTTCTAAAGTGACTCAACATTTGGTTAAGGCCAACCTGTCAGTCTGATAGGTTATTATCAAGTTATTCTTAAACTGATTTATAGTCTTGGCTCCTCCAGTGCTTCAAGAACTGGAAAATTCACAAGTTGAAGCTTAGTGCTGAAGTTGGCCTGCTGAATTACTGAACTTTGAGGAAGATGGCAATGGGAGAGAATATTGTTTATCATCTTCTCACTCAAGGAGTTATGAAGGGGGTTTTATAACAGAAGACAAAATTACAAGTAGGAGTTTAAAATTAGGCATGAAAATGCAGTCATCCTCAAGTAGATTATAAAAATGTAAAATCCAGAGATAATAACCTGAGTGTAGGTTGGACAGATTCTTCAATTTAAAAAAATGAACATTTTTAGATTGATAAGGGGCCTTCAAAGTAAAATTTCTGAAAAAATAGTGGAAAGGACAAGGATGGGTCAGGAATGGAGGATGGCAGTAAAGCTCAGAGAAAAGGGCCATTTAAGCAGCATTTATGTTGTATATCAGATGAGGTAAAGAAGATTCATGACATGAAAATTGCTTCCTTCTATATGATTTTTCCAAATTCAGAAAACACAGATGAACATAGTAACTGTTCCACACAAGCAGCAGAGAACAGATGTCAGCCAGCTGTCCCAACTGAGGAACCCAACAACAGTGCAGTTCCAGACCAAGGAAGAAATGAGAAAGTAAGTCTGAGGCATTACAGAAAAGTTGTATCTGGTAGTTAATTCTTTCAAATGTTGCTCAAAAGCTGACTTTTCCATAGGACAATATCCCAGACATGAGAATTTCCAATGTATTTTGCTTTAAGTGGCAATGAGTTAGTCTATTGTGGGGACTCTGAAAATCTGTCTGTCAAAAGGCAGGTCTGATGATCATTGTATTCATATAGGTTGTGGATAATTATAAGTGCAGATGGGAGTATCTTGTGTCTTGGGTGAATGTCCTTCCAATTGGAAATTGCCAGCTCTGTGGTATGCCTCTTTCCTTCTTGAATTTCATGTAATTTCTGTTCTAGACATCAGCACTGCTGCCAATAAGAGTTTCATCAAAACCAATATGTTACTGCAGAAAGGGTCAGTTTTGATTCATCATACTTTTTTGATTGAAAAAGTAGTTAGAAAATTCTCAAACCAGCTCTCATTTCAAATGTCAATGTCATTCTTTCTGTAGAGGAAAAGCTTTATGGAAGAAGGATTAAAATTTTGGCTTACCTATGTCCTCCAAATGTGCATTTCCAGAGACAGATCCTTTCAAATGAGAACACTTATCCTGAGCCATCATAAGATTTAGCCTAGATTTTTTGGGCTGCCTTGTTGTAGAAACATGTGGCAATTGTTGGTAGTGACACACTGAAATTCAGTCTTTGGCATAGCTGGACCTTGAGTTTAAAGCCTTAACGACACACATGAAACAAAGAAGTAGAAGGGCTTGAGGACAAATCTCAAATATTCCTCTAGACACAGAGGAGGCAAGGAAGTGAGCATCACCGTACCCTATCCTAACTCGCACCCTAACATCCTTTTTGTATCCAGCATCAGGTAAAGAGGATGCTTGTAGATGAGTCACAAATATCAGGGTCACTGTGGGTAAATTCTCATATGAGAGTTGTGAGCAGGGTTTCAAGCCACAAACAATGCTACCTGGTCATCCAGGCTTAGCTTGATCAAATAGAAAGCACACATTGCAAGACTTGGGCACATAGAGGAGATAGGACAAGCGAGCATCTTCACTGGTTCTCCAGCTTTCTCCTGCTTCTTGCTTGCTTTTTGTCAAACTTATTTGAACCAAGTGGTCTTCGTTTAAAAGCTGATTTCTTGTAATCATTTTGACTTGTTAGGAATGGGGTGGGGCTTAAACTTACAGACATCTAAAAAGTTATTAAATATCTTTTATTCTGGCAGAAAGCCTTTGAATTGATAAGGAAAACAAACCTGAGAGTGACTCTACAAACACCTGCTTGCTTGGTATGCAAGCACTGTCACTGAGCTCTGTAATGATCATGACCTGCTGAGGAGAAGGGTGGGCAAAAAAGACTTTATTTAATACAGACAGCAGTAAAGATTGTTCTGTATGGCTATCACAGGTGGAAACCCGAGTTACCTTCCCAATGGATACTACAGAATCAGGTGGCTGATAGAGCAAAGGAAGGGGATCTCCACATAGTACTTACCTGAAAAACCCGCCATTAGTGTTGTCATGTTTTATTTAAAAAAACCCCAAACAACATGTGGACTTAGTATGTTGTAATTTAGAGCATGTCTAGACAACAGTTCTAGCAGTTTCCTATATTCAAAGTACTGTAGTTGTTCATTACAGGGAGTGCTTGGCTCATGGACACCGTTGCAGGTTCACTCTCACATATGAAGGTGCTAGTTGTATTTTAGGAACAGCTTGGGGAGAAATAGAAACCTGTTGTTGTGATCAGCACAGGTCTGTTAGTGGATGTTGAAGTTCTGAATGAAAAAACACAATGTTTTTGTCATATTTCCTCTTTCTGCTCCATCCTCTGCCTTAAGAATGGTGGCTCAGTTTAGCAGCCAGTGAGTAGGGGTTCATGAGCTCGTTTTTTTAGAATTGTAACATGGAGAATGGGAATATAAACCTTGGTAAATATTAAAGAATATACTGAAGAATGTTTAATTGCTTTGAATTATGAAGTGTATCAGTCACCAGGGGACACAACCAGTTGTTTAAACAGTACAAGGAGGCAGAATTAAGACTGCAAGGGGAGGGGAATAGATTAAAGAATATTTAGATAAGATGGATGTATTCCAGTCAGCAGGGCCTGATGGAATTCACCCCAGAGTACTAAAGACACTGTCTGAAGCAATCACTGAGCCATTAGTGATTATCTTTAAGAACTCACAGAGGAGGGAGGAGGTCCCTGAAGACAAGAGAAGGGCAAACACAGTGTATGATATTTTACAGAGGGGAAAAGGAGGACCCAGGGAATGACAGACCTGTCAATCTAATTTAGGTCCTTAAAAGATTCAGGAACAAATCATTGAACAATCAATTTGCAAGTAGCCAGATGATATGGTGATAGAAAAGAAAAAAAGAAAAAAAAAAGCGCTGAAAACACAGGCTTGTCAAGAACAGTTGATGCCAAATCAATCTAATTTCCTTCTTTTTCACAGTAGCATGTCTAGTGAATAAAGAGGAAGCAGCAAATGCAATAATGCTTGATTTTTAGTAGCACTCTGACATATATGACAGGCTAAAGAATATGGTATAGATTTAATTACAATGGGGTAGGTGCGTAGCCTGTTGAAAAATAGCTTCACAGCAACAGCTAGTGCTGGATCACTGTCAGGGAGATATTTCAAGTAGGTCATTCAGAAGTTTGTCTTATACGCAGTTCTATTAAAAAGTTTTTATTGTCAACTGAACAACAAGCATACAAACCCAACCTGTAGATGACACAATTAGGAGATGCTGCAAGTCCTAGGAGGCCAGGATCCGAATTTGAAATAATCTTCACAGCTTGGAGAAGTGACTCCCAAATATTTAAATGAAATTGCATCAGGAACAGTCCAAAGTGCTGTGCCTGGGAAAGAGAAATGCAGACACTTTATATGGGGGGCAAAAATAACCAGGCAGCAGCATGTTTGTAAAAGATTTGAGGATTGCAGGGAATCATGAATTAAATGTTCTGGGTTATATGAACAGGAGCATCATCGTTGAGACACAGTACACAATTATTTTCCTTTTGTGGCTTCACCCATGATACTGCATCCCGTTGCAGGTGTCACCTTTTTCTGCAGATGAAGAGAAAGCAAGAGAAAATCCATTGAAAGCAGTCAGAACATAGGGTGCTGGGAAGTATGAACTGTGAGGAGATGCCAAGGGAATTGGGTTTGTTCACTTTAGAAAAGCAAAGGCTGAGGGACTAAACATGGCAGCAGATGTCCAGTGTAGAGGTGGGAGCTGTGAATGAGACAGTGAGTAATTGTTTTCTTTGGTCGTGGAGAGGATAACAAGCAGAAATGATCTTGATTTACCACTTAATGTCAGAGGGAGAAGAGCTGGCACAGTCATGCAAGGCTGTTCCTTGCTGGTTTTTTGTTTTGGTTTGTTTTTTAACTTAAGACAAGTCAGAGGGTGCCTGTTGGGAACCCCTGGCTCCATGTCAGTGCAGAGAACTCATGCCATGAGGTTTCCTACAGCCTCACATTTCTACTAAGGAAAAAAAAAAAAAAAGGTAAAAATGGTCTTATCACTCGAGTTTCCATTTTAACGTTGCTTTGACTATAAGCCAGAAATTGTTTGATTTGATGGTCTTGCATTGCTCACCATGAAAATGTCAACATTTATTCTCCATTACCATCCTCTGTATTGAAGATACTGCCGTATTGTAGTTCATAATAAGCCAGCTGGTCCATTACACATACTCTCTTTGTGAGCATCAATTACTGCGTGCTTTAGACTCTCCTTCTTTCTCCATGGCAGCATCACTCCAAACCTTATTTCGTGGAAGATAAGAGACAAAACAGGCTTATATAAATATTAATTGAGAATGTTGTGAAAAGAGATTATCTGAGAATCTGTCCCTTGGAGAGAGCAGCAGAGCAGACTGTTGCATTAAAAACATCTTAATGCAGCTCTCCAGCAGAACACAGACACCCCTAAATACTCTGAATAATCAGATCCGACACAGGTGAAAACCTGAGGCTTTTTTGTTGTGTTGCTGGCAAGGGTGCAGCTCCTGATTTCAGTAGTTGGGGTCCTGCTGACCTCCATGTGAGTCTGAGGGGTCTGCAGGACTGAGCCAAAGCCGCTCTGGCAGAGGCAGCCAGGGGAGCACAGGGACAGCCCCGCCTCTGTCACAGCCATCCCACGCAGGGTTTCACAGCGCCCACGCAGCCTGTCCCATGTGTGAGCGCTCTCTTTGCTGTGAGGAAAGCACAAGCTGTGGAAACTTCACCTGTAGCACCTGGCATGTGTTCCCACACACTGTCCCTTTGAGGTGGCATCAGGCTGCAGCCAAAGATGCACTGCTGGAAGAGAAGGTTGCACGAGCATCTCCCCAAAATCAGTGGTGGCTTGGGCCCCAGACCCTACAACTGGGCCATGTTTGCACCAACACTGTTACCCCGCTGCCTGCTTAGGGGCATGTGGCTCAATCCACGAGTCAGTGACAATTTTTCCTAATGCCACCACCTATCGCAACCCAGCCAGTCCCTTCTTTAAATGATACATAGGCTACCCTGTCGCTGCAAGAAGTCATTGATTATAGGGTATGTTAGCAATAATCCCACAGTTAACGTCTGCTGGTTTGTTAGAGCTGTGAACACCCTCAGCTTTGCTTTCAGCTATTAATTAACCAACCGGTCATTAACTGCTGCTAACAATTGATTTACAGGGAATTATTGCTTAAATAGCGGGAGGTATTTAAGAGGAAAATAAATTAAAACAAAGGACTGCTGAATCCTTGGGCACAAAAAGGATTCCTTGTAATATAGAGCATGGCTGCTACAGCACTGTAATTACAGAGTGATAAACAGTCATTGGGAAGTACGTTCCTTTCCAGAGACAATGACATTATGTCTCTTGGAAAGAGCCCTTTTGTCTGCACTAATTGAATGATCTGAAATGAATGATGTTATCAGAAACCTAACCGAGGCAACTAATGTTATATTTATGGGTTATCAAAAATGTTTAATCACAGCTGTGGTCTCTCCAAGATGTGTCATGGACATTGCAGCATCCAAAAATATGATTGAGGGGCAGCGCAGCACATTATCTTAATTATAAAGGAGAATTACAAGTTCTTCCATTGGTTCTGTCTCTCTCCACACTGGCAGAACAAATGAGACCTATTAACCTAAGTGCAAGCGAACACCGCCTCCTAATGACATTTCTTCCTCTCCATGGACAGAAAGCTAGTGAGTAGTTGTCTGATTTTTTTCCTAAGAAGTAGTGACCCAAATCAATTTACGGAGCTTTTGATACATGAAACCCCACTCATGATTCCTCCTGTTGAATCTGCTTGGGTTTGTGCCTCCAAGATCAACGTTTGCATTGACTAAGCAGGGGTTTGCTGAGCAGGTCAAGGTGCCGTGTTTCACTGCCATCTCCTGGAGTGAGAGGCTGCCTGTTCTGCTGCCTTTTAGGCTCGTTTGATACCCCAGCAGTTGCAAGAATTTATTTAATATGGGAGCACTGGGAGAGGACTGTTGCTTTTTCAGACCTGAGGCTGTGATTTCATTTACTCTAAGGTGCTGCACAAGATGAACAGAGAAGAGATGGTAAGTTATCACTGAAAAAATAGATCCTGTGCTTCAACTTTTGACATTGTTTGCTTTCATTGGACACATGCCAGTTTTCCATCTCACTTGCATTTTTGGAAGTTGGTTTCTGTAAATAGGCTGGCAAAAATGTGACCCAGCCCAGGTGGCAAGCACTGCCCATGGGGGTCTCAACAATAACTGCTCGAGGGGGTTTTGCTTGAGGGTGATAAGTATACTGAAGTAGAAAGTAGCTGAGGACAACATCTATGGGGAGAAATGGCACATCTTTGGTCACTTTGAGAAAGAAAATTGGCAGAGCCCTGAGCAGACTCCTATTTTTCTGCCTCCTGCCAGCAGCTGTGTCTTAACATGTAGCCTTGCCTCTATCCCTTTCATTTTCCTGGATGAATTGTTCTAAATTGAATACCTGAGCTGTGGGGACATAGAAAACCCCCAGTTTCAAATCTTCGATTGAAATATTGGGGTTTCTATCCAAGGTCCATAAATGCTGCAAGAATAATTTTCTCAGTCCTGCAATGAGTGCAGACTGAATAAAACTTTAAACACCCAGGTTTTCTCTTGTTCAGCTTCAGCTGGTTTGATGAGCATATATCTGGTTTGGGTTTAGCTTTTTTATGGATATCCTGGAAAGTCAAATCCATAGTGACCTCTTGCCTTTGACAGCTCCTCTGCCCTTTCATTCACTTAGAGCTACAAGAATATTTAACTTCTTGATTATCTGTAACATAAATAGCTATTTATAAAAGGCTGCAGAGAACAGCAAAAACTGAGCAGGAAGGAAGGACTGGGATATTTTTCATTTCTTCATCATACCATTCTGCATGGATGGATCTCAGTATGTTTCTGTACCAGGAGGTGGCACTGATAATCTCAGGGATCTGCAGCAGACCCGAACAGAAAATCAGTTGGTAAAACCTCTTTGTTGATACAAGGTATGACTACAGCTGTGTGAGTCTTCACAAAGGTCTGCATGTCTGTTCTGGCTTTATTTAGCTGCCTGCAGAAGAATGGGAGACAGCCTGTCTCTAACCAAAACTCTCAATTCAGTCCAAAAAAGGCAGTGCAGGCGTTTTATAGGCTATTATAGAATATGAAAAAACGAGCTGCTGCTAGCAAGGAGAGCATTAATAGCGCAGTTCCCTAATGCATTTATAGTATTTCAGAACATCATCAAACTGTTATCAGGTCAGACATACTTAATCCTTCCAAAATATGCCTGAGAAAGTTCTGGTGCTTGCCTGGGGTAGGCAGAAGTAAGTAACACCAGCATGGTTTTTGAACTGAAAACTTGTGATGGTTGTAGAGCTAGAGCAAAGAAACAGCCTAAGTGCTTTCAGGCACTGCAGTGCTTGACTCCTAGATCCCAGAGAGAGAAACCTAGATTCCTGGGACAGGGTAGGTGCTTCATCTTGGGGTGAATCAATAGACATCAGAGTAGTGTAGCTTATTTGATGTGTTTCTCAGACTTTGGTCCATGGACTCTTGGTACTTTGTGAGATATCAGGAGATATCCTGTTTAAGAGCCACACAATTATTTTTAAACCCTTTGTATGCAAGGAAGGAAAGAAGCAAAATTGGAGAATAAAAGTAAGAAGTGAACAATCAAAAACCAGCCTGTCTGGGTTTTAGTTCTGATGTGAAATATTACAGTAACATTGCACAGCATAGTCCTTGGGAAAAATATTGTTTGGGTTTTTGTTTGGGTTTTTTTTTAACATATCTAGAATCACTCTTGTTTCCAGGGTGTCCTCTCAGGGCTGTGAGGAAGGCCAGCAGCTGCCCACCTCTCCTGAGGACAGGGCTTTTTTCCCCTCAGTCTTTCATAGAACAGAGAGGGCTGCAGTCTTGTCTTGGAAAATGTGAAGGGTACTTGTGGTAACTCTTGCTTGAAGGCATTTTGGAGGTACTGGAAGTATGTAATTCTCTCCCATTGGCCTAAGAAATTTTAAAGCCACATTTGTGATCTCCAAAGAGTTTTGTAATTGCCAAGCTATAAGAGCATGAAAAAGGGAAGTCTAACTCAAAGCTCACCCTGGAGCTTCCTGATTTCATTTTCTAAGCCCAGTGGAGACATAAGCAGGAGGTGCCAAAATATGGCAGCTGTGCCCATGCCCAGACATGGACCCTTCCTGCTTTAAAGTTGCTTCCAGTGCTTGGCTCAGCTCAGGCAGATTTAGCTGGGAATCTCAAGCACAGCCCTATTTAGGCTTACCCTGGCATGCCTGAGGAGGAAGATGTAGCAGGAAAACTAAATAAATTGTGGTCTATTGGAGGAAGCAATGTTTTTAGACAGTTGATGCGACCAGTTTTGGCGGGATATAAAGCCCAGTCCCTCTCATTAGACACAGCCCATCCAACTTGAGGTGTAAACCGCTTCAGGCCAGGGAGCAAGCAGACTCTCGGTTTTCCTATTTTAGCTCTGTGTGTGAGTGTGAAGGAGCCAATAAAACTAATAAAACAACAATTGATTTAGTTTGTCTAGTTGTGGTCACCTCTAGTTGTATCACCAGCTCCTCTCAAGACAGTTACCATAGTAATGAAAAATATCTGTAAGGATTTAGAGATTTTTAGGGACAACAAATGCAAAATTTAGTCCAAGGAATATCCAAGAAAGAAGTGATTTAGGAGGAGGTCATACTGGATTACTTCTCTGATGGTATCTTTCCATGAACACTAGGGCTTAACCACAGGGCCTATTCATTTGCACACCTCATCTTTGCTCTTATATCCATATCTCCCAAGATCAACAAGGATTGACTATTGAACAAATTTTCTTCCTTCTTTAACTAGTCTTTGACAAACTCAAAAGAAAATGCCTTGCCTAAACTCTCAGTGCAGTTCACTTTTTATGCATCAAGAACTGACCTGCCATTTACTTAATGTTACCCTTTTTCTCACATTTAATCAATCAGAATTGAACTCTATCATTCTTAATTCAACTTAATAAAGTATTGTATGTTTGAAACAATCATATAGCTGATGAGGCAGATATGACAACTACTTTCTTGTTTTTCTCTGTTATCTATTTCATTCATTTTTTTCTAATTTCAGCTTTACTTTGGAATTACAAATTCAAGGGACTTCATAGAGGGAGAATGATTACATTGCTATGACGTTAAACATTAGATATTAGACGTTCTAAATATTAGAAAAGCTGCTAAAATCCATGCCAGAGCATTAGTAGCAGCATTTGAAGTAAGCTTATTTTATGTTCTCTCTGGTCAAAAGAGGTTTTTTAGGTGACTATTAGAGAACTTAGGTCAAGCTACAGTAAAAAGAGACTCTGAATAGAACATATCAGTAATTTTAAGACCCTGATTATTTTGGGGGTTCCAGGTGCTTGGATGAGCTTTGTGTGAGGTGTTGCCTGAAGTAATGGATAATTCAGGCATTGTTCATTATATTATTCCTTCTTCTGTCTTGTTATTTATTCACCCTCTCAATTTTTCTTAGAAGTTTGACATGTCCTTAAATCCCTGTTTAAAAATTTAAATAAATGTTTCAAGGGTTGACTGCCTCCAGTAAAGACCAGGAGCAGGAAAGGTGTGCAGCAAGGGCTGTGAACGGCTCTGAAAATGCCTGCAAAGATTTTCTTCACTTGAAGCTATGCAAAATATTTGAGCAGAGGAGAGAAGAGAAGGCTGACATTTGGGTTAAGAGTTGTTGAGCACTAAGTGTTTTTGAGACTGAAGATCTGGCAGCAAATAAGGTGAACTGAAGTGTAGCTTATCGGTTTGGCTGGATTTCCAGGGCTAACAAGTCCCTTGTCCAGGAAGCAGACTGATTGCCAAGGGAGGAGTGGGGCTGGAAAAATATTTATTTACTGAGGATGCTTTCACAGGTGCTCTTCCCTTTTGCTGATTATTCCCAAACAGCTTTTTTCCTTCATCTGTGTGCAAGGCTCACCTACTGGCACCATCTGGATGCCAGCAATTTGCTCCTGAAGGGACACTTTTTGGTGAAATGTCAGGGCAGGGGCTTCACAGTAGTCTTGAGACTGCTCCATAGCTGTCTGGACTTCGTATTCAGCACCCCTCACCAGAAGTTAATTCCGTTTCACCAACAGGATTTTGTTCAAGCTGATTTTATCCAGTGGAACATTTAAGGTATTGACAAATAGTAAAGAGTAACAACAAAACACCAATAGAAAGAGCAAATCTTTCCCTCAGCTGGTTTTATTTGAATCAACTGAAATTACTTCTGCATAAGTGGAATTCCTCAATGAAAAAAAAAAAATGTTTCTTAAAGAAAAAGAAGCATCATGGGGGGTGAGAAGGAGCTTGCATCTTGAATTCATGCATAAATGAAGAAGGGCATAGATGAAAAGTACTAGTTGTTGTAAATTCTCTACAGAAAAGCGTTGTGTAATTTCCTGGGGATGGAATGAAAGACAGAGAGAAATTCAGCTCTTTTGAGGGTTTCATAGACTCCAAAATATTCACAGGAATTTTTTCAACCATCTTATGGTGTTCAGTTACAATGCTATGATGTTTAAATTCTATATGCAGAAAATACCACTCGGGAATGATAATATAATTTCTATGACTTATTTCCACAGGGGCTGGGCAGGTTCACTGTATGAACAATCCTGCCACAGCAGATCAATTTCCTATTTCAGCTTAAATGGCTCCAGGACCAGTGAAGGAAGAACACCCCCCAACACCTTGCTCTTTATCCAAAACCCGCTTGCATATAGAGGAATGATTCCTCGGAGATTTAACACTTGCTGTTAAATACATAGAGACGAGGGAGACCTTTTAAATACAATGCTCACATCTTTGTGTGCATTCTTTGCCCAAGATTAAGATCTTTTGGCCTTGAGTGCAGGAAGCTTCTCCTGTTACCTAATGAGCAAGCTTGAAGTATACATAAATGCAAATGTGCCCTAGGAATTAAAAAAAAAAATGCAAGCAACAGGATCCTGATTCAGGACAGTACCCAGCTACCTGCACTGGTGCTTGCCTGGAATTGCTTTGCTCTGCTATGAGGCACTAGCCTGGGTATTTGGATGGCCCCAGCGAAACTTGAAAGGCTTTGTTTTGAAGTGCTTCTGGCTTTTCCTACAGTTCAGTGTAAATCTTGTTAGGAAATGAAGGAGAGGAAACTGGGCAACCGTGCTGCTCAGCCATGAGGAAATGCACAATGAGAGGGATGAAGCCAGCAGCTGCAGGACAATGGGAACAGGCTGGGGCTATTTTTGTTAGATGTGAACAATCAGTTGAACATGTGAGACCTTATCATGTTCCCTCTCTGCCTTCTCCCCTCTTTCTTCAACACTGGAAACTTTCCCAAAGAGAAACAGCTTTCCTTTTCTCTTAGCGAAGTTGATTACCGTAATAATTTTCTCTTTCATCTCAGAGCAGGTTTCTTTTGGAAGTCTTTGATGGCTTCCTCTGAGCACAGTTATTGTCTTGCTGTGGCTGAGTGACTTGCAGCTGGGTCGTACTCAGCATCATGAAACCTGGAGCAGCATTTGCCAGTATTTACGAGAAGGTAACAGTCCCCTCATCTCTTGCTTGCTGGATGTGGAGGCTGGAAGCATTTCTCCCAGTGTTATCCTCACAGCAGAAATCTGAATTTGAACTGGGCATAGATTTCACAGATGGAAAATAAACAGCAAGCATTCGCATCCTATCAGATGTAATGAGAAGAAATACATAATTAAGATGGTAATCAGCACTCCAATAGATGCACTCCCCCTTATCTTTATGACTTTCTTCTCAGACAGTCCTTTTAAATGTCACAGCAATATTAGCTCCAACTTACAAATGGAAAAATGGAGGGACATAACCACATGATTTATGATGTTAAGTGAGAAAGACAGAAAAAACACATTTTGTGCTCTCTCTGAACAGAACTACCTTCTTCCTTTATGTTCAGATATGTGTATAACTCCCTCGATACAGTTATGTCTAATTTATATTGCTTCAATGTTCCATGTGCCAATAACAGATATACTACCCTAAATCCTCATACTTTATAAATATGAAAGGAATATTAATTTGTAAATGAGCTTTTCTAACATCTTGTGATATTTCAAGCATACACTGAAGCAGCACTTCAGGTTTGCTATTATTGTTTTTTATCTTCAGTTCTTCAATGTGTATGTCTTTCTCCCTTTATTAAGCAGCTTATTAGTCACATAAGATCAATACTTTCTGCACTTCTACCTATTCTCTTAATGTCACCGAAATCTGGCTAGAACTTCATACCACAGTTCTTGCTACTACTTTAATTTCATCACAATGACATGTTTACATTGGTAACAGTTCAATCAAAATTGGATGTGTTTATAACACTGCAGTTTAGATTAGCAGCTTACTTCTACTTTACTACAAGGAAACCACTAAATTGACTGCAATTCCTAATCAATATAGCTATAATTCTTAGAATTTAAATAGGTTTTTAAGTGGTCTTGCCTGTGCTGCTAAAGGTGACATGGCTGTCCTGTAATTTGTCATCCAGCTACTGCAGAATCCATTTCTAGTCGATTGTTTCATTCTACTTCCAGCTATCAAAACCAGCAAGATTTAATTACAGGCTCTTTTCCCCGTTTCTCACTGCCTTTCCTTCACCTGGATTTGGTTTAATGGGCAGTGACATTGTACCATGAAAGTAAATCTCAAAACATCTAATGACCAAATCCATCATTATAACACATCCATGCCTACTGTACGGGGGACATTGCTGGTGGGTACAGCTGGCTGACTCCTCCTTTAACGCCTGGCCCCGAGGGTCACTAACTATCTCTTACCATCCCATCTTATCATCCCATTTGGGTGAGTACAACTACTGACTCCTCTGTCCAGATATGCTTTTCTGTTCAGATTTGTTTCCACCAGTTCACCATCATTTTTCTCAAAATCAAACACAATTTCACTGGGAACAGCTGCAGCCCAAACTCAGCTCAGCACTGAAACTGAAGATCACAGTTTTCTCAGAGCGGCAAAATCAGTGCTATGACTTCACTGGTCATACCTGAAAAGCCTTAAACAGTGCTTCTGATCAGAGTTCACAATTTAGGAATTTATCCTCCATTTCAGGATGGACTACAATGCAATGACACAACCTGCAAGCATTGCAGTGTCATGGTGTTGCACTTTCAGTAACTATTTTTGTCAGTGTTTTGGCTACATTTCAGATAAGGACCCAAGCATGTTTCTAAGCCTGCCTCAGGCACACCCTGCTCTCATATCAGAGGGCACCTGTCCCTACCCAACACCTCCCTCTTTCCCCTCTTGTGGGAAGAAAACTCAGCCACAGGGGACCAGGACATTTGTTTTGACAGGTTGCTCATCTAAACAACTAGGTGCTTTCTGGGCATACCTTGGGACTCGGCCACTGCTCAGCTCAAATGCACCCCAAAGAGACTTGATCAACTTCTCTCCCTTTCACTAATGCTCCCCTCTGCCTTCATGGCCATCACATGAGTGGGAATTTGGCCTTGCATCCTTGAGCAAAACTTCGGATAGACAAACACTGATCCACTGATCAGATATAATATGGCGTCCTGATATAGACTGGCACGTTGTAGGCCAGGCAAAAGCTTTCACTGAAAATAGGTGCCTAATTCCCATAGAATTTGTTTCTGTGGCTGCTTGGCTCCAGTAGTGATGGAAGCTTTAAAGGAAGTGCTGGGTCAGGCCCTGACAGAGGTGTTTTCTTTATGGATGTGGCTTCAGTGGACCAAACTGCTAAAGACTAGGGAAAAAGAGCTTCCCGACAGGTAACCCACGTGTGTTACAGCACTATGCTTTTTGCTTGCATACCTTTTTTATACTTTTTTACAATTTTTTAACTGACTCTTTCTGAACAGAATAAAATGATATCCAGGAAAGCCTTTTAACAGCCTACATACATCCATAACTTGGTTTCCTAACAAAAAAGGAACTTCAAAACCTCTTCCCTGAAACAAGTGGAACTCAACTCATTTCTTGGCCCTGTAACTCTTCCTTGGAAAGATTGCTGCCCTCTGACTTTCATTCTGAATTGCACAGTGAAATACCTAGAAACTAGAGCTCTGTTTCGTCAGTGCTTCTGGGTATTTAAGAGCTATTTCATCTAAGACAGATGATAGCTTTCTTTTTAAATCAACTCACTTAGGAAAAGAAAAACCACAACAAACAAGAGGAAGGGGAAGGAAAAGCTCTCAGCTCATACAACACAAAGCTCATCTTTGATGTTGCTGGAGACAGACAATATTTTTAAACCATCTCTCACAAGTGAGTCTGAGTTCAGTAAACCTGGGATACCTTTCCACTGTCTCAGAGGTAGCAAACTGAAAGCAGGTTGCCAGAAAATCCTGAATATACTGGGGTCTCCATCATATTGGAGTAGGCAAGGCTGATGGGATCCCAGCTACCTTACTTTAATTAACATTGAACCTCCTTTGGGAGCTCCAGTGCAAGCAGACAGGTCCCTTGGTCCCTTCAAAGGCACCCACCTCTCTCCACTGCTCACTGCTTTCTTAGGCACTGACTGCATGGGTGCAAATGGTGCCCAAACTAGGCTGATCGGATCCCATCCCATCTTCTAAGCAGCTTTTCTGTATCTAACGATGGAAAAATTATTTCCCATTTCCAGTCCCTGTGCCTGAGACTGCAAATATGAGTCCTTTTCCAGTGAAGATGCTTGACAGGTTAGCAATGGCAGGTTGTTAATACTTATGATGTTTTCAAGTACAATATCAGATTTGTTGCCTGGCTTGGGGTTTGTCTAGACGGGTTGTTTTATTAGATAGCAGATGGTTTGGAAATTGTTTGCTGTGACAGGGCTGAGTGGAATTTGAATTCTCTGTTCCCAGACCAAAAAGGGGTGGGGTAGGAAAAGAGGAGAGCAAAACTCTCATGTTTCCCATTCAGATTGAAGAATGCGCATATATATATATGTGTGTGTATATATATATTATTGAGGGAAATGAGATTCACTGCGCTGATCACAGATCCATAAGCAACTCTGATCAATCACAGGATGAATTTCCTTAGTACACTCTCAGTGCCAATATCGGGAAAGTGAATTTACAATCTTTGAGTGTTTAAACTTTGCAATTCTGAGTGAGATAAATGAGCAACAGCAGGGTGTATTGGCTAGACCAAAAAAATTGTATCGATTCAGATTCTGGTATCAAGTAATTGGATCTACTCTGTTTATTCGGACCTGTGTGGGCAGAAGTTGAGGCTGCCTCCTTTGCAGAGAGGTCTGAGAATAAAGTCTTGCTGGCAAAGATTTTGGATTTCTCTTTCATTCTAGACCAATCTTCACGCACTCAAATGAATTCATTTGCAGGGGAGGCAGCAGCTCTCTCCCTTCAGAGATAGCACAAGGATCTGCAGATGGGCTTTGTATGTCAATATGGACTTAAGTGTGAAGTTTTAAACAATTTCTCCTCTGTCTTTCCTGACATAAAGGTCCTCTGGGAGGAACTGGTTACTGAGCCGAAAAACTGTAAATGCTGTGAAGCAATGCCTGTTCTCCGAAGAGATGCAAAGCTTTTGTTTCTGGCTGCACAGGAATGAAAAGCCATGTTTCTGAGCAGAAGCTGGGCCATCTGCGTTTTGAAGTATTTCAGTTCCCTGGAGCCAGAGTATGTGCTGATAGAAAAAAATCAACGACAGGTTAAAATTGACAGCCCACAGCTTCAGTTAGTATCACTGGGGTAGTGTACAACCACATTTTAGTCTTATGATTCAGGACTGAATGGTGCTTCTGGCTTCCTAAATCCTCTGATAGTGCACCTGTGGGAGAAAGTAGCTGTTTCAGGGGCAGGGAATTGAGGGATGAAGGCTTGGTGCTGTAATCTAGGGCAGCCAGCAGAGCACACAGCCTTGCTTATCAGGGTCTGGGGTAGGAAAACCCTCATACCACTTCCCTCACCACCTAGAGCAAAAGGAGAAGCAGCAGTTCTGAATGTGGCTGCCTCTTTCTTGGGGGAAGGCATAATTGCACACTAGCCTGTATTTATATCTGTGTGGGTAATTACATTTTTAAAGAGGATTATGCACTGCTTTGGCTATTTCTAACCTTGTTTAATGACTGCATCTGCTGAAATATAACTGAAATATAAAATGTCAGGGAACTCTCAGAGGTCACATCTGGCTCAGGTAGGCAAAAACTATCAGAGTTTTTGTGTCATCTTTTTAAACTAGACCTCAACCAACAAACCTGACACTTTTGCAGGATGCGTCCATCAGGAGGAAGAGGCACCTAACTGCAGGCCTCTACTTCTGTATTTGTGCACTATGGATTCCTTTTTCATCACGGGATGATCCTGGAGTGAAAGATTTTGGACTGGATTTTGTGCCAATGAGCTGTCTACTGTATTACCTTCACTCTGCAACCAGGTACTAGCAAACATTTTAATATAAAATAATGTATATCATTAATATAATTGGTGGTAATAATTCTTGTGCTTATTTTTCATGCAAAATCATGCCAGTGGCAAGCTGCTTTTTCAGGGAATAACAGATGCCAAATTTTGTGTTGATGTGCCAAGCAAAATATTTGCTGACACTGACTGATGCTTGCCCTGGTGCTGAGGGCACACAAACCATGTGTCTCTAAACAGTTTAAAGGAGAATATAGGCCTTGTGCTATTTGTTTCTATAAAGGCATGTGTTCATCTTGTCTGACATTGTTTCACCAGTTTATGGCTGCTACTCATCAAATAATTGACAAAACATCCAAATCTTGCAAGTGCCTTAGTTCCCAAATATTGGGCTGCATTTCCATTTCTGACTGGTGTTAGCTCTGGCATGAATGTATGTACATGATGAAGGGATTTAAGGTTTATCAGTCAATAATACAGTGGCATCAGGATGTCTGGAGTTAGTACTGTTAATTTATTTAGTGCAATTCCCTAGGATGAGTAAATGCATTTTTTTCTGCACACTAGAAGCTAATGCTTGATGATTGCCATAGAAACCAGGACAGGTTCAGCTGTAAGTCAAAGGTTAATTTATAATTATTTTTAAAATCATCTCACTCAGATGCATCAGTTTAGACAGAACTTGTCCAAAACCTGATTCCTTACCAAAAAATCTATCGTTCTGTTCTAGTTCTTCCAAAAATACATTAACACGGCTCCTGTTTGCTTAAGGCAGATTCTCCATAAGGTGTTATACAAGATAACTGTCTGGTTTTTAGTGTTTGTAGCTATGTTTGCAAATGACAGAGTGACTGACAGCACAAGCTCTCTGTGGGATGGCTGTGGACCAGAGCACGGATGACTCATTGTGTATGATGTTGTTTCACACCAAAGTGTTTGCTCTATATACCAAACATGTGTGCGAGTCAATAGCAAAAAGTTCAAGAGCAAACACAGCTTAGGTGGAAATAAATTCACAGTGACTGAAATCATTATGCCCAAGTCAGAAAGCTAATTTCATCGAAAGGTAGATGACAAGCGAAACATCCATTTAAATGCCTTTTTAAGGCAGGAGGTTTACTTTGGATGGTTCCTGTGTCCTCTGCAAATGCTTGAGGGTCAGGCAGTGCGAACAGAGGGTCTTGGCATTTCCTTGCAGCAACTGCTTTTTCATTTCAGGGATGGGCAGAAGTGGGTTTGAGTCCCTGCTCAGATCTCCCCCATACAGTGGCAATAACCAATAATTGGGTACTATTTTTCTCTTTGAAGCACAGACTTTTGCTGAAGACTGGCTTTCTCCCCCGCCTGTCTCCCCAACTGCCTTTTCAAAGTTCAGCAGGGATCTGAATAGCTGTTTTTGTATCGAGAGCTATTAATTTGCTTTGTTGCCAATTAACCCTCCCCTACAGCCTTTGCATGTCTATAAGGTATAATTAAAAACAAACTCTTTTTGATTTGATGATGCTGTTAATGTCCTCCTAGGAACAGCCCCAGTCTCAGGCTGGTTCAGTGGTGCGGAGGTGCCCCCCTCAGCTGGCTCCTGTCTCCCCAGCTGAAATAATAAGGATCTGAGAACAACACGACACTACCTCAGTCCCTCAGGGCTGTTTGACTGTACCTCTAGGCAACCCCTTCTTTCATTAAGAAAAAATATGTTGGAAGATTTCCAATCCTGTGGGATATTTTACTGAATATATAAAGGCAATTTCACCTATTCCTGTGCCCCCTCTGTGAATATGTGGTAAAGGGACACAGAAATATTCCTCTTCCCTGACTGGCAAATAACAAATTGCTTTTATGCTAGTGTGGGAGACTAAACTGTACAATTTACTTTTTAATCAGGTTTCTCATGGGGTGTGTGTATGAGTCCACAAAGTCTTCAAAAGTCTTTGCTGGGCTTTGAACTGTCTGCATAAGAACCTGTTGTAGGTGAGGGCCTGGTTCAGACAGTGCTGTTCCATAGAAAGCACTGGGGTGGACTACCCAGAAGTGCTTGCACAGAGGCTCTTGTGTGTGGTAATGTGTACAGGAAGCTGTGGGACAAAGCACATGTACCCAGAGGATACCTTTAGTCAGAAACCCTCATTCCCCCACAGGCTCTGGCAACGTCCCTTCTGCAAAAGCCTATTTCCACATCCTAGACCTTTTCTTGCAGCCGGTGTGTTTCTGGAGCCATGCAGCCAATGAAGCCAAGGGGATTGTACCCTCATAGAGTGACCTGAGACAAGGCCGAGCTTCGTCAGCTGCAAGGCTCCAGATGTGGTCAGGACAGGACAGAAGGTGAATTCCCATTTCCTCATGCCACAGACAGGCCACAAGGCTGCAGTACTGTCCCTCACTTTTCTTCGTGTGGAGAGGCTGAGCTTCAGCAATGGCAGCTTCACCCCAGGCAAGCACCTCCTGGGAAGCTGGGAAGAGCCTGAGGGACAAATTCAACCTTGAAAAACAGCCAGCAGAATGGCATGCAGATCAAAAGGGTATTGCAGAGCTCAACTAAAAGAGATCCCTTAGAGACTTTTTAAAGCATTTTAGCTCAACCTTAACTTCCTTAAAATGAAGCACAGGTTCTCTCTGAGAAGAGAGAAAAATAAAATAAAAGGCGGAGGTTGGGACATGCCTTGAAAAGCACAGGCACCTGAGGAGCATTGCCATCTTCTCCACCCCCATCTGCTCAGTGACTCCATGTTGCTTACAAGAGGTTTATTATTGCTGTCATACCTTTTGAAATATGACACTGCAAATCTCTAAGGCTGGAAAAACTGTTTTGTGATGACATTTAAACATTTTAAATGTGGCATGTATTTATCCAATTTCCCACGAGGTGTGAGCAGTCTGTAAGGGTGTGAAAGAGCCTTTTCAAGAGCAAGAGGTAGAGCAGTTATTTCAGCATTTCATGGGCCTTGGTCAATTTGTTTTTAATGAGGGAGAGTGGTTGTTTTTTTCTTCGGTTTCCATCCTCTAGTTTGATTTATCAGTCTGTCACTGGACACAGACACTCTAAGTGCATGAAAGTATTTGCATGTCAGTGAAGATTTCCAAAGGCATAGAAGCTACAGTGAGCCATACTATTTTGCAGTTAAGTTCCATGTCTCTGATGGATTTCCCCACACTGTTGCTAGGAGATGAAGGTACTGCCTAACAAAGGATATATTGACAAAAAATTTTCCAGAACAAATCTATCTTGTTATAGTAAATAGAGCCTCACATAAAATGGATATTGCAGGATTTATTTCCCCAGTGGTGGCACTGGCAAAATTACACACATCAAGTTAAGGTGAAATTTCTCCATCACAAATGTGTTTTTGTTTTGTTTTGTTGACATGAGGACTTTCGGCGTGTTTAATGCCGAAAGTGCTGTTGCCTTCCCGTGTTTTTTGTTGCTAGGCTAATAGGATGAACACATCCTACATTAGTGTTTTTCCCGCTTCCTTTCTCTGCTACTTCTCCCTTCCAGGAAGAAATGTGGCTTATTATAGCAGTCCTTTTCTTCATGATTCTTTTGAGAAACATGGATTCCTTTGCTTATTTTAAAGCAAGGAAGAAGTGTGCATGACTCTGAACATGTTGAGATTTGGCATAGAAGCAGCCAAATGCAATGGAAAAGCAGATCAGCCTCTTGCTTTACAGCTCTAGGCACAACTACATTAAAAAAGAGCAAAACACGAATTTGAATGGAAATCTAATAAAGAGAGGAACTTCAGGAATTTTCATGGAAAGATTACATTTCTAGAGAAAGGCAATTTTCTCCCTTTCTTGTGATGATGTAATGAACACACAACAAATGGATTTGAACAGCAAAAGCCAGCATGGCCTAAGTCACATAAAATAAAATTCTTTCTGGAAGAATAAGTTTAGCTCTGGTGTGGTGATTATATTCACTCATCCACTGCCATCCCAGCAGTTCCAATTGCTACTGTAAGCGTCTCTGGCTCTAAACACATGCAATTAAACAGCTCACTGTCCAGAAAGATATGAAGGCTCTAAATGAGACAGCTTCGTACCTTGCAGAGAGGAAAGGGTTCAGGGAGAAACACAGGCCCCTTCATTTTCCTACATGCATCATTGCACAAAGGGAACAGACAATCTGAACTTTTCCCTTCCTCCACAGCTGTGCAAATGTTGGGCTGGTTTCATCTTGGGTCTGAATCAGCTCACGCAGGTGAGACAGTCTGCACAGACCAGTGGCAGATGTGGTCCCCTCCTCCATTTTCAAATGAGTGGTTTGGAAGGGAATTAAAGCAGAAATTGTCACTTCTTATCATCTCACTCCTTAACCCATCACCTCCTGGGACACACCTTTACCTTCTGCCTCACAGGGCACAGAGGAGGTGAGCCCACCAGCTGAGCAGAAAAATGCAGGTGGGGAAGGAGGTGGCATGTCAAGCTTGGAGTTGCTCGATTGCCATCTGTCATGGCCATTCCCTGTTTGGTGGGGAGAGAGGGAAACACCGGTTTTGTGATGTTGATGTGAATGCCTTTGAGAAGCACTCTTTCCACCACAGTCCCGGATGTCTGCGCCAACTTTTGCAGCACTGACAATCGCAAACAAAACTTGTCAGAAGCCAGAAACCTGCATTTAATTTGTCTACAAACTTGCACAGGGTTTTAACTAGACATTCAGATATTATCTCTACTTGTTTTGATGGGTGAGGGAGAGTGGACAACTGTGAAGGGCCTTGCAGCTCCCACTGTTACTGCACTTACCTGGTTTTCTGCTGTAATATCCTGCTTTTAGATGCTTACAGTTTAGCCAAACATTAACCATTTAGGATGACACTGACCATGCTGGGATGGTGCAGACCAGCACCCGCAAAATAGAAGTAAAAATAAAGCCATGTATTTTTTCCTAGTTCAAAGCCAAGCGGGAGGAATATTTTATTCTATATTAAAAGATCACTGCAATCTCTTTGCTTTGAAATTTGGCATGGTGGTAGCAGTTAGGTCACAGTGCTGTTTGCTGAACATATGGCAAACCAAGCACATTTAGCCAAAATAAAAAATAGTAACAATAAGCCCTTAAAGCACAAGCAGATCACACTTGTATTCAGCAGAGACTTTGGTTCTCATGACTGCATTGCTTAAGGATTAGCTCCTGCCAGATGTACCCTGAGGGTTTCCCCCCACTTGCATCTCTGCAGGGTGTGGATCCCCTCCCCACAGACCTGTGTACCAAGTCCTGAGCACAGTGTAGGAGGCACCTCTCAACTATAAGCAGGGGTACAGCTAGAGGGTGGATAATGGAGCAGATCGGGGAGCTCAGGCAACCTCCACTGGAGCTAAAATAAAAATCCGGTCTCTGCTAAGTAGCAAAGTCTTCTCTGGGCTGGGGGCCGCCTGCAATAGGATGACATAATGCAAACAAAGCAACACAGCCAGTACATTACACCGGGCAACCTGGAGCGGGAGGTTTGGGCAACAATCTGTTTGATGGGAAAAGAAGGAGAGCCAAGGAAGGAGAAAAGATAGCCAAGGTGACAAAGGAGATTTTGGGAGGAGGGGAAATTTACTGGGTAAAATATGAAGGCAGATTGTGAAAACTGGGAGAGGTTACCTCTCTGAGGAGAGGTAACAAGTTGCGTATTAAGCAAGGACTGTGACAAAGAGCAGTGACTACCAGAAGACAGTGAAGCAACACAGAGAATTTAATAAAACGGGAAAGGGAAAACAGAGAAGAGAGAGTTTTTCCTCCTTCTTTTACATTTGTGCCAAGTGTTTATTTTCTTTATCCAGCATGGTGTAGTTCCTATTCAAGGGTGATACATGGGAGTGGTTAAAAATCAGTGTGGAGGTTTGTTTCTTTGGCTCTTTCCAGCTTTAGGTTGAGCACAAGGGTAACACTCTTTGCTGGACTCACTGGCCTCTGCCATCTTTGTCGCACTGGCAACTGCTTTTTGGAAATGTCAAGAGGGAGGTGGTTGTAAAGCTCCCATTTTCTACTGCCCATTGTACACCAGCAACTTGCAGCTGGTCCTGAAATCTGTACCCACACCACTACTCAGATGCAAAGAGTTCCCAGTGTTGTGAAGGGCAGTGCTCCAGACTCCTGCTCTCCACAGCTTTTGGGTGCCAGCCAAAGCTAGAGGACTTTCAAAGCACCTGAGTCTCTATTAGTTTAAATGGAGCTTAAAGCATCAGATGCGATGGCTACAAATTATTGTGAAAATGGTGGTGACTAGGGTGCATTCAAGATGGAAAATCTTTGCTTACCAAATAGTTCATCTGAAAGATGCTTGCATATAGCAGTGACTCTGCATCGCTACCGTTTGTCAGGTATTTGTTGAACTTCAACAAATTGTCTTCAGCAGGCTTGAATCAGCATGTGGTAAGTTGGTCAAATGTGGCTGAACTCTGTGGCCCCTTAACTGTGAGTTAAATATATTTTTTGTTCCACTGACTGTTTTTTGAACAAAGATATTTTCCAGTGTGTTCCCTGTAGGAGAGTGACTGCCATTGCCCACATATTTATTTAGCTCACGCATTGGCAAATTAAAGTGGAAGAAGCCTTTTCACAGAAGATGCAACTATAGAAGAAAATCCTAGTTATACACAAAATCCTATTTCTTCTGTGATCTTGTCCTTACAAGGAGTAACCACAATTCTTTTCCTTCCATACTAAATTAGATATTTTTTCAGTACTTGGAACATAGTATTCATCTGCCTTGAGAGGCTCCTGACTTTGTGAAGAACGGATGGCCTGTGATAGCAGTGGGCTGCTCCACTGAGTGCCTCAAAGCTCGTTACAAACTGACTTTAGTCTGCTTTAGTTTCTCCTGTGTTCTTAATGCTGCTCTTCTGATGTCTTAGTTTATTAAGCGTGCCTTGGGCTACAGTCTTGCCTCCTCTTCTATTTTTGCCCCCCTCCTTAGCTCACCCATAACTGTTACTAATTCAGTTTCGGATACCTCTGTTCGCTGAAACCAGTTTATAGTGCTCTTTACAGAAATGGTTGGAGATGACTTAAGTTTTTCACTCTGCTCTCAAAGAATCTATATTTATGAGATTTCTGTGATCTGTTCAGGTATGTTGACATAAGTGAAAGATTCCTTAAATTGTGTAAGATGGAGAAACTCCAGAAGCAGAAAGTATAGTTTATAGTTATCTGTAAACTATGGAATATCAGACCATTTCCTGATTCAAGATTAAGCACATACACACCATATGATAGTCTTCATTCAAACAACACTGAACACTTAGAAAGCATTACAATGTCCTAAAAGGGTTTTTGTTGAGAAAAAAAATCTCTATTAAGGTAACTTTTTTTTTCACTAATCAGCTAGTAAAGTTAATTGCATTGAAAAAAAAAAAAAACCCAAACTAGTTTTCCTGCTTCACTATGATGTGGGTTTTTTCAAAGAAAGTTTATTTATAAGGAAGTAATTAGTCATTAATTCTTCATTACAATTACCTCAGTCAATCTATTAGTGTGAACTTCAGCATGTATGAAACCAGCCTGTGCTGTTTTTAAAAGCCACACTATAAAATTCTCAAAGCACGTTTTGAAAGAAATGCTAGTTGTATTCCGTCACTCAAAAAGTTTCTTTATTGTTCCCTTTTCTGTATTCTGAATTACTTAGAAACTGCAATTGGACAATCTTCTATTTTCTAATAGCAGGACTGTAATGAAGATCTTCCAAGAGGATGCAAAATTAACCAGGTTGTGGGACTATGTATTCCAAGTAGCAGAATGGGATGTCAAATGTAGTTCCAAAATTTCTTTGAGAAGGAAAACTATTCAAAAGATTTTGCTACATACTTCCATGATCAAAAGATTACTTGTCTGTGACCAACTTAACATATCAATGGGTATGAACTCAGAATTAGCTGGGGGCAAATATTCATTCTTGTTTGGAGACATACTGGTCGCTACTAAAGTTAGCATTAGCATTATCAGCTGCAAGTCATTGTGCTTTTGTTGCTTTGCACTTCAAACATTTCCAGGGTTCTAAGTGTGATTTCACTTGCTCTTCATCAAAGTAATCAAGATGCCAATGGATTTTTGCCCTATCAGTTTTATACTAACAAACCTAATATATGTAATATGCTAATAAAAAACCCCCACTTTTCCATTAATTCAGGCATTAATGCCCATGACATACTTTGCCTTTGTAAGCAAATCTTTAAGGGGGACCAAGCGTATTACTGAGCTATACCTTTCTTCTTTTACTAGGAGTATCTCTATAGCTATAGATGAGTCCTTAGAAAGTACCATTTAACCTGTTACAAACAAGTGGCATATAAGTAGGACAACACTTTAATAGTTCTGCAGCAGTTGCCTTGGTGTTTTCTGGTTTTTTTTCCACTTTTCTTAGGACCAAAAATATTTCTAACAATATTTTGTTCTGAAACACTATATTTAAATCACTTGCTTGGTCCTCTCCATTTGCATGCTGTCTTATACCTGACAGTCCGTTACCATGAACAATGAAAAAATTTCTGCACTGACTACAGTAAACCTTTGGCAGTTGTTCCTGTTCTGACTGGTTCTGTGCAAAATCACTTCTCCCTTCACAAAAGACAAAATGTGGTCTTCCTTAGCAGAGTGTCTTGAACTCTTAATGGGACATGACTGTGATAGCACTGTTATGGTCTCATTCCAAAAGGAACATCATAATTAATTACAAGTTCACAAAGACTGTACTATTTATTATTATTAGACTGTATTTCTCTTTATTATTATTAGATCATGATCTTTCTTTCTGCCTTGCATTTGTGTCCTGATGATGAGGTTATCCTCCCATACAACTGCTGTTTAACTCATAAAAATATACAGGATCGTCTTTGAATACAAGTGTGGCATGCAGAGCAATCTAGTTGCAGTGCTTTTAATTAGACTACAGCTATTTTTGCATATCAAATGTATCTGTTTGAATTTCAGCAGGAGGTGATGTAATTTAGATACAAAGACTGTAAAGACATGCAGAGCCCTTAGTGTTTAAAGATACTGCTTTAAATGTAAACCACTGCTGTTTGATATCAAGTACACAAGGTTTGATCAACAAAGTGGCCCGGGGAACACCAGCAATTTTCAGCTGAGAAGAAGCCACTTGGGCCCTCACAGAGGGGGAAGCATCTCCTCTCCTTTCATCCCCAGGTCCCTGCTCAGAGGCCCCGGTTCAGATTCCTCAGCTCCAGAGGCAGCCTGGCAGAAGGACCTAAGGGAAGATGAGGTAATTTTTTAAAAATGAATTTTCTACCTTTGTTCCTTTCTCTACTTCCCACACAGCCTTTGCTGTAGTACAGAGAAAACTGGCGTTCTAGCACCCTTTCAAGTCCAGCACTGGACATAGAGTTTACTGAGCCCTTGCACAAAAATCATGCTGCTGCAGCTGTGTGGCAAACACTTACTGTTTACATAAACATTAACAATAAGAAGTTTTTCTTTCTCATTTGCCATTTCCTTGCCAGGTTTGCAAGTGCAAAGACAAAAGATCTGGGGATTAAGCTGGCAAAAGCTCAGAGGAGGAAGACACATCTATGATTTCAGGTGCACAGTTCAGTAAAGCAACACAAAGGGACATGTTTTCTCTTTCTCATTTGCTTTCAGTTTCTTTATTTTTTTCCAAATAGTTTAATTAGTTTAGGTGATTTAATTAACAGTTACACTCCTTGGGTTTGCTCTGAAAAGATTTGAGTGAATCAAGTCTTCCCCTTCCTTTTGCAGCAAATTAGTAACATAAAGACCACTCATTAAGCAAGAGTGAGCTAATCAATCTAGGCTTCATTTTCTCTTAATCTACTGCTTAAAATCAGAGTCTGGTAGCCACAACTAGCTGTTGGTTTTGGCTCCCTGCACATTTCAAGGGAAAACACAGCATGTAGTATAAAAACTAGAGGGTTTTTTCAAGTATTTTATTTTTTTATGATACATTCACTTCAGCAAAAAGGCCTCATCGTTCAGCTGAGCGACCCGTACCTCCTTGCCCACCACAAGCGGAAGAATCATGGCTGTTATCTTAACTAAATGTTGGTGCCATCTGGTGTGGGCTGGAGAAGTAGCAGGGATCTTCTCTCTGGCAGCACTTTTCCTCCGTGAGCTGCTGTGAGAAACCAGCTGGGTTGTTTTTTTTCTGAGAAGCAACACCCTAAAACTTGATAGTCATGGTGTTGTATCCGCCGAGGTGGGGGATCTCCTCTTCCCCACCTCGGCAGTTTGGGGCTGGGAGGAGCAGGCCCCAGCCAGGCCTGGCACAGCGTGGTGTTGGGCCCATGGGGCAGCTGGACAGTGAGGCCTGGGCATGCCTGGTTACAACTTCTACCACTGTTAAGGTATTCTTCAAAATCACTGGTATTTATTAACAAGACATATATTCAGTAATATAGTTATTTCATGGCTTTGTTTCACAAGAAGAGCCTGAAGGCACTGGGTGAATGAAGACCAGCCCTAGCAGGGCCTGTCAGCCAACCCCAGGCAGGGTTTCCACTCAGGGGTATGAAACCTTTAACTCTCCTCAGGAGAGCAGGCTCGCGCCATCCTGCCTTATGCTTGTCTCTTATCCCTCTTTACCCAGCTGCTCCTCGGTTCATGGAAAAAACACACCTGACAGAAAGAGCAAAAGCCTCAAAGACATGAAGCCTTGAAAAATTAAATGAAAACTGGTGGCTGGAGAGAGGATAGAGACCCCCCCTGAATTGTATCCCTCATGAGAGAAATCAGCAATGCTGACCCAATGCTTTGCCTTCTTCATTGCCTGCCCAGCATGTGCATTTTGGAGCTGGGCTGAGGGGTGCCCAGGCAGAAGGTAGTGCCAGTAAGAGGTGTTGGGCATGGTGTGGGCATGTGAGGAGGGACTGGAGTAGGGGAAGTAAAAGCATTGCAAGGGTTATGGAAGAGCATGAATGATGGAAAAATGAGAGGGGGGAGTGACCCAAACCCACAGAAGACCAGGCTTTGCTAACGCATCTGTTCACAACATGGCTGGTTGGCTCCTCAGAGATACATCACCCACCCTCCCCTCTTGCTTTCCTAAACAGAGCATGGCTAAATTCCTGCAGTTGCAAACATACGGTTATTAGTGAAGCTCCTTTTCCTCTTGACCTCTCTTTCTCTCCTGTCTGAAAGTTTACTGCCATATCCACATATTACAGATTTAAGTTTGTTTGTATTTAGGAATTATTTTTACCTTGCAGACAATTTGGGATGTACCAGGAAGGCAGGCAGTGGCATTGCTTTTATTTTGCCGACAGTTGTCATGATGGGTGGTGACAGCAGAGTTCCCATACACTGTGTAGATAGGTTAGTTATTTGAGTGTGACATGACCTTCAGATTAGATAATCATGGGCAGTTTTTATCAGATCTGCCAAGAAAAAAGATTACTTCCTTCAAAAACAAATTGGAATTTGTGATTTTTCCCAAGGAAATTGCATACTTTTAGGAAATGTTTTTATGACTAAAATCCGTCTTCTCTTATGTATATGACGGGAGTAGAGTAAAATTTGGCCTTGACATTTCTTAATGCAGCTGTGCACATGTGATGCTGTACAAGACAGTGGTTCCTGGGATCCTGGAGCTTTAGGTAATGTAGGCACAGGCTTGTACTTCTTTTGCTTTTTAATCCACTGGGCAATATTCTACAAGGAAGGACAGTATTTATTTCACAAGATAGCCAAAAGCCTGTGTTCATTCAGGAATTATTGCAGTTCGTTTGCACATGAAGAAAATATTCCAGTTGTTGCAGTCAGTGTTTTCAGAACAGTCCTCAGTCTGCTTGGGTTGTGTGCCTAAGCCTTCTTTCTTTTCTATTCCACATTTTGTGTAAGATTTGTTGAAAAATAAGAGCTTAGCCAGTGCATCTGAACATCGTAGACCCTTTCATGCTGTTCAAACTGTGCCATAGTTTTCTTTGGGGAGTATGTGTTAACTGCCAAATATCATATTGACATCAGGAAGCGATCTTTCCGCCACTGGAAAGATATGCTGCCAAGTATAGCATTCTTAAGTAAATATGGAAGCAGAGATCATTGTTTATGGTCCACCTATTCACGCATCTGAACCTCTGTACCCTGTTTCTTGTGTACTGTTTCAACAGTACACAAGACTACTTTTCTCCTCATATGACTTTGAGCCTGATCAGATTCCTCATGAAATCAATTGGCAGAGACTCTACCCCTCTACAGCAGAAACCTCTTCCAGAGGCTTCATTCCTCATTTGGAAGTGCGATGCAAATTAAGCAACCATCTCGGGGTGATTGACCTGAATAACAGACAATTTTCATCCTAACTCTGATTCCACCAGTTTGAAGCAGGCCAGGGTTGGCCACCTGAAAATCACGACTGTCATATTTTTTTGTGATAAGTCATCTGAATTTTAATGAAAGGTACTGATTTCATGGAAACAGGGACTGATACTGCAGCCCACACATTGCTTTATGCGGTAGTAATGGCTGCCTCACGAGCTTTCCTCCTGATGAACTGTGATGAAATGGCTTGCAATTTTTACATACGTTTGTGTGCATGTGTATGCAGTGTAGTATGTTATTAATATACATTTGATATAACATGTCTCTTAAAATGAACACTACCTGAAACAAATAAATGTTTAACTTAGCACTCAGCTCAGTTCTGGCCCGGGGAGAAACTCGCACTAGCTTTGCCTGAGTAAAGAATGAGAAAGAAAAAAAGAAAAAGGTTGTGGAAGGTAATACACCTCTGTAGTTATATAAATAACAGCTTTGCTGGACATAGTTCTAATCTGAGACTATGTATTCTAGATTTATTCAGGCTTTGGTCCACCTGCCTCAATAGCCATAAATGCTTCCATTAAAATATGGAAGGAGGTTAGTATAGAGAAACATACTGATTATATGCAGGGTAACGATTACACCCAGGTGGATGCTGTGGGATGCATTTGGTTCATTGGTCCAAATGGACCCAATCCTGGCTGTAACAGCCAAAGAGTCCTGCATTAGCATCTGATGAAGAGAAAGAGGCTTTCTTATATCCGGATGGTTTCTCACTGCTGTTCTGGCCCAGGAGGGCAGTGGGCATTGGGCATGGTGTAGACTAATGTCAGAATCACTCCAGCTGCTACCAGCCAGCTCTGAGAGAAGGAAACTGGGTTAGTGCCAGATTTGCCTGCTTTTCCTACTGTGATATGCACCCAGCACAGCTCAACCAGTCTAAAATATCCAGGATGTTATTTCAGTTTCTATCAGTCTCTTACAATTGCTAACTAAAATAATTTGTTTATTTGATGAGATAGAGCATTTCACTGTGGCTTCTATGTTGTTTATATCCTGTTTGGGGATGTTGCAGAATGTTCTTTAAACAAAAAACCTTGATCTTTTATTTTTTAAAGTCTTTGTGCAAAATAATCTGCTGTACATTTACACCTTGCGCTCACCCATGTTGCTCTTGCTTTCATGTATACGTAATGTTTCTGTAAAAAGTGTTTTTCATCCCATGCTTATTTAACATGTTTATATCGCAAGGTTTCTATTATATTTTTAATACATATATGCACTTATATACATAAAGCTATTAAAGCCCTTCTCCTTCAGGGACTATTACAGCCTGCATTTCAATAGACATTTAATACATTTTAAAGGTCCAATTAACCAGCTTTAAAAGTCCTGGAACTCCACAACTCAGTTATGCCACGCTTTCTGTATAAACCTTTGTGAGGGTAGCTATTACTGTGTTGTATGACTTGTTAAGTGTAGTTGAGTGCAGTGGGAGCCAGGGAGGCTGCATTTTGGTCATTGCATTTTAATAGTGTCTGCCTTTTTTATTTATGGAACTCACGTATATGCAGACCTTTCTATGATACATCATGTACCACTGTAGTCTGAGTTTTGGTTTAACATGTTTAAATCTCCAATCTGTGCTTAATGGCAGGATGAAGAATGATGTTTTTCTGTCTGTCCTAGGAAGAAAGTATATCAAAGGTATTACTTGTGGTGACAGCATGCTTACTATAGATTCTTCCTATCTTAGAAATTACTTGAGAGAATTATTAACTATGATTTATACTTGTATGACTGGAAAGAAAGAAAATCAATTAGTGCTGGCCATTACATAGCCCTGAGCAAGTAATATATAGGCAACAGATCCTACCAGTTCTTTTGGGACTGCCAATTATCCAGCTTGGACAATACTAATACTATTAGTATTTAGGACACAATGCTGCTAGGAAAATTCCTTCAGGACAAAGCTTGGCATCTCTGATTTCAGAAAGGAAGGGTTGCAGCAAGAAAAGAAAAAGGAAAGAATTAAGCTTAACCACTATTTTAACTAAAAAATGGCCTTTGAAACTGAAAAATTACAGTATTTTGTACTGAAATAGTAGTTTACTTAAAAAAAAAAATTAATATACACATTAACACAATAATATTCACATCCTGAGACACTTGCAGTGAAGGAAGTCAGTGGGATTTGGAAATGAGTAAGAGCTGAAGGGTGACAGGATTTTCACCTGTAGGATAGACAGTGTTGCTACTGGTACTT
Source organism: Athene noctua (assembly GCF_965140245.1). Taxonomy (NCBI): domain Eukaryota; kingdom Metazoa; phylum Chordata; class Aves; order Strigiformes; family Strigidae; genus Athene; species Athene noctua. Next base: position 60,421,234 of record NC_134040.1, read on the forward strand.
TGAACAAGTTTTTGGGACAGTGGTATCAGGAGCTCCTCACTCTGTTTAGAAGAACAAGTAGCCAATTTTCTCCTCTCTACAAAATATCCAAGTGTTGGAATTAGAGCAGACAAAAATTTTACCAGGTAATTTAATTCAAGTTGTGTGAGTATGAAATAAGAATAGAGCAAGGTATTCCTCCTTGGGAGTGAGGAGCTGCAAAATACAAAACCACATACAGTTACAGAGTGCATTCAGGCCTGTATGTCCCCTTCAACAACTCCAGTGGTATTGTCTTAATCCCTGCTGCTCTGCTGGACCTATGGTGAACAAGAAGGCAGTTGTGAGTCTTAGCAGTGGCTCCAGTGTGCTGTGACAGTTGTGTAAAACCCATGGGTATATGATTCTTCCTTGTGTCCTGCCCTCCTGTTCAGGCCAGGGCTATAGCTACCCTTCACTTTCACAATCATTAAAAAAAAAAAAAAAATTACTCTTGTGCATAGGTAATTCCAGTATCTCAGCTAGTGTTTTGGAGAAAAATATGTGGAAATAATGCTTGACAATTCTGTGATCTGTAATACACAGAATTACAGAGGACCAGAGGCACCACTCATCTATCCTGGTTTAGCAGTTCCTCTCTTATTCACAACATCACTCCCAAGACCTCTGTTTACAGAACATTATGCCAATTTTTTTTTTCATTCACTGTTTGGTCACTCTGTCTAAAGAACTTTGAAGAGCTGCAAGAGAAAAATAATTTTATCAGTTTTGTCATGAAAGCTTTGGAAGAAATATTATAGAAGGAATTCAGCTGCAGGAATCCAAGACTAAAAAGCAGAGGAGCCATGGAGGAAGGCTCACAGCTATGGATCTGTGTGTGGTTCACATTGCTGGGATCTCAGTGGAAATAGTTTTACTGATTTTGCTGATACTCCAGCCATGTCATTTTACTAGACAGGGTGACATTATGCCACTGCAAACTGGGCAATAAGACTCTGAAACTGAATATGTGGAACATTGGATACAGGGAAAAGTCTGAAAAAGAACAGGTGATGGGATCCTGATCAAGAGAGGAGAAATATAACAGGGTGGTTGGATCATTCTTGCAATTCAGATAAGGATGTAAGAACCTAAGAGCAGCTCTAGCTTCCATTAAACTCAGTAGCTGTTTTGCCATGACTCTTAACAGAGCAAGTGTTAAAGCCATTACAGGTTAGGTTTTGCCCCTTTTCACGTTACTGAGAAAACTCCAACTGACTTTAGATAGTGAGAAATTATGTCACTCATTTTGTAACACAGAAATAATGTTTAGCCTGTTTGTTTTGTGTAAAAACTGCTACAAGAGCAGAGCCAAAATATAAAAGGAACAATGAATTGAAAAAAGCAATTCAGTGAAACTGTGGAGCTGCTTTAATATTTATATGTTAAAACTTTCTTTTGAAATAGTCTCATTGAGCTTACATGGGTTGTTTGAAGATAAAAAGAAGACAAAGTGTGGCACTTTCAGCAGGGATTTCCTTCTCAAGTCAATTGGATTTCCACACTGTCAGGTCAGGGAAGTGCTGTATAGAGAAAGCATGATCTAAACCAAAGCCCATTTACAACCCCCAGTCCAGTGGGAGTCCCTCCCCAATGTCAATTGCTTTAGACAAAAATTTTAAAGGTCACCATTTCTATAATTTTTCTATGGCTGACTGCAGTGATATATCTAATTACTCTGACCAGTAATAAAAATGCATTGATAGTTACAGTTTAGTGCATAAGAAGCTTGGAAAAGTTATTTCAGACACCTTGAATGGTTCTTGATCTTATGTGTTAAAATTGTCCCATAAATAATCAAGGGCTTCCAAAGACAGGTCAAAAACCAATTCAGTTCCAGGTGCACAGATGGACTATCAGGCAACCCTTCAGCAGGGAGATGAGGATCCTGGTGTGTTTCGTGGTCATGAAATATATTGTGAACAATACCTTGCCTGATTTTTTTTTTTTTTTAAGCAGGCATTGGGGTACAGTTGGAGAAATCATCTTATTGCAGGACTTTTCCAGGCCAGTTTGGAATGCTGTTTCATTTATACCCTTGCAGACATCACAAGTTCATCTAAGCCACGTACACGTTTCAGTTTCCCTAGACTGATTTATTTAAATATTTTCTTCTTAAAAAAAAAAAAAAAAAAAAAAAAGGAGAAATCAGCACTCAAGAACTGCTTGGAAGATGAACTTCTACACAGTAACACGCTTCACCCTTATAGGTATCTCTGATCCAACTGGAATAGAGGAAACCTCTTTGGAAGCTAGAACTCGGTGGGAGGGTATTACTGAGTTTATCTGAATTAGGGCAGTGAAGAGAGGCCTTGGAAAAATCCAGCTCAGAGAACACTTTCAAATATATTTAAAACTTACATTTTCTCTTTTACAACTTGCTTTTGTAGTAGGTAATCTGAGCTGGTAGTCTACATCACCTTGTTTCTCAGGCACAGAGAACAGAGGTCTGTCAGGCCATGCAGGGTTCATTGGAGGGGAGTGCAGAGTACCACTTAGAATGAGAAGTATCGCTCAGAGAGCCAAGGTTCACCAGGAGGCACTGGGGGAGTTTGTGGAGGACAGTTACTGCTCTCCCATGGAAGGCATGTAACAGGCTGGTGGGTCTATCTTGCGCTGGGCATTACTTGACTGCAGTGCTATGCACACTACCATGCAGACTTGTCCAGTAAAGCTCTGTCTGGGGCTGGAAGGAAGGAAATCAATGAATCACCAAGAATCAGTGCACAGCCCTTCCTGCTTTCTTTTGAGATGTTTCGTTAAGCTTCTGACTAATGAAAGAACTGAAAAAACTCCTAAGTCCCTGGTAGTTACTATGGGGCTTTGCTTTTAAGCAAATCATAGGTGGGGTGTTTTCACAATTGTAATAATGTTTGCTGTTATAACTTCCTTACTTCCTTTGCTGCAATATTAAACCGCTCTTTCATCTCCACCAGATCAGCTACTTTATCAAAGAACAAACTGATCTTGCATTTCAGCTACTGCAGTTATCTTCCATTAAGTAGTTTTTATCGGTTTACTAACTTTATTTTACCAACAAGGATGGGGAAACTAAAGCCAGGATGTGGTCATCCCTGAATTTGTGATCTGAATTTTACACACATGACAATGCTTCAAGAGGAAGCCTTGAAAACTGATCTGCAAAGTTTCTTAACTTTGTACTTGGGCACAAGCGTGTACTAAAACCTTTGGAGCAACTGCATATGGGTGAGCTCTTGAAAATACAGCTTCAACAGCACATTGCATTTATTCAATTAATCTTTCTTTTCTCACACTATTTTCCTCATCTTCATTTCTTCATCACCCTGATAGTTCTGCTGCAGGAGATTTCAAAGGGTCAGCAGTTGCAGGAGATAAACCCAAAGCCATTCTACAAAGTAGGAGCTCCACTCCCCTCTGAAAATGTTTCACCTTTTATCTAAGGGATATTTAAGGGATTAAGCTCAAATCAGTTGTGTTTTAGTCTTTGTTTTGTGATCTTCCTCAGACCTGTCAGCAAAAACATTTTCCACTTTCCTCTACTCACTGAGTAGGGTGACTACAGTTTCAAGAAAGCTTCTTCCTCATGCTATTTTTAGTGCCCCTTTGGATTAATTCACTACCTCTCTATGACCAGTCAACATTATTATCCCACAGTCCATGTTGCAATCCTGCAGAGGGTGATTTATATTAATTCCTTTAGACATACAAGTCTTACACTAAATTCAATTAAGGAATTCAGAAAGATTCTTACTCTTTGTAAAATTATTCAAATGTAATCACTAAAAAAAATTCCAGACACAAAAATACATAGTGTGTTCACTCTGAGAACTCCAGAGACAAAAGCTGCTGTGGTCTGTAAGGAATGAATTAAGGCAAATCAGTGCAAGGTGTTCTGAGAATAATGAAAATAAAAATCAGCTTCTAAAAGGGGTTAGTAAAATGGTTACAGCTTTTGCATATAGGCGAGGCTTGAGAAAATAAGAGGGTAATTACATTTTTATTTGAAAAGAGGACTTTCTAGGAATAGAGTTACACATTTGGTTTTTATTTGTGCTTCTGGTTTGGCTTTGGCTATTGCTTAAGATTTAGCCTAAGCTTTGATTTCAAGCATAGCTGTACCCTGGAATTATTCTTTCTGTGTTCTAGAGGGTCTTGACAAGGAAAACAGAGTCTCTTTAAAAGTAGCCAATTAAAATAGTTTATTTTTATTTTTATCTTTCAATTCCCTGTAGGTCATCCTGTTACCAGTTACATAGTAGAAACAAATCCACTTCTTCAGCAGAGAAAAAGCAGGTAGTTGCAGCTGCTGGAGTGTATGAGGTCCCTGGTCAGGGGTCCCTTGTCTTGCAGGAGGTGGGAATGGTGCCACTGCATGGGCTAAAAGCTATGTGAGAGCCTGTAGAGCCCTACTGGAGGCTAAGCAGACAGATAGGCCCCAAGTGGCTTTTGCACAGAATTTGAGAGGGAAGGAAGGAAGCAATTTGTGAAATGCAGCAAGACCTGAGAAAATTTCACAAGAAGCTGAAAGGAGGAAAGGAAGCAAGGCTGTGGTCCTAGAGTTGTTCTGGTGTTTGGGACTCTGCCACTGGCCCTGCCATCCTTCTTCTCTTCCACCTACAGCAGTGGTGAAATTTGGGGCTTAATCTAAAATGGAACTAGAAAATTAGAGCCTTTCTGATTTGGTGTTTGACCTGGAAGTAAAACTCTAATAGTAACTGAAAAACCTGGTGCTCTTATTTATCCTCAGTTGAGAATGTATGGCTAAGATTTCAGACTTGAGAGACTAAATTAGGCTCCTAAACCCCACATTTATGTGCCTAAATAAGCCACTTTCCCAGAACCTGCAGGGTGATTACCAGTAGCAAAGATCAAGCTACTAATCTTGCCGGCTAAAAAGGATTTAGGAGCCTAACATTAGACACCCACTTTTGAAGCATGCTGACGTTAAATTTAGCTCATTCCTGATTTATGTATTTTTATTTTTGTGAAGTTTTTTCAAAATGCAAGCCTGAGACTCCTCTTGATGTCTTGTGTTAACAGTTAGTGTTTGCAAAATATTTGCCCTCGCCAATCCCATGGCCTGTTGTCAAACATTACAGGAGTTCAGACATATTGGCTGAATGCTGCCAGCAGTTCTCCCTGCTTTTACTGACCAAGGAAATGAATTTGGCAAAAGGTGTTAACTGCATGAAACTGAAGGAGGACTTCAGCAGTAGAATAGCCCCAGCTTTTTCACATCTGAAGTAATTTTCCATAGGAACTTGAGAAGGAATATCAGCCAGCTACAGAAGTGTGAGCACTATCTTCATTTTTCTCTCCTGGCCAATTATTTCTCTTGCCTTTATGATCTCCAAGAGAATAATTTGGCTAGTGAGACCTTAGATGTGTAGGGTTTGCCAGGTAGTCATACGGTCAGAACCCACTCCAGCTGAGTGTATACTGCACTGCCTGTTGTATAAATGAGGAAAAATATTACTTGTTACCAGCGCAGGTACAAAGGGGAGAAGTGAAATTTGGGTATGAGAAAATGCAACAGAGGGGGGAAAAACAAACAGAAGCAATGCTCGTTGCAGGGAAATGGAAGACATGTCAAAACCGTTAAGAACTGTGAAACAAAATGTTAGAAGTCTCGCAGTACTGAAAGCAAGACAAAAAGGAGTTGTTCAGCTGAGTCTTTAGCTCCATGGTGTTATGGGAGGTGCACAAATCAGGGAAAACTGGCCACATTAGTGGAAGTGCCTCCTCTGTTAATTACCATAACAAGTTTATATGCAGCAGGGTACTCTTGTTACTCCAACAGTTGGGCACTCAGGTATCTGCAGGTCACATTAGCAAGGTCATGTGTGGTTATAAGTGACAGCTGATTCCTGTATAGGAGCAGCTGAGTTGCAGAAGGGCAATATCAAGTGCTTTGGTTGACACCTAGATCACATCTGTCTTAGCTTTTAAAGTAAATGTGATGTGTGTTTCTTGTTCCATGCCCTGCAATTAGTATTGCCTATACTCATTTGTTTTCATGCACAGTTAATGTCACAGGCCAATGGTTCAGTGAGTACAAAACTAACTCAATCCTAGATATGATGTGATGGAAAATTCCTGTTGTTGGTAGTATTGTTTTGAACTTGCAGGTTCCGTTCTGTCTCATAAATTGGGCTAATGCCCAATGGAAATAAAGATAATCCCTATTCCACGTAGTTCCCACTCTGAGTGAGGTCAACCTACTAATACGTATGGAAATACAGCATGAGGCTGGAGTAGGATACAGGAGATTTGCAGAAAATAGAAATACAGGCCTTCTATTCACATGCTAGTTCCTTCTTCAGGGCCTATGAACACTTGCATGTATCACTTTGCATGTTAAGATGTCCAGCTGAATTAAGTAGGAATAATCATTATGCACTCAAAGTACAGATTCGTTAATCTGTTGCTAAAATAAATGTAGAATAGGTGTGAACAGCCCTAATTCTGCTCACTGAAATTGGTGAATTTGCATTTTTTAATTGACTTCATTGGGAGCACAATTAGGCCGATCTGGAAGGGTTTGAAGAATCTGTCCTGTAACTTTGGCTAGAGAGCAGGTCTGGCCTAGCTTGAGCACAGATCTGGTCTGGCTGAACAGTAGAAGATATTATTTTCAGTTATATTCCTCAGCAAATAGTGCTATTTACTCTCTAAAACATGTACTGAAAGGATATATATTGCCAGCTCTGAGAATGATCAAATGTTTAAAAAATTTTGTATCAAATAGATCTTTCGAAAAGAAGTAGAAAAACTTACTAAATAGTCAGCTTGATAAATAGTATTCCATCAGCTCTACAGTTTGAAAGATTTTGTGAAAAAAAAATAAAAATTTAGAAGAGGGAATGAAATAAAAATACCTGAAAGAAGCATATTTCCAATGCAATTGCAAATGTTGTCAGTAATCTAGCCTGGATAAGACACCTCCCAGTCATTGTTATTCTTGAAGAATTTTGTGACTCTTCCTGTTGTTTTGCTGAGGGTGGCTCAGTGACTCACCCCAGGGCCTCCCAGCCAAATGACAGGATCCCAGGGAAATGAAAGTCTTTTTAATACCTGTTGCTACCAAGGGATGGAAGTGCAGGATCACCCCCCTCCCACACCACCAAGAGCAAGGAGTGATTACCATCAACTACTTGCTCAAAGTAGGGAGACCACAGAGGAGGGGCTGGCTGTGGGGTGTCAGTGAGGTATTGCTCCACTTGCCCCTTGCTCATCGGTATTCTGCTGGAGCAGTACTAATGTCTAGATAATTACTTCCTGAAATATATGTGTACTTTCCGATGCTTTTTTCTTTCAAGTACTGAGCTGATCCAGTCTTAGTTGTACAGCAGATCAGGTTATATAGTTATTTCCAGCAGCTATAAGATATGCTGAAACAGCCTCTTGTAAAGCTCTGTTGTGCAATGAAGATGACAGAAAAGGGTCATTCTAATTAAATAAAAATCTTATGTTTCTTCAGTGAGTACTTGAACAATTGCCGACCCTTTAGATTTCTCTTAATGTGGATGAAGCTATTCTGCAAAACTGAATTTTCTGTCAGTACAGTAATACCTCTGAAAAAAAAAAGGAGTTTTGTGTTATTGTTACCTTTACTTCAGTAAATGTGATGATACAACATGTGACTTCACAGGTTTGGGCTATTTCTATCCATGTTTTGTTAGCTCATGAATTTGATAGTCTGTGTCTGAGGAATTTCCACCTCAGCTAGCCCTTGATAGACTTTACATTTCATCTTGTTACTCTGATGGACTAACCCACAGGCTCTTCAGCTGTGGTTTGTGCACTCAGGCTGAAAATGGGCCTCCGTATCTGTGGGTGATGACAGAAGTTAGGTAACCAATGGATTAATAAGTTGATAAATGATACATTTTTCAGTAATTCTACCTCATAGATAAATGATAAAATTTCCAGTAAATTCTACCTCATAGACTCTCAGGATAGCAAGGGCCCTACAGAAATGGGAGTCAGATCTCTGTCACAAACCATGGTGCATTATCTCTGACAGATACTTAACCTGTTTTTATATGCTGCTAGTGATGGTGATACTCCCTGTCTTCACCCAAACTATTCAAATAGTGCTTACTTCCTTCATGAATGTGGTTAGGGTACTCGGCCTGAAACTGTAGTTGTGTGGACTGTCTTGTCCCAGCCTTGCCATTGTTCCTCCTTTCTTTTCCCATCCCTCAAGAAACAAAAATAACTAGTTTGTAGAATCAATTGATGTTCCCCTCCTATTCCCAACACTGAACAAAAATGAAAGCAAAGTATTAACTTCAGCATCTGAAGTGCTGAACTTCAGAGTGTAACTCCAGCTGATTTACTGGAGCTCTGAGCTGGGATTAACCTGACCCAGCTGTAAAGGAAAATATGTTGTCCTAACTTGTCAGGGCATAATATGTAGGTTGTATGTGGTCCTGTTCTTCATGGAGAGATTTAAGAAAGAAGCAATTTTAAAAAACTGTTATTTGCCTAGCCATCTTCTCACGGTACCCCAAACTTATCCGCATAGGTCTTGACTCCAAATCAGCATTCTTTAATGTTAAATTGAGATACGGTATTGTTGCTGCAAACACCCATGGTGCCAATATCCCTGCGCATAGTTTTTTAACTCCAAATATATGACAGTGTATACAATTAAGTTAATTTAAAAAAGCAATTAGCATAATATTGTAGTAGTTTATTATCAGCTTTTTGTTACTACAAGCATTTTCCATTGCTACTGAACAGTTCCAAGTACGGTATGTGGCAGCACAGAATGCTGGTACTCCATGTTTATCTGTTGTTGGTTGGGGTTTTTTCCCTTCAGAAAGTTTTAGTCCTATCCCAGCTGTCTGGAACAAAAATTTAGATGAGCGTAAGCAGAGGTGAATGTGAATCTGTGCATTCCTGATGGCAAACTGTCCAGCAATGTAACAAATTAACAAAAGCATGTATGTATGAATATTTTTGTGCATTTTCCAGCTAACTGTGGATGATCTGAAATACCTGCTTTTAGCAGGTGCCCAAGATGCTTTTATTTTCATCTGGCTACTTACTGCCTAACTATTACATGCTGTGGAAAGCATTTAGTTCCTTCTGTATTGCTGAACAAATTGGAAAGTAGAAATGCAGAGAACAGGAAAATGTTTGTGATATCTGTGAAGGGGCAGATATGCAGTCTGCTAGGAAACTGAAATGCTAGGGGTATATTTTGGCAGTGGGATTTTACCCACTTTTCTTGGCAGTGTTATTTCCTTATCAGACCGGACATGCATTGTATTTTGCATGTGTCAAAAAGCGCTTGCCAGCAGGACTCATTCTGATAGCAACAACAGGAAGTCTGAAATACACCAAAGGAATGAAGGCTTGGGAAGCCAGACACTGAGGAACGGCAGTAACAGCTATTCTGGATTAGGAGGTTAAGCCACAAGGAGTTCAAGCCTATCAATACTGGAAATTGGATTGGAGGAGACGGTAGATAGCTGGAAAAAAAAATAAAAATCACAAGGCAAAATGCCAAGCAGAGAGGAGTCGTCTTAAGTTTGAGAGCGGTTCTGGGCAACAAAATGTCTCCTAGACATTGTCTTGGAGCATATCTTAGTCTCAAATTCATGATACGTGAATTCTGGCTTCTTGTTACAAATTCCAGAAAAGGCTGATCATTATGAATCGTCTCTACCTCACTTTCTTGATGGAGTAAGAGATGCAGGAAATGAGTGTGCTGGCCCAGCAGTTCCTGCATGCTCTCTATCTGACCAACATTAAATTCTGTGCTGCTAGCTGCCAAATCTATAACTCTCCCTTTTTCTAGCCCCATATCCTTCAGCTCAGCAGCTCTCAGGCTCCTCTAAGAAGTAGCCCAAGCCCCTTACATCTCACAGCACTGACAAACAGAAACAAAACTGGGCAATGAGGAATTTAGACACATTTTTTTTCAGTGAATCCTTTTATGAGTGGATGGAAACATAGGTTTGTAATAGATGCTGGGATACTAGCACAGCCATAGCATTGGCTGCTGAGATAGCTATAATACTTATATTTAAATACAATAGGCTCTTTATAATCAGATATTTTATAATCTTCTAAGATGTTCTTTTCTGGCACTAGTGGTCTGAAAACAAAGCTGACACTGTTAAAAAATATAGCTTAGACAGATCAACACAGAGAGTATCTCCTCATGGAACCGATGAGAAACCTGATAGGTTTTTCCACTGCTTGTGCAGAGGAAACCAAATGGAAAAGAGAAGCCACAGAAACTCAGCTTGGCACAAGTTTAATGTCCAACAACATCTTGCCCAGGAAAACTGACAAGTACGGTTGGAACAGAAAGTACATCTTGCTTTTCAGTACTGATGTCCACTGCAGTCTCATACTGCTGTCTATTTTTTAACCAGGCCCAAGAAGAATGAGCTCACTGCAGTTTACCACAGCAAAGATGAGATACATGTCTGGATAGATAGTGGCTGGATTTATTCATCCTTTTGGAAAATTAAGGCATGGTTCAAACACATACTTCTGTTTTGTTTCCTCTGAGACAGCCAACCATATAATCATTCCATGCGTTTCAAATAACATGAGAAACTGAGACTGACTCACTGTTTCCCATTTCATTAGCTCAGGACAGGATGCAAAGCCTATAAACACATTCTGTGTGAGTCTTTACATGACATGAAGTTCCTTGCTCTAAGTTTGCAAGCCCACTTTTTTTATATCCCTAGAATGACTGTTTATGGTCTCTGTCTTCCAGCTCTCCTGTCTCCCTGTATGTAAGCATGAAATATGACTTGAGGCAGCAGTACCTTTCCCTCTATAGCTTTCTTCTTTCTGCTACTTTAGTTAAGCTTAAGCCTCTCTCTGACCCGCAAGATTGAAACATCTACACATCAGTAACTCACCAATACAGAAAGAATAGACCTAGAATGGGTATTTAGAAGGACCTTGGTTGTTAAGTAGCCCATTGCAACTCCAAGTGAGGATCTCACAAAGTCAAGGGGCAACGACAGGGTAACTAGTCAACAAAAACACCCAAGTACAGCTTTTCAAGCACGTAATCTAGATCTGAGTAACCCCTGAAGCCAGTGAACCCAGCTATAGGGTGCATTGGTGTCCTTCCATTAAAATATATTGTCTACTGAATTAGGAAATAAGAACAGAGCACAAAAATGAGATTGCCTTAATTGATACTCAAGAGGTGGTGAGATAAACTGGCTCAGGATGGAAATAGTTTTGGGAACAGTAACATGAAACCCATAAGTGCAGAGCCCGCTTTCTATCTCGTGTTTTGCTAGCAGCAGCAATGGGAGAGTACAGTAGGAGAGAGATGGAGAGGTAGCTCAGGAGCATAAATTTGCTGCATCTTTTGACAGTGACGTGGATCTACTGAATACCTCAAACATACAACAGCCTTTGAGATCTGGCACTCTAGCAGAGCAGCAACTATATTTCTGCAAATATGGTCCCGACTTGGTATCAATTGCAAGTGAATAAACATTGAGCCAGTTCCTTCAAACATATTTTCCCTCCCTGTAATACATCAGTAGAGTGCCAGGTATGAAAGAGTAGGAAAACCATGCTCTGCAGTAACGGATATCCTTACAGAGTCTGTTGCTATTGCAAATAAACAATATTCAAGCCTGATTAGCTAGAGTTGCAGTAATTCTATTAGATCTGGCCTTGAAAATATGTTTTGTAAAAAGAGTACTGAATACAGACTAAATGCATTTTGGTCTTTAGTGCCTACTTAAAGGCATCCTGGCACTTAAAGATTTAGTGGAATTTTTCACATTAGTGGCTGGCTCTGCATCAAATCAATGAGATTTAAACATTTCTGTGCTACAAAGAAAAGGTGGCTATTTTGGGGTTTTAAGCACTTCAATACATTTGTGAGACTGATCTTTCATATTTTTAATATTGTGTGCAGAGGAATTTGAGTACTGACATTTCTATTCCCTGAGATGTTCCCATAAAAAATTCAGAACAAAATATGTACATTTAAAAATGTCCCTCAGCATGAATTCTCAGAGTAATTTCTATAAGCAACTATCAAAATATCTTGGTTTCGTACTGCTATATTCAAGTTCTTTGTAGTTCTAATGTATATTAAAATTTTAATATATGTAATAGACTAAACCAAGCACTTTTAAAAACAGTTTTAAAAAGAACAGAAAGTGTAACTAAACAATGTATTCCTACACTCCTACAACTGCATTTTTCAATGTAAATTTACCCTGCTTATGGGAGTATAACCAAATGTACAGGTAAGTCATAGATAATTTCTGATAAAATATCACTAGATATATTTGCTGAAATACAGATGTAGCAAACAACAGGAGTCTGAGATTAGCATGCTCTCTCTTTTTCTACCATTCTGCTGTAAGAGTTACAGTAACCATCAGTGGAAGGGCTAGCAAACATCAGTGGGAAAGGCCAGCAAATGTAGTCACTGTGTTTGTTTCTTTACTTTATGAAATCATCAAAGATGGTATATCTTTTGTATCTTTTTACTTTTACTTTTGTAAAGACTTTGACAAATCTGCTCTTTGCACTCACATTGGAAATTGCCAGTAGCCCACAGCAAGGCAGTGTGGCTGTCCATATTATTTCTTGTTTTATGCAGTGGTGCTTCAAGGATATTGAACTATATGTAACATTTTCACATTCTCTAAATCTGAAGGGGATTAACTGAACCTCATAGGAGAACTGTGCATAAAAAGGCAGTGTTTTGTTCCAAGCAATGTGAACTAAGAAAGAATATATAAATACAGCCTGAGAAGAATAAATCTGTAACTGCAAATCCACTGTGGCAGTAAATGGTTTCCCTTTAATAACGAAATACCATACTGGCAAAAATAAATATATAACTCAGGCTACCCCAACCATTATTGGACTACAAAATAACCATATTTTAAAACAGAGAGCCTTTTATTCTCTGGAGTGCTCTTTGGTCATGATTCAAATTTTCTTCTGCAACTAGGAGGGCTAAAATCTTACTTGAAAAAATGTGGAAACTGAGTCTGTCACACAGTCACTTGTTCTAGGGCTCGAAGTGAAACTCCAGATATTCCAGCACTGTCAGTAATACCACAGTTGGCAGCAGTACCGATGACCAAATTTCTCTTTATAAAACAAAGCACACTCTGGCACTGCAGCTAAGTTTCTTGATTTGAGGAAAGAAAGAAAAATATTTATTCAATAAAGGAAAACTTATTTGCTGGTAGGGAGGAAAAGAGAAGATTCCTGTTCAGTGAACACGTAGAATAATAATCTTTTGCTACAAAGATTGATGGAATTTTTTAAAACCTTAAATGATTAATTTTTAAAGGGAAAAAATGTTTCCATTGATAAGAGTAGTGAGGGTCTCTCTTCTGCAGCTCAGATATTCCAAGCCTGAAGCTGTAACTCACCTTTGGCCAGAGTTTTTCTTTCAGCAAGTTATTCGAGCTGCTCCCCTTCTATTCCTATTATTTCTTACTGTGTGTGCTGCTCCTATCCATACTGAGTTTGATCTAGCAAAAGTTAGCTGCCCTTGATGTTGACATTAGTGAGTATCTTAGAAGGGCACAGTTCCTGCCATGCTTTAGGGAGGCAGTAAGTTGCTTTAAGACTCTCTGAGATACAACTCGAGTTGCATGACATGGTGTAAGGCAAGGACACTTGACCCTTTGTCTTTCTTTCCCTCCCAGTCCCTTCCATGAGGTTGGGAACTTTTTCCACACTTGGGTAGCTACTGCAGGGCTGCAGCACTTTGCGCCCTTTCTGCATTCAGTGAGTTGCAGGTAACCACCACAGTCATCACCTTCAGCAGCAGCAGCAGCGCACTGAGGAATCCTTGGGATGCTGCTACTCAGATAGACAGCACTGAGCTAAATCAATACTCTCTTAAGCATTCAGATAGTTTCTCTGGGTCTCAAAACCCAAGGAAGGGATCTTCTCCTCAAGCCTCTTAGATTTTGCAGAGGTTTCATTTCAGTCAATAAATAATATTCCTTTCTGTATCATTCTTCAGAATTAACACTTCAGGTGGTGGTTTGGAAATGCAGTAAATAAAAGGTTAGAGTCCCTGTTATCATAACAGAAACATCACTAACCTGGGATGAATTCACTTTCTGCATTCAGATTTCTCTTTTTACTTGAAGGCTTTCTGCTGTAGCAGTTACTGCATTTCTAGCCCATTCTAACTTTAGGTCCTACGTCGGCACAAAGCTAGCATAAAAACAGAGCACTGGCACTAACTCCCCACCATATGCTTCGATCAACTTGACAAAAGTGTCATTGTGTGGCCCACCTCTACTCTGAGTCAAATTTGTATTACTGTGTGATCCTTTCCAGTGATGGTGAAAACATAGTCTTGCTAAGGGGAACTTACATGTTTGCATCTCTTATGGATACAGATACCTAAATTTGTCCAAATGAAGTGCCAGAAATGGTCTACCATCAGATTTCTATCGAGCACCAGCTTCTGTCACCTGCAATAGGCAGAGGATGTGCATAGCCTCAAGACGTAGAAAGATAATTTTAACTAAACAAAAGTTATTCCACACACAATGCTGAGCTGCTACCAGTTTCCTAATCCCATGAATAAAACAGTACTGTTGTTGGAAGCACTGTGGCTTAGCTCCTGGGAGTTCCTGCATGGGAAGCCGTTCCAAAACTTTCTCTTATAGCAAGAAACAGTCATGAAGAAAAAGTCTTAATTACTGCAATAAGTAAGGTTGACTATTTAATAAGTCAGGCTGAATGCGAGGTCAATTTTTCCACCAAATTTTCCTCAGGATTGACAGAGAGGGAGATGAGCAAACATACTGCACAACATTCTCATAGTGGTTGAAGTTTTGTGATTAATTGCCATCAGCTGCCTTGAATTGTTAAGGCACAGAGTATATGAGTATTACAAGATCATGCTTTGACAGCCTTTAATTCTAGACCTCTGCTTGGGTTTCTTCCACAGAAGTCAGAGAAATGGCTGTGAGAAGGTCAGATACCCAAGTTTCCCAGACCAATAAGTCCTAAGGAGAACAGAATTACTCTGTACTGGCTTACTAGACAGCCCAGGTAAGAAGCTCACTCTGGGGACTGTATTCCTATCCCATGACACAGCAGGTATCTATACAGAAAAACAAAGAAACCTTTCTGTTACTAATGCAGCAGGCACATTCAACGTTAGTTACAACTTTTGAAGTTTGAAAAAAAAAAAAAAAAGTCCAGTTTTTGTTTTAAAAAACCCCCTACAACCCCCTAGAGCCTCTCTCTGCTAGGGGCATCTTGCTGGAGTGGCTTCCTGACCCTGTGCTGGTGGTATCTTGCATCCTCTCAATTGCAGGATGGCAGCTCTCAGGGAGGCTCTCTCTGCCTTTAATTTGAAGCAGCTGTGATTTTCATCAAGGCCACTTTATACAACACAGAGAAGAGCCAGGTGACGGCTCCTGTTGCTTGTTTTGCTCCTCTGTTCTTGCTCCCATTATCCCCCACTACCCAGGCTCCTCACTGCTCATAAATGTCCCCCTTAAAAGTATCCCCAGCTACAGTATGAAAGTTGGTGATATATAGCATATTCTAAAGAAAGATTTGCCTCTGCTCAAAAACCATCCTGACCTCGTGGCCGAAGAAGAACAAAATAACGTATTAACAAAAACACAGTTCACTGCCAAAGAAAAGGAGTTCCTGTAAGGACTGAAACAATAAATCTCCTCCGTACTGAACTCCCAGAGGGAGTATGTTGTGTTTCCTCCTGTTCTTTATCAAAGTCCCCAAAATAAGCAGGAATGGGCAGTGACTAGGCACAGTCTCTACACACCTTTTTCCATGGAGTAATTAAGGCCTGCAACAGAGTGAGAGAGCACTCCCTGCCCAGCTGTGTAAGGGAGAGCTGACAGCACCACCACCACCAAGCATGAAGATCCTGGGGATTGCCTTCTTTTTCCTATCTGTACTCTGTGTTTGCACAGTAGGAGGTAAGTTCTTTGGCTTTTTTGGATAGACTTGTCATATCTGTGGGGTGTTTTGTGAGCAAAATCTTAGCTGTCAGTAGCTGGATGCTGCTTTTTTTTTTTTTTTTCAGTTCAGTGATTGAAAGACTGTGTGTTGGAGGAGAAGGTACTAACTGGTAGTTGAGTTATATGTGTTCTGTGAAAAACTTTCCTGCCATTGTATTTTTGTGACAGCTCTCTTTCTAGGTGTCATGAAGCTCTTCAGTCTGAGAGTTAAAAGCAGAGGTATATTTACAAAGGTTTTCTGTTCTGTTTTTCTTCTTTGAAATAAAGCATCTTTTTTAGAGAGGCCTTTAAGGGGAGGGAATTGAAATGTCTGTCAGATTCTGCAAATAATGCCTTTGCAAACCAAATCTATCCTGATGGATTTCCCTGGCAATATACCAGCAGTAAGTTTGGCCAAGGGTATCTCTCAGAAATTGTCTTAGTTTTGCCCCCAGAGATTTAGGGGTTTACAGCATTTATTGAGTGTCAAATAATGAGGGATTCAAGCCTAGGGATGATATTAGTTAGACAGGAATATCTTTTAAAAATTATTCTCAAATGCACAGATTTAATCAAGCTTTGTGGTGTTCATATGGTCATTGAACTTCTGTTTTCATTATTTTTCAGCTTGAAAGATCCTGCTTTTAAAGTGGAATTAACTAGTAAAATCTGAAAGGGTGAGAGAACTGTAATAAGGGCCAGAATCTATCATCGCATTTTCAAAAAGATACATTTGAAGTCAAATCTGCTTTTTATCTGTCCTTTCATTTGCTGGCCCTCTGGTGTGAATACTTATAACCAAAGCTTCCACAAATGCCTATAAGGGATTTTATGAATCAGAAGTTTAAAAATTGATAATGCTAGATTAACTGGTCTAAAAAAAGTTAACTTTTGCTCAGATTATAGGTTAAAATCTAAAAATGTCTTTTGTGGTGTAGTTTATGCTATTGCTTGGGCCCACTGCTGTTAGGAAAAAGAAATCAATAAAGGAGATTAAAAATAAAATTGTGCCACAGAAAAACGGTTTTTAAAACTATGTTAAGTAAGTACAAGCCCTGAAAGTCTGTGCTGAGGTACTATTTATTCTCTGTCTGCTACTTCTAGTAAAAATAGCCTTCCTGTCATTGTTAAACGTTTAATTTCACAACTTCTGAAAAGCAAAGTGGAGTTGGATCAAAAGGAGCATATTTAGCACAACAGTCCATAAAGCTTATCAGAAAGCAACATGCAAAGGTGGGAGGAATTCTGTCTATTTTATACAATCCTTTCTTTAAAAAGGATTTTCCCTCCTCTGCGTGATATGAACAGGGCAGAAATTATGACAGTGAATAAGCAAATTTTATGTAGGATATATTTGCTCTGAACAATTTTGGTTCTGTAAAAGTGGGTTTTTTTTTTAATGCTTTATTGCAAGGTAGACATGGTAGTGAAATTCTATTGGTAAATTCACATTAGAAAAATAAGAATACGTGTTAGGAAATTTGGAATATGTCTCTGTTTACCTCATGAAAGTAAAAGTATGTAATCTGGTCAAGCTTCCTCCAGGCTACCCCATGCACCGACCTCTTAAGGCAGAAGCAGTTTTATTGTCTGTTATATGAGGCTGGACCAAAGTCTTTGGCTTTCCACTGTTTGTGATCTCTAAAGTGGCCTAGACATCCAGGCTGCAACAGCAGTATCTTATAATTCGAAGAGAGGAATGGATTGTGAGGAGGCTGACAGCAGTCTCCCTCATGCTCAGTGTCCCTTTTCTGAACACTGGAGGCAGCAGCAACACATTTCTCCAGTAGCTCAGAAACACTTTCAGTATTTTAAAATTATGCTCAGTAAAATTTAGAGAAGGTCAGATCACCCCCCAGTGTTTTAATACTCAGTCTCCCAGGTTTTGGGGTAGTTTGTCTTCAAAGCTTACTGAGACAAGTAACATGGGTGCTTGCAGCCTCTTCACATAATACACACAAGTTGCTTGTCTTTTTATTTTTTGTAAGTCATGCAGAAGTGGACAAGGGTGTTTCCACTGTGGTTAGTAAAGAACATACCAAATCTCCTGTGGATCTTCCACATTTCATGCCTTCAGCCTCTATGCTGTTGGTGCTTTCTTGGTAATTTTCTAATTCATCTTGGGATCTTGCATCTTCAGAAGTCACTAATGTTTTGGTGGGATCTACCCTCTGTCAACAAATTACTAGAGGCTCAGTTATGTACGGATGTGGAGGCCAATAGCCTCTTGACAACTTGTCCCTCCTCTCAAGGCTTTTCGCAACCCTTGGAGAGCTAAATGACATGCTTAAAGCAGGAGTTCCTTTATATTCCTCTCAAGGTGTTCACTCCTCCTGGCATATTGCCCTTTATTCTTACCTGCTCCAAAGTGTACCTCAAATACAAATGCTTTCTGCAATCAAATATAAATGGTCTTGAGTCTGTGTCAGGATGGTTACTTTTAAAATGTGTAAAGATGAAGTTAGTTTTTCTAAAATATGAGGGGAGAGGAATTGGAATGTACTTATAATGTAAGTGCTTAGAGGTTACATCTTCCTGTGCCTTGGCCTTGTAACACAGCATGACTATGGCTACATGGCATAGCTACATCTTGTGGCACACTGCGGCTTCCTTCCCACTCAGGCACCCAGGTTTCTTTCTTGCAGAAATGATAGGAGAAAAGAGTGAGGTTGCGCTCCTCTTAGCATCAGTCTGGATGCATTCAGGTTATGCACTCAGATGTAGGAGCTGGAACGTACTGCCTCCCGTTGTAGATGTACAGTGGGTGGGTTTATTAACATCTGATTAGTGACCCCTGTTGACAGCTAGCAGTACCTTTCTCCAAGAGTGCTCTTGTCCAAATTGATGGCACTACAGAAAAACAAGGGTGTTTTTCATTTTGGAAAGGTAGGAACAAATCTTGGCATTGAGAACCTGGTCCAAAGGCCACTGAAGCAATTTGGAGATGTTGCATCAGCCCTAAGTTACATCTTTCCCAACCCTCTTCCCCATTAGGAGGATGCTGTGGAGCCTGGGACATCATCACAACACTACAACACAGCCAATTAATCCTGGCTCCCAGGCTGATAGCTTGAGAAATGTTCCACTGAACCAGGGCTCCTGTAATGATTACATACATTTGCTGCTGCCCAAATTCTGCTCTTATCGATATTAACTAGAGGAGATGGAATAGCCTTTTCCTTTTCCATCTTCTGTGCTCTTAGGTCACAAGCCTTCAAGTCTTAAAAAAAAAAAATAAAAAAAAAAATTAAAATGAAATGCTAACTAAACCATTTTGAGCAGTTAAAGCTTTTGAGCATGGTCTCCCCTTATTCTGGGTTGTTATTCATTGCTGTGCTCTGAGAGAGACGCGCAAGGCACAAACTGTCACAGTCAGATCATTGTCTCATCTCTGAAAATTTGAATAATGTTCATAGGCTTTAGATTACCAGCTGCTTTTTCACACTGATAGCTTGCTTGAACCCAAGCTTTTAATGTCTTGAGAGTTTGCCTGTTGTGAAAAAAGAAAAAAAAAAAAAAGGGGTGGTGGTGGTGGTGTTTGGGTGTTTCCCCTGTTCCTAGCAGTTTGCAAGAGTAGCTTTCTCAAAAGTCAAATTGTAGTGCTAGAGCTCACCATAGCATTTTACTGAGTTTTTGTTTCTGTACAATTCTTTTTTTTTTTTAATTTCCTATTTTTTTTTTTTTTTTCCCCTGCTACCACATTCCTTTCATTCATTAGAGCTTTCTCATATTGGGCCAGTTTTGCACAATGGATTTTAAAGGTGTATTTATTAGTGGACAGAAGAAAACTGCCTGTTCTAGCCCCAAACCCAAATGCAAGTTTGCTGCATTTACTGAGGATAGAAGCAGATGGCTTGATACCTGCTTGATAAGGAGATTATGATTTGCAGCCAAAGTAAATGGAAACTGAATTTGGAGGGCAAGCTGCCTGCAGCATTCATCTCCAAACCTGGGAATATATAATGTCATATAACATGCCCAACAAATGGTTGTCTCTTCTGAAAATTTACCAGAATGTTTTCTCTTTTATTTAGCTGTTTCTTTTATCTGGATTAAACCCTAGAGTTCTTACTAATCTTTACTCTTTTATAAATTAGAATACAAGATCTGCTGAGACTTATGTTTTGGTTTGGTTTTGATGTTTTTTTCTAAATAGGAAAGGACCTTGAAATTGGTCTCCAATTGTTTATGCATTTAAGTCCTGTGTGAAGAATCTGCAAAAACACAAATTAAAAATAATCTTTAAGAAACTCTTAATCTAGGGAAGGGAGTATTTTTAACTGGTATCTTTCGGTAGCCAGGCTAACTTCACAGTCTGAAGATGAGTAAGGCTCCACAGTAAAATCACATGAGAAAGACATCCTTATTACTTGTGTTCCTCTTGAAGGGGAGGACAGGGTGTTTGTTTGTATTTTTTGCCGAGACAACTGAAGAAAGACCCTTTAATGGTTTTATTTTGCAGTTCTGTAAACAGAGACACAATGTTGGATTTGTGTGTGTAGCAGCTGTTATTTCCAAATACAAGTCAAGAATTAAAAACCTGTCTCCCCTAGAAGACAAACATTTACATTTGGTTTCAGCTAGCACTCTAAAAATAGGTGTCCCAGATTTAAACAGAAAAGTCAAAACCCTGAATCGCACCATGTCCTGCCATGAGAGCCACTGTCATTGTCCCAGAACCTGAGCTATCCCTTGGCATTCATCTTGTGAAAGTGGATCCTTGGATGCCCTAACAGTGGCATGCTGTATCAGCCAGACCTACCTGCAATAGGAAAAGCGATTTGACACAATTTAGTATGATGCTATCTCTACGCTGTGCCTTCTGAACCTACCTCCCCATGTGAGAAAGCTGTGCTCTGATGATCACTTGCTGATACAATGGCTCTAAGGGAACAAAATTCAGCAGGTATTGATTTGTCCCCTTGCAGGTGAGGTAGAAAGGGGATAGAAAGCCTTCTGATGCCACCTGCACATGTACTAGAGGCAGGTCTGGAGGGGTCCAAATTAATTCCAAATTTATTTCTTTTTTTCTCTGCAGGCAGGCTAGACAACGACCCCCTTCAGGCCAGAATAACTAGCTAATACTCCAAAGGTTATGTTTCAAACTAGTAGTAGGGCAAGGATTTTCTTACTGCTTTTATGTGGAAAGTGGGTGCTTGCCTGACTTTGGTACGGGTGAAGATCCTGGCCTATTTACCAACAGAGTATTTTTACAACAACTTTTAATCTCTTTTTTCCAGTGGCACTAACATGCTCCTAGGTGTTAGCTGCATGTTGTAGATAGCAACGCATCTCTGGTTGCTGAAACCACAGAGCGAGTGGCACATAGTTTTGCATCATATTTATCCACTGTAACCTTTCTGCCTTGTCTTATCACTCTAATGAAATAACGCATTTTGCTGGGATGGGAGCACTACACCAGCCTTGCCGTCTGAAGATTTCTACAAGATACGTAGTCTTTCTAAAACGTACATTCAGTTTGTCTTAATGTGTGATTTCTCACTGTGGTACTTGGTTTGAGGAGTGTCAATGTAATCAAAACTTTAGGATTAAATCAATTAAATCCCTGATTATATTAATAAGATGTTTATGCTTCCTGCAGATTTCTTCTTTCACAATCTTTAGCAGGAGATTAATGTTGTATTTGGGCTTGACAGGTTTGGCTGTTAAAGCAACAGCTGATCAGAATGGCAAAAGTTTTGGATTTTAGTTAGTCTGAAGAAAACAGTGCCTGGAGATTTACTAACCTTCCTGGCCAAGGATTTGCATTATTTTCCTCTGTAAAATACCTTACTTATTTGTTAAGGCATGTTTTGTTGCATGTTAATTATTTGAAGTGATCAGAGCCCCATATATTTCTTAATTTTTTACTAGTTTTCCTACTTCTTCACATGCTCAACATTGAGTCTAGGCTTTTATTTCAAATACAGCGTTGTTAACCTTCTAAATGTTAATGTGCGTGGTGTTATCTATCCCAGTGTGAGGACAGTCTGAAATCATCTTTCTGTGACAGATGAATTACCCTTCCCCATCTCAGCATGAGTTGTATATCACAGAAATATAGATGATGCAAATATCAGTGTTTGCAAACTCATTCAAAGGCTGTCGAAGTAAAAATATCACCAAACATTGTTGGGTGAAATGTCAAAAAAGTTTAGGATTGCTCTAGCAAGAAATGAGATATTCAAATGTTTTCACCCCAAAATTCCCCATGTCATGTCTCTTAGAGAGGAGAGACTTTGGACAGAATACACGGCTAATGGATAATGCTTCTACTGTCATTCAAAGAGCCCCAAAACCAAAATCTGTGCATGCTTTTTTTTTTTTTTTTTCCCCTCCAGGAATTACAGATTCTCTGAAACTTCTACCAAGTTGTCTGAACCTTATTTCCCCTTGACTACTACAGATGGTCATAAAGGCAGAAGTCTGTGGCATGTCGAAAGAAATAATTGGGGACAGCATGCAATTTGATTGTAGTTACTCATTTCTGCACAGACCTGTTAAAATCTCTTTCTGAAAACTACTGAATTCTTTGAATTATGGAGCTTTCTGGACATCCTATGGAATTTAACTATGCTTTTCCACAAAACACATACGTCTTGGAAATTGTAGCAAACACCAAAAGCTGGCTGCCCAGACAGGCTATTACAGTAGAGCAGCTTTAGGTTCTCTTTAGGAAGTTGTGGGTTTTTTTCTTATAAAAGTAATGTGTTAATATATTTTCTGCGGTTCAGAAGGCAGCAAACATATTTACCAAACTGTTGGTCTTCATTGGCAGCAACTTGCTAGAATAATTTCCAATATGTAACAAGGGGAAGAGATCTATGACAAATAACCCAGTCCCCAAGATGTGGCACTGACAGCAAGAGAAGGACACAGCGCAGGTATTAGAGGCAAAAACCTTCTGGTGCAAGGACTGTTTTTTGGTTCTCTGCACATTTTATCCTGTCTAGTTCAAATGGCTTCAGTGGAGTCTATTATTTCCCTTTGCATGCCATTTCCCATGCTAATGGAGTCATGTGGCTAGTGAGTCTTAATGCTGTTGAATTTAGGTGAACTAGTGCACGATTTATCTTACTGTCTTGGTGACACTTTCTTGTAGTGCACTGTTTGCTTCCTGCCTAATTGCTTTCACCTTGCATTTCCAAGAACTGGCAGAAAACACTGTTTTCAGGTGGCAAATGGGGATTGGTCATTTATGGAAGACATGGCCAAGGGAGAAGAAGAGTAGAAGGGTTTGAGTAGGAATGGAACAACTCATTCACAATAATTGCAGTTGTCATGGGTAATAAAATTACACTAATTGCCAACAAAAGTACATGTGATGTCTATAGCTGTTCACCAACCTGAAATGATCAGCTTCCAACTCACCATGACTTCCCAGTGCACTGGCTGGGACCTGGGGTTTTGACAGGCCTGAGCATCCTCAACATGGTGCACTTTCTGCTCCCCTAGGAAGCTGGGTTTCAGTGCTGGCGTGGCTATTGCAGCAGTTCCCCTGCTCTTTGATAGAGTAGGTCCTCAGTGCTGACCCTCTGCTTCAAGTGGTATTGGTATTAATATTCCTATTAACAACTTTCATTTTTAAATGGGAATACTTTGGAACATAAAACACGTGAGAAAAGCATTTCAGTTTTGCATCTGAACTTAGCAGCTGCATCAGACTGGTAGAAATTCAAAGTAACATGAGTATTCAATCAGCTTGGCAAGATACTCCCAGACAAGGCAGTCTTCGTCAGCTGTATGTGCCAGTTACCGAAATCGGATATTTTCAAAGTATATCTTTCACCTTTGCATATAATATAACTCCAGTGAGATTGTACTCCACTTCTTGCAAAGCCCATTTTGGTCTTTCCCTTCGGGATATTCTGTACCATTTAACCTTTGTTCTAGGCAATGTGGAGAAGATGAAGAGCAATTGAGCATGGAATTACATTAATTATAAAAGCAATTTACAGTGTTTCCACAGAAGTTTTCTGACAGGAACAGGTTTTTGATGCTCCAGAGGCTCTCAGAGCTTTGTCAGGAATAGAGTGGCATGGGTGGGTGTGGCTGAAATGGGTGTTTAGGCCGATCCTGGATGTGCTAAAAATAAATACATCATAGCAGGCACTGCAGTGACCCCTTCCTGAGTTATACAATTAGTCATATTGCTGGAGATGCATTTGGATCACAAACATTGAGCAGAACAACTGTGATTTTACTAACTGCTGCAGCATGTTGCAGAGGAGAGCAACAATTGACTTGGGCTCAGCTTCCCCTCTGGCTGTTTTATATCAGTCCTACCCAAACACTCTCTTTCCTGGGAAACAAAAATAGGCTTGCAAATAGCATGGTAAGGAAGAAGCACTGTAAGCATTACCCAGAGAAGGATGTAGTTTTCTCTCCACCTTTGGGTGGGGGTGACTTACACCAATGCTCCTGTTCCTCTCTGTTGCAGAGGAAGGGGCTCTCCTTTCTTTCTTTTTCTTGTTCTACTCAGAAATGCACAATATGTAAAAAGTTCTGTCTATATAAAACTGCACCTATTAAAGACATTTTCAAATTGATTTAGCATGACTAACACAAGGGGGGTGGTGGTTTGTTTTTCATACTATAAAATAACCCTTAATAACTCCTACCTTTTATCTTACACATGGACAGACAAATATATCACCATCAAAAGGTGACAATCTGGTGGTTTAAATAGCTTTAAAGGGTTTAATTAAAACCTATTAAATAGGTTTAACAGGTTTAAATAAAGAGAAGCATGGAGCTTGGAGCCTTTGTCCAAGGCAGGCTGGAGTGCTGATGAGCATGCTGAGCACATTTATTATTTTATGGAGTGCAAACAATGTGCTCATCCCCCTGTAGTACACAGTAATAAAGATATCCACCAAGCTTCACAATAGGAGCAGAAAGTGCCTTGAGAAAGCTTGTGATTAAAAACCCTTGATAGGGAGTTTGCATTTCTTCTGAGTCAATAAAAGAAACCATGAAGCTGGCCAGTAAGTGCCCAGATTTCAATGTCCACATATGCAGAGAGGCAAAGCATGCTGTGCCTGGGTTATTTCAGATACTCAGTAAAAACACAAGCGCACTCATCCAACCCTTCTCTTACTGCTTTTGTTGAGGGGGAGCCCTCAACAACCCACAGCCATGTTAGCTGAGGCGGGTCCTCTGGCAGCTGCTTTTTCAGTATTTCTCTGTGTGGTGGATGCCTATGCAAGATCTGTTTGCTGGGTGCTTTGAGCAGGATTTGTGGAAACGGTGCTGTTTGCTTTGGGAATTAGTAATTCCCAGCAGCTCTCTGCTAGTGCTTGGTGTTGGGTCATGCTAGCCATGTGCCTGGGAAAGCAGGAGGAGCACTGGGGCAGTGCTGGCACCAAAGCTGCATTTCCTGCCTTCTCCCCTTCCTCTGCTGGAGAAATTGCAGCAGCTCCCTCCCTTTCCTTCCTCTCCTCAGCTCTTGCTGTCGGGCGCATCCAACCCACCCAGTTTGCATTTCCTCTGCAGAGCCCAAGTCCCACGTGGCCCCAGTTTCTGCTGCCCATTCCCAGGCCACACTGGAGCAGCCCTGTCCCTGTCTCTCTTTCCCACCTACAGGGCTTTGCATTTATGGTGAGACGGGGAGTCTAAACAATCTCAGATTGATGGTGCAAGGCCTGCGCAAAAACAAGGGGAGGTGTATGGAACTGTTCGAAAAAGACATACCAGGTGCTGATAACATTGCTAGGTGACTATCTCCTAGCCCAAAGAGAAGTCCCCCCTAGTCCTTGAAGCAACAGACTACCCAAACACCAGCATAAACTGGCCTGGCAATCTGGACAAAAGCCAGAGAACAACTGAGGCTGCGTAGAGCAACAGGGTGAAAAGTTCATCAGCGAGGAAGAAGAGGTACTTCATCTTTACAACACCTCCCCAGGAAGTTGCGACCCCAGCCCGGACCTTGAAGAGCTCATCGCGCAGGCGCAAGAGGAGGACACCTGATTACCATGACAAGCGAGGGGAGGCGGGGGTAGACTATGTATATGTATAGGCATTTTATGAATATGCACTATTTTGTAACATATAAGCCGGGCGGGAGCTGCAAACGATGCACATGCTTGTGGTGGAGCGATCCCCCATGCGCCCAGCGCTGAATAAACATACCCACTTTGTAACTCCAAAAGTTATAGAGTAATTTCTCCACAAAACAATGGTCTCCCTTCCCTAATGTCTTCCTCTGTCTTCTGTTACTGGGTTCTTTTGCTTTCTGCAGGGAGGGTGCCAAACCCTTTGGGCCCAGGAGCTTCTCCTTCCTGCCTTGCTGTCTTCCCCCATGCTTCATGTTTCTTCCCACTCTTTTATAGCAGGTTTTCTCTGTCCTGTGACACCAGCCTGCAAACCAGGACCAGGAGCTACAGGGGGGGAGTAGAAAGTTAAACTTAAATGTAAGATCTCAACATGTAGGATTTGTATAGTATGTTTTTGGTTTACTGCTGAAGAGAAGCATGACTGAAAGGAAGGTAACAGCTTGGCAAATGGGAGGTGGTTTCCCACCTCCCTAGGCAGTGGGAGTCACGGGCTTCCAGCTGGTTGGCATCAGGCAGCAAAGAACACAGCCTTTCTCCCTCTCCTCATGTTTTTTAGCACTGCCTGTAGTATCCAAGTACATCTCACAGGGATTCACCTTAAACAAGACCCGTGTAACTTTGTCGGGGTCCTCACAGTCTTTCCACTCGCTGTTGTAAGGTACTCACAATGGAGGAAATCCTGAGGAGAAACATGGCTTATGTTGCAGAAGGCTGCATTAAGAGCATTTTCAGAAGTGCAAAAACATTGTGAGACCAGGCTGGAAAACACTTTGCAATTCTGACTTGTGATGACATTGCCATGGCAGTAATCCATCACGGGACCCTCATTAGGGATGCAACTTTCACCAAGTGCCGTCACAGCGTTGAATAGTTGTGTGCAGATACAATCACAAACACATCTGAATGTATGCGTGAGGCATGCCATACCTTGTATTTCTTTAGCATACTGAAGAAATATGATGAAGACATGGTGTGTATTTTTGAGTTTGCTTCAAATTAATGGTTTGCAAATGGCTTTGTTTAACATCCTTTACTACACACTGTTATCAGCTCCAGACATTCACTGGATTACATCAGAACCTTGATTCCCACTTAAAATCTCGCTGCTATGACTACAGAGGAAAGATTTAACATATGAGTCCTTAAGGATTAAATGTACTAGAAGGAGTATTACTTTTATCAAATTAATTCTTTTAGAACAAAATATCTGCAGGCTTTTAATATTTTATTTAAAAAAAATTTCTGGAATGTTTAATTTATACATTTTGTATTTGTGATTTTAGAGGTTTTGAACAGGAAGAAAGGAATTGATGGTTTTGAACAATACTGTTAAAATTTCACTTAAGCCTCTTCTAACAGTAAATCCTAAATGGAACTTTTTGTGAGCTGGAAGCATCTATGCTTTCTCTAAGATTTTTTTGCAGTTCTTGCTGGTTTTCTAAATAATTTGCATAGGATGGGTTAGAAATTTTTAGCCAACCAGCAACTAACCTGTGACAAAAATTCAACACCGTTTTTTGATTTTAAGGAGTTTCATGTCACAATTTCAGTCTTAACAAAATATTTGAGATGAAATTGAAAGTACCACAGGGAAGAGTGTTCTTAAGATTTATCAAAATACTGTAGATGAACTCATCTTCTCTTAGAAACATACCTGTCTTGAACCTGCAGATTTCCTGGCAATGCATTTCTCTAGGTAGCTCATATTTGTGCAATTAGAATGTGGAGAGAAGGAAAAAAAAAAAAGCTGTATGTAGTGGAAATAAACTGCAGAAATGCAGAGGGAGGACTGAAATAACAACAGTTATCTAAAATTAATCCCATTCCTTGCTCTGTCCTACATTACAGCTTTCTGCAGTATTTTCAGAGGGTTGATTCTGCACTGAACACATGCTCTAGACAAACCAAAATATTGAGAAAGCTGAGATCAGTTGCAAATGAAAACGTGGCCACTTGTATCCATATTATTATTATTCTGTAAAATCCAAATGATATAAACTGCAAATGCAGTTGAGATTTGACCTGCAAATATCCCTGTTTCTTGCATAACTCTTAATGCCAGAGTGTGGTGCCATTGTGTGTTGCAGTTTGTAGTCTTCTAGAAAATAAAAACATATTATTATTCTTCTTTTATCAGTTGGAAAACGGGAAACAAGGAGTGTCTGTGTGGCAAAATGCATAGAAATACCCAAGCTGATCTGAATGAGGCAGATTAAGTTCCAGAAGCTCCATCTAAACTGTATTGTTCTACATAGATGTTCCAGGGAGGATGGAGTAATCTCTACTCTGCAGTTGTAGCCATTTATCTAATTTGTGATGATATATCCAGGAAAGCTGTAAACCAGCAAGCTCACACACTATTTATGGTAGCACAGTACTGCAGTGTGGATGTCACAGACATGCAGGAAATTGGGTAGATCCTTGAAGAACTGGCCAGCACTGTATCATTACAAACCAGCCATAAGCATAGGTGGCAGCTACTTTAAAGTATCTTTATATGTATCTTGGCAGAATATTATTCTGAAGCTGTTCAGGAAACTGAGCCTGGGTTTTCCAAACATTGCTTGTAGCACTCGGCTTTCCTTGGCTCAGATGGAAGTGCAACCTGGGTGTCCACAAAACATTACTGAGGAGGAAAGCCCAAGAGCATCTAAATGCTAAACCTCACCAGGTAGAAGTCCTGTTTCTACATCAGGAATTAAACCTTAAGTTTGATCCCTAAATGAATGCATTCAGGTGCACTTGAGTTCTGTTTGGAGGTCTTGAATAGTGTCTGAGCAGTGCCTAAGACTTGGTCTTGCTCTATACATATGGGAGCTGTGTTTATGCAATTACGGGTTGATGGGAGTTGAACTACTCATCTAGGCAAACCGTATTTTTTTTCTTTGGAGGATGTGTGAACATTTACACAAAATGCATTACAAAAGAAAAAAGAAATTTATCTCAATGTTTAGGGTAGAAGGTCATGAACTGGGAAAGAAAGATGGGTGAGGAGTGAAAACAGAAATAAGAGAAGTGTAAGAACTACACTGGGCCTGGGAAAAGATCAGAGAAGAGAATGAAGAGATGAAGCAGCAATATATGAAAGAGAAAACATAATAGAAAACAGAGCTCCAAGGTAAGAGTATACAGGTTGTGTATATTGTCAGGCAACAGCTATTTACCAGGAACTCTGAGAATATCAGTACCAGCTTTTCTCACAAGGATAGCTATCACTTTCTCCAGAAGGGACAAACCATCAGATGAAGTGTACAGTCTTATCATGGATACTGCTGGAGCAGCTGTTACAGGAGGCTCTGTCATGGTCATGGGGGCTGGAATAATTGTCATTTGCTTCCTGGAAAAAGATCAATATTTATTTCTGATCGTGTGGAAAGACAGAAAGCAAGAAAACAACTTTGATTTCTCCATGTCTTGTGTATAATGGCAAAGGCACAGGGTCACACAAACAACGATAATATAACATAATATACAATAAACAAACATAATAATGCTACCTTTAGAGTCTGCTTTATAGCCTTGAAACAGGGAATGTACAAGTTTCTTCAGGATACCTCTTTGATAATTGCTCCCAGCTACAGCCTTTTAGGTATTGGTCTAGTTTTGAGCAGGAATATTTTACATCCTCATCAGGAAAATGGTTAAAATGCCAGTTCCTGGCTGTTACGCCATCAGCTTAATACAGGCACCAAAATCCTGCAGAGTTTCTAGTCCAAATGTCTTTTGTCCATTACCTCTAGTTTCATCCTCAGTGGACTTAATGAGAGGTTTATTCCTTTGTCTTTGCTGCAACCCCTCACTTACTTGAATACTGTTATCATGTCTTCCATTAATCTTCTCATCTCTGGTCTAAACAAATGCAATTTTTGCCATCCTTCCTGAGAGGTTATTTTTTTCAAGACTCCTGATGATTTATATGGTTCTCCATTAACCACCCTACTTCTAGGCATTAAAATAATTTATTTTCAAAATCAGATATTGATGTCAAACCAGAGAGCATTTAAATTCAGTGATTCCTTTAATAAATATAATCAGTGTATATTTTGAATAATCTATTAATCTTTAAAAATGTTTTTGTTTTGACTTTCTGGCATCCACTTTTGTATTAGCTGTTTCATTTAGTGTTTTAAACTTAGTTGCTAGTGCCCTGTGTATCTTGTAGTGTATAAACAGAACTACTGAAGTAATACCATGCAGTTATTTCTGCTTTTTTTCTGTCTTGATTATAGCAATAACAGGCACCTAATTAACACAAGGTCAAAACCAGTTTATCTTCGTTTTCCCAGTGTAAAGGTAAAAATAATGAGAGAGAGAGGGAAGAAATTATGAGACCTCCAAGCTCAGACCTTGGAGACTGAAGCCTACATCCAAAGCTGCAGTTTGAGGATGATTGTGGCTGTTGGTCAGCCCTGGACGATTTCAGGAACTCCTTCTGAATTTTATAAAAGAAAGTTCAGTATTTCATTTTGAAATCATGTCTGAAGACCATATACAAATGATTGTACTGTTGCTTTAATTTTAGAACAAATGTACCATTTAAATCCAAGCCATAAAAGACAATAAAGGGAAATTCTGTGAACATGAAAGAAAATAAAAAAGACAAACAACCCAACAGTTACTGTTTTTTTCATTTTGGCCTTGTGGACATGTGTCAAATGTTTTTCAAGCTCTTCTTAATTCATTCTTGTTTTTCCCTGCCACCCTCATTGTCTTACTGTCTCTGGGCCTTCCTGCCCTTCTCCTCTTGTCTTCTTCCTGTTCTGTTATCTTTCTCCCAGTTCTGATTTCTTCTCATCTTATCTACTTTTAGATATTTTTTTTTTTCTTTTTGGATCTTACCACCACCACCACCATCCCTTTATTCAGCTCAGTGTCACGTCTGAGCACCTTTTAGCTCCATACGTGTTCTCCAGACACAAGGGTGCTACATGACAGGTCACCTATGCTCTTTTGGCTGGGTTTATTGCTAGCAAGCATGGCATATGAGAGAGGTTTGTGCAGGGGAGCAATTGCTCAGTAGATTTTGGCTACTCCTACATCAGAGTACATCGAGGTGCTTTTGTATCAAAGAGATCACTGCATCTAAATTTGCTGAAAAACATGCAATTGTAACTATTTGCTTGTTCATCATATGAGGCTGCAGCCAACCTGACATGAGCCGAAGCTCTTTTCTCAATAATTTTTGATCTCTTGCTTTTAACCCCCATAGGATTCTCCTTAGTCACAACTTAACATTGCAAATAAGAGCATAATAAGCCACCAGTTCTATAACTTGTTTTAATCAACCAGTTCCCCCTCAAATCCTGATAAGTTTGAGGCATTTTTGCATGTTGCTTTCAAGTTGATTTTAAAGTATTCTTAATTATCCACCATTTTAAGAATACATTTAATTTATAAAACTCTACTTTATTCTACTCTAGTAATCAAATTTATCATAGTTTATCTTTAGCCTGTGATAAAATCAGCAAATTTTGAATCATAACAAAACTGTGACTTAAATTCTCATTTTTTTTTAGTTTTGAGGAAATTTCGGCCGGTCAACATGGTTATTAAACTGAACGTCTTTAAAGGCTTTATATTGCAATGGGCTTTCCACAAAGTCGAGTTAGATAATGAGCTAATTGGCCAGCTAGTGCCTTTAACTGGTGTTATAGACATGGTACTTACTGAGAGATGTTATAACAAACCATATGAAATGTAGGCACTGTTGAAAAAACATTCTGTTTTAGTGCTGTGGCCTTGTGGCGTGAGGAATTACAGGAGCTTTGTCAGCAGCTTGTAATGAAAATGAAGAGATGGGAAAATGCTTGTTGTTTAGGAAAACAAGATTGCTTTTTGGTCTATTTGGATAAAATTTGTTTTCAAAGTATTTCAAGTGTGGATTATGAAGAGTTTTTTTGACTGGGTAACTAAATGTCCAGAAAACCAGTATTTTAATGCAGGGTGCAAGGGGCTGTGCCTAGCCTGACTGTATTCACATGTCCTGGGGAGTAGGACTGGGGCAGTAGCAGGCCCATAGGGAACTGATTTAACTCGATATGGGATATGCCCATATCAAAATCATCCAGCACATGCTGTGATGAAGCATTATGAAGGCGTCAGCATATGTAGAAAAGATATCCAAGAAAGTGGGGTTCACTGGGAAGGGGCAACATCCCAGTTGAGATGCATTAGAAATGCACAAGTGCCAAGAGGGCTGATAACACCTTACACTGCTTGAAGAGGAGTTGTAAGGGCTCATCTGACTAGACCTTAATATGTGCCCACAGAGCTCCTGCAATTGTATTATTGGGTTTATTTTCCAGGTTAGATCTGTGACTCTGGCAGGCCTCGGGTGGTACTCGTGAAATGTTAATCAGAGCACAGCATGCTGAGCAAAGAGAACAAAGCTGACTGTTCTGCCCTGTAGCCAAAAAAAGAGAGAATGCCAGCAGATATTACCATGAATGGAGTCACACAAGAATAGTGACATGCTGTCCTGACTCAGTTTTGCGATGTCTGTATTACAGCATGATAATGCAGCATGACAGGATGTCACGCTCCAAACCTGAAAGCACTGGGGGATTAGTCTGTGCCATGTTGCTCTCCCATTCAGTCACAGAGCTGATCTCTTCCTCCCCAAATGTACCCATCCTTGTCTCATAGCGGTGTAAAATGTTTGAGAAATGCCACTGTTTCTGACTCAGAATAGTTTTTACACCCCCTTCATTAACCCCCCAACTTCTTTTACTAGAAGGATACAAACACCTCAGCAATAAGACTGAAAACCTTATTTGAAGCCAAAACTCTAGTTGAGTTGTGCTGTTACAACTTTTCAGCACAGCCAGAAGATACAGAAATTACGTTGCTTTTGGTTTGGGGGGGAGGGGGTTGGGGTGGTGATTTTTATTTTGTGGGGTTTGTTTTGCAATATTGGAGACATTCACCTACTAACGTGACCTAGGATTTTTAAGACTGGCATAATTTACTGCAGTAAACTCTCAACAGCTGGAGCACTGCCTTGAGAGCAATGGGGAAAGTCAGTCATTACTTGACCTGGTGTTTCCCGAGCCATGCTCTGTGAATTCTCCTCTTCCCCTCAAACACAGGGGTCTGGGTGATGCTGAAAACCCCTCCTGAAGTGCTTGTACTAGTTAAGGAAGTAGTAGAATTTTGTTCCTCCGAGGCAGGAGAAGGGGTGCTTACTCCTGCAGCCAGTTATTTTAGTTAATCCTCCACCCTGAAGACCCAGAGAGGCTGTGGTTGTACTCAAGGAGAGGAGGAGCTGGCAAAACACCTTTAACAGCTCCAGTTTTTTTTTCCAAACTAGTATTAGAGACTCTAATATCTGTCAGAAAACCCACAGTCCGAGGGAGGAGGCCATAGCAGATGATCCGCATTACAGCAGTGAGGGCAAAGCTAAGAGATTTAGGATACAGCTTGAAAAGATTGCTAGCAGGGCTATATGATTTGGTTGCTTCTGGTAATAGACTTCTGAGGTTGGTTTTCCAGGAAGGTTCTTGCTGCTCTCTGCCTTAAATGCATATATAGCACTAAGTAGTTCTGGAAGGTGGCTGAAGTGATATAATTCATTCTGTGTTTATTTCAGAAAATGGTACTCTAACCACAGCCGTCAGTAAAAATGTGTCTACATCAACATTGAAGTCTGGTAAGTGTTCAAATTCATTGTTATCAGGTATTCTGAAACTCCCATTGTCTTTTTAGCTTTCAACTTCTCCAACTTCTGGGAGAAATTAGGTGAATTATTTCATGTAAGGTGATCGTAGATCAATGTATTTCCCTGGGCCTCTGACAAAACTCTCTTGGGAAGAAAGGATTGAATGATCTTAGTAAGGAGAGGGTTAATTTGAGCAGGCTGAAATTTTTGTTTCAGGTGAAAAAGGTTGAAATTCTGTGAGTTCCTATGCTCTCAAGGAGCGGTTCAAGTGTGATCAGATATTAACTAATTAGCTAATACTCATAGTTCAAGAGGCCAGATTGAGAATAATTTGGGAAACAGCATCAGTTAAAGGATATGGCAGCAGGAAGTCGGTGATTTGATGGGTGTAGAGAGGCATTAGGGGACATGGACTTTCATAGTAAAGAATTACACAATATATGCCAATGTTGGACCTCAGTTAAAAGGAGAGAATACATGTGCACAAAGCTGTCACTTGCAAAAATGCTACAGATAACTTCTTGAAGCTACTGATGTTGAGATTCACTTTGGGAGTAAGGGGGTGGCACCAGTGTTCTCAGTTTCAAAAGATGCACTCTCTTCCTCTCTGCTTCAGATAGTAAGTCTGTGATTGTGGTTTACAACTTCAACTGACACATTCAGTTCTCTTTATTGTGTAGCTTTGTAGTTATAAAAAATCAATATTGACTGTATTTCATTCATGGGAGCTAAATATCAACTCCTTTAGTGGTCTGAATATTGAAGACTGTTGCATATAATAAGTGCTGAATGTAACAAGTGATGCATGTGAGCGAAGAAAACTTGGACACAGGATTCTATTTTTTGATAACTAGCAATACTAATGAGTCTGGAGCTGAAAATACTGAGATGATTATGAAGTATACACTTGAAATGCTAGTAATGGAGGTGAATAAGATGCAGCCAGGTGAAGTATGCATATGTTATGTTTATTACAGCAGAAGAATTAGTCCTTTTCAAATTGTGTTGCAGTCCTGTGTTTCAAAAACAATGATGTTAATGTCTGTTTCAAAGATATTTCATACAGGCCCAACACCTCACAGTGAATCTCTTCAAATGTTTCACTGAAATTTCTCTTGAAGCTTTTTGTCACAGAAGGGAAAGCAGTATTGTTATTTACACCTATAAAAAAGCATCAGAAGTCCACTATGAGATTAAAGCAGTTTGTGGATGTGAAGCAAGCTCCCAAGGAGGTCCATTCTTTGAACACTGCTATTCTAGGTGAAGCACCAGCAAACTGAGGGTGGAGGAAGAGAGGATAAGTTATATTTTAAAAGTTATGGTGTGAACATTGCATTTAGAAGTACTCAAGTCATATGAGAGAAAATGACCTGTCACATCATGATTTGTTCGTATTTTTTCATGTATCCCATCCATGAAAAGTGCTAGAAGAGGTAGTAGGACACAGATTGTTATCAGGGATTTAAATGAGTCTCTGTAGCTGACAGTAGCACTTTCTGTTTGTATTAGATTACAGAAGTGAAAGCTGGGCTCTTAAAATTATTAGTTATGGGTTTTTTAGCCCAGATTCCTCAGCACCAGTTTGACCAGTCTGTTGCCTTGAGCATGTGCCAGGAGCACATAGGACCTACAGTATGCCATCCATGCACACACTGATTTAAACATTGCTACTGCCTTAGTGATGTTTGGGCATCTGTGCTCCCCTCTTTCTGTACCAGCAGCAGCTGAGGGTGATCCCTGCTGCCTGAGGGAGCCCTTTCGCCTCCTCTCAGCCTCCAAATCTCACCCCTCTGGAGGAGACAAGTACCAGAAGTCACCTTAAAAAGGGCACCAAATTCACCCAGGGGAATATCACTTACTAGAGAAAGCTATTCATCTCATCCACAGTGTCCTAAGCTTTGCTGCACACCTCAGAGGAATGCCTGTCAGGTGGGTTTTTTTCCCCTCAGAAATATGGGTGCAGGGGAAGAGGGTCTGGGAAAGCTATCCAGAGAAGAAGACTCATCTGGGGCTTGTCCACAGGCCAAACCTTCCCTCTGATACCAACCATATGCACTTTGAATCTTCTTCAAAAATGTGTGGGTAAGAAACCGCTGTAAGGGCCAGACTTTAAACAGAATTTCACTGCCTTTGTGAGAGATATATAGATAGACATATGTGATGTCTATTTATGCATGATAAAATAAATCAATAAAGTTGTGAATGCCTTTCTTGCAGTAACAGAAGCTGTAAATGGATCTTCACAAGCAACAATATGGCTGACAACAACTGCAGTCAGAGATACAAATGAATCCATCACAAGCAGTAAGTGAAAATTTCTTTGAGCTAATTGTTGATGGTGTTCCAGTGGTTGTTCGGGAAATTAAGCAGCAGTGTCTCTTGGTTTGGGAATTTGCCTTACAGATAGTGAGCTCTTTGGTGAAACCTTGCAGGTGTGCTTAGCAACTTCCTCCTGGTCAGGCTCAAGGCAGCTCCAAGCCAGGCCTTGTAACTGCATTATCACAGGTTTGTGTTCAGTGGCATGACGACTGATGGGACAGGGAGTGGCTTCCTCCACAGTGAAGGGAGTCCTGTCCCTGTTGATCTTCAATTTAAATGAAATATTCTTCTGGTAATGTAAAACTAGTCTGAAAGCAGGAAAATATGTGTGTGTTGTGTGTATACAAATTTAAGGAAAACATTTTCATTTTATTCCTTATTAGACTCTACGCCTCCTTCACCTAACACTACACGACAAATAATACAAGATAAAACAACACAACCACCAGTAAATGTGACCACTACATCGGCAGATCAAAGTGACAGCACAACAAACAGTAAGTGATAATTTCACTGAGCCATTTCTGATTCATTGTATTTCATTGCTTTAAAATAGTGTTGAGCAATAAAAGGAGGTTAAAAAGATTCGTTTGGGTTATGGATTTGGAGGTTTGGGGAAGCATAGCTATTCATCCTACATATTACATATCTTTAATGAATCTTGCCCTAGAATCTTACACAAAGAATATTATACCTTAAATTTGTAGTGGAGGTGATCTGAAGCCATTACACAGGATTTTAATCTAACTGTAATTGGGAGAGATGTATTTGGAAGTTTTTGATTTTTTTATTTTCTTCTGTGGTGTGGTGTTTCGGGTTTTTTTATAAGTATTTCATCAACAATAAATGATTCTATGTGATCAGAGCAGTGTCAGAACAGCCTCCCTTTTTAAAAATTTTTATATATGTTACAATGCTACAGTTAATTATGTTCTATATTACTATGAGTTGCAGTAGTGAAAGCAGAGAGGTGGAACTTATTACCCTGCATCAGTCTTAGGAAATACTTTTGTTGCCCGTGAATCTTCAGAATAACATGTGTGTTGGCCGAGTGCATCAGACTGGATTCTAGAAAAATAAAATAATTTTTTTAAAAAACCCATGTACCCAGCAAGTAGTTTGACTAATTTAAACAAGTATAACAACATCAAAAGGACCTCAGTAAACTTAAGATGAAATTCAGTCTCCCTTTTTTGTCTATGAACTGCACTGTAAATATTTGCTTACAAAAGACTGTATGTCTTTTGCTGAACCAGAGCTTTGAAATACTGATTTTTATATATATATTTAATTGACTCAAAAATTAAAAATAAATACTCTAGATATTTAACTCAGCAGTCAGTGGTACACCAATGTTTTCAGAATTGATATTTAGAGCATACTGAACTGTGACAAACGATTAGAACTTGAATTCTCTTCACTTGGTTTTCTTGCCTGAAAAGGGACTCCTGTGAAACAGACTGCATGCTTTCTTTGTGCAAGTTCTCCTTTACAGCCACACCTCATGGACCTGAGCCTGCTAAGCTGCCTGGAGAGCAATCCCGCTTAGTGGTTACATCTTCTACTGATGCAGCTTTCCTGCTGTGCTTGGTGTAGGGAGTAGTCTGATTGTCAGCCTGAAGCCTTCTGATTTTTGGCTTGACTTTTAAATGCCAGTATCGGTGAGTCTCAGAATACAGTCTGGCTGATGCATGAGCTGCTGAAGTGATACTGAAGGCCACAAAGAATCTTATTAAGATTGCATTTGTGACTCTGTGGGCCTGTCAAAAGACTGGGGCATGGAGCATTGCGTTACGGATGCAATTCGTAGTCCTTTTGGTTTGGCTAAGGTTCCTGGCTTGTGAATACCGGAGCAACACAGCCACCTGGAACTAAACCTTGGTGACAGGTAGAGCTCCCAGCAGGGGAAGGAAAGCTAACAAGGAAAGGCATGCCTGCCAGTGCAGCTTATCTCC
This sequence comes from Athene noctua, assembly GCF_965140245.1. Lineage (NCBI taxonomy): Eukaryota > Metazoa > Chordata > Aves > Strigiformes > Strigidae > Athene > Athene noctua. The sequence goes on from NC_134040.1 coordinate 60,459,191, forward strand.
AGCCGTTGCTCTGAACTGATGACCTGAAAAACAGGTGCTGGTGGTGCTGGAGGTACAACAGGCTTGGGTGTGAAGTTTTCACTAATGCTCTTCCTTTCTATTCCTGTTGTGTTCTCTTCCCACCAGCTAGAGTTCAGTCCCTAGTTCCTTGGGCTATGATTTGGTTTTAAAACTTATTATTTAAGTTTAAAAAAACCCCAAAACCTTGTGATAAAAATGGTTGATAAATAAACCTAAAACCAGGGCTTACCTGCCTCCTACTCCCCTTTGTAAAAAGGACTATTAAAGAAGACATCGGGAACTGCCTGCATTAAAAGACTGTATTTTCTTTCAACACTAAGTAGCATTTGGAAAAACTTGTGTACGTGAAAAACAATTTTAATGTTTTTTTAAGACTAAGTTCTGGCCTACATTTCAAGAAAGTCCTAACCTTGGCTTCAGCACAGAGGAGTGGGACGGGGCTCAAGGTAGAGCCTTTGGGACAGGGCATGGCACAGGGGCTGTGCAGATGTGTGACCAGCCCTTGCAGAAAACCCACAGATCTTTCAACCACCATCTGGCTGCTGGCTACAGCCATCTCTCTATTTCCACTTCACATGTTGGCACAGTGAGGTGCCATTGCCTTCACTGCATCCTCCCAACCCCTGCCAGCATCCCCAGCAGCAGCACAGGGCTTGGGGAGTTGCGATCCCTGAAGTGAGCTCAGGTGTAGCAAGACTTCTGCTCTCAAAATGGACAGGAGATTAAAGTTGTCTAGTCTCTCTTTTTCTTTTTCACTAGCACTCATTTCTCCCCCTTTTTGGACTGGCCATATGGGACTGAGGCAGAAATTGGCAGTACCTTTATGACACTTCAAAATTTACCTTTGCTACACCTGATTTTTGATACAAAGGAGGCACCTCTTATTTTGTAATAGAGGCCATCACTTTCTCTGCTTCAATTCCTGCTAAAAGCTTCAGCAAATGAGTGCATTCACACAGCAGAGATTTGACAGGGCTTCCTGTCTCCACTGCAATTTCTGTGGCTGCTGTCACCTTTTATTATCGATTCAGGAAGAGCCCCCAGTGCTCCATACGCTGTGAAATCATGCAAAAGGCTTTGTCTTTTTTTTTTCTTTTTAAAAAAGTCTTTAGTATTCTTTTCCTCTGCAGGCCATAAGTACTACCTCTTCCTCTTTGCCCTCCTGCCCTGTTTATTATATTGGACAACAGCAATTAGACTTGTCTCCCTAACTGTCTTATTAATATAAGGGGTCAAATCCAATAGTTCACACTTAGTCAGAGAGACCTCACTTGTGCAGTCCAGCCCCCAAAACAAGAATTTATATGGTGCCACACTACAACAAGTTGCATGTGCAATCGGGATTTCATATGCTAGAACATCTGAAGTTACGAAAGGGAATACAAAATTAAATGCAACAAAAGATTGTGTTCTTCCTCCCTTGGATATGGAGCAAGCAAGGTCAGTGCTCAAGGTATTAAATTACAAGTAAGGGTGGATTTTTGGCTGTTATGTTTCTGATTTATCTCATGCTGCTCTCTTGGATGATGATACATCATGGTGCAATGAAATACTAAATATTAAAAAGTGAGAAAAGGAAAGAGTGGAGAAGATTAACTTTTTTTATCAAGCTACTGGTAATTAAGAAGGAAGCTTTACTTTGGTGAAACTACCAGAAGAGGGTTATGGTAACATGTATTGCTCAATTGTCCTCAGGTCATTACTGCATGCTATAGGTAAACACTGAGTGTAGTTGACTCCTGAGATATGTTAGGCAGAGAGATGTTTTAAAACATATATTTTTAAATACTTGGGGTTTTTTGCTTACCAGAAAATGTAAAGTTGGCAGACAGTAGATGCAATCAGTTATGGGTGTAAACATTAAAACTGAGATCTGCCTGGTTACCTTCCTAGCCAATTTCGATTCTTCTGAATGGGAGTGAAGTTGCATTGAGTTTGCTACACTGGCATTTTTCAAAGCCTTCATTAATGCATTCATTAATGCAAACAGTTTCTCGGACTATTAATTACAGGGGCGCGGCCTATATGTGTGTTTATCCTAAAGATAGGAGCTTAAGGGAGAAGGTTTAGTCTTCCAACTAACAAAGCCCTCATGCTGGCATTTTAACATGGTTTGGGTGCAGTTCCTTCTGCCTTGTGAAGGTCTTTCCTTGATTCATTGACTGGTCAAGTAAGGTTTCAACACACATACAAACGTCTATCTTGAAGTGCATAGAGTATATGCAGAGTATTTGCTGCTTACCTGAAGTATCTTATGATGTCAAAGCTAGTTAGGTAACAGCCTGCTGTAAAGAAAATTTAAAGTACTGTGGGGAAATTCCAAAATATATGTTGATTATACATAGGTTAAGTAGAAAATCATGCTAAGATCAAGTGAGGATATGTGTCGAATTTCATCTGGTTAAAGAAAATGAAGGGTTTTCCGAGCACAAAGAGTAAAGAAATACCTGAGGCTCAGACAGCAGCTCTGCAGAGCAGCTTCAGGTTGCCTGTTGTTGATTATCCCTTTGACAAATACGTGTTAACACATAGTCATTTATCTTATCAAAATCTCAGCAGGGAGAGCTGCATCACCACCAGGGAGTTCTGCTGCTGCAGCAATCATCCCCATTTGGACAGCTATTGTACAATCTTTACTGCTTTACCATTTTTATTCATAATCAGCTGTTGACAACAAACCCATTAACCAATGATGTGAGTGCTTTTGCAGCAGCAGCAGCAGCCGCAGCCACCCTTCTCTGCTGTGCTGCTTTTCCACGAGCCCAGGCCTCCCCCTGCCAGGCAGGCAGAAATCTTTGCTGCAGCTGGCTGAGCTGGAGCGTGATGAATTACTGCAGCGATGTGTCAGTAGGGACGGCAGAACTGAGTCACCATGTGCCCGCGCAGGCCCCCGCCTGTTCCCGCGCAGAGCACGGGCACTGCAGTGAGGACTTGCACTGTCTCCTCCTGTTGAGATCAAATTAAACCTTGCATAGATATGAGTTATGGGATTTACTGAAAAGGCAGATTTCTAGCAGGCGTACTGTGCTGTCAGTGCTGCCATCGCGTACGCAAGCAGTGGCTGGATATGGATGCTTCTGTTCCCATAGGCTTTTGGCACAGAAGCGATTCGATCTGCTAAATGTGTTGATGGTAGAGCCTATGCTGTGTATTAGGTGAAAAGCTGGGATGCTGCTTAAAAGCCGCTTCAAAGCCGCTTCAAAGCCACAAGTCAGCAGAGAATTGGTATGCTAAAATTCAGTCTTATGGCACTGAAATTAAGGGAACCTTCCTTGTTGGGTTGCGTTTTTCATCTTGGATGTGGTGAAAACGGGCACAGAGACTTTTGCACTGTAGCATGTTTACTTCACCCTTTGACACTGGGAGCAGGGAGCCTGTTCTGCAGTCTGCCGGAATAAATGCAACAAGCTTCATTCCAAACCCTCGGTAAAGGTGTGAGTCATACTTGGTGCCACCCAAGTCAGGGGAATAATCTCACCCAGCCTGATATTAAAAAAAAATTAAATGGAAATGCTATTATCCCCCCCCCGTCCTGATCCCCCACGGAGGCATATCCAGCGCGTAGCCCATGTTCCCAAGAACAATCTGTTCTTGCAGTTCCCAAACACAAGAGGAGCGCCTGGGGCTGGGCTGCTGCCAGGACTGATAGGATGCCTGGAACGTGTGATCCCCATGGGAAAACAGCTCTCTCTGGGCTTACAAGGCAACTGGCTGCCTCCTTCCCCATCTCTCACACACACCTGATTGTTTTGCAGTGTTCACAATGTGTGTTTGTGTTCAGATGTCTCTGTACTTGAAGGCTTGCTGTTATTCTGCCTTACTTTTCATTCTCTCATGCAAGCTTTTACCAACTGATGATAAGGGAGCCACAAGATCGTTGCTATTACTGTTACAAGCCCATGCATCTTAAAGGGAGAGAGAGGTTCTTTGAGGTTTTTTGCTTTTTTTTTATAATTAATCCTGGATTAAAATTCAACATTTAAAAATTGAGTCCGAAGAACCAAAAGTGGAAAACCTTGCTTTTAAACATTCATTCAAGGCTTCTATGATCAGAATGCAGGAATTATTTAAGTTCTCAGATCCTTGTATTATATTATAGTAAAAAAATGAGCCCGAGGGGCTTTTTACACTCATCTCTACTGCAGATTAGGCTTGTATATTGAAGGAGTACAATGCTGAGGTTTCTGGGGGGAGCTGACAGTGAAATTATGCTTCTTATCACTAGAATCCCTGTGAAAGTTAGGTGTTTAAACCTGTTTTGCATAATTTTCCCTACAATTTCCTGCCATGCCTTGACATTCAAAGATACCGTTCCTGGCCATCCAGCTCCTCTCAGTTCCCAAAGTTGTATGAATCCCCTGACTCCAGTGGCTTCAGCTCACTCTTTCTTAGGTAATTGATTTTTGAAGCTTACCTCTCCAACGTATAGCAGTTAATAAACAAGAGGGGAAGGGAAGGGACAAGTTAAAGGTGTGTGGTGGTAGAATCCCTATTCTTTGGTGAATAGGTGTTGGGTTTATTTCCTAGGAAAGGGTTCTTTGAGGGGACAAACTGGTAATCAGAGTTTCTGAATAAAGCATGGGATGAAACATTCCTCGAGATTCTCATGTTGCCTGTGTATGATGTTGCACTCGTTTGAATAAAGTATGTCTTAAAATTGTTTTAGTTCCAGTGTCTGAAATTCATATGAAGAGGCACTGAAAACAGTTTACAGCTCAGTTGCATCTCTGATTTATATCAGAAAGGAAGTATAAGGTTACTCTTGGGCACCCCTATATTTTATTCAGTAGGCACTGTCTTGGCTGTTGTTATGCTGAGGTTTGAGCATAGACCTAGGAATTATCAGCTGTTCTGGAACAGCTTAAAATCATTCTTTTTGTCATTTGGTGACCTTCAGTTCCACCGGCTCAGGTGGTGCCCTGCACCATCATCTTGAACTCACCTTAGGCTGCAAATCTTGTGACACAGATGGCCTTGATCCTCTATTGACTGTGACAGCAGAAATAAGATGCTTTAATTTTTCATACATTACTTTTCAGGGGTATATTATTTCCTAGGCCTTAACAGCACAGAATGAAATAATTAACTCTGCGCTTAATTACAACCCCTAAAACTTTTTACAGCATCTCATTATGTGACAATTGTGACTGAAGCTTGCTCTTTTTTATTTTTTCATTAAATGAAGGTTAAAGATAGAGGGCAGTAAGCAAGCTTCTCTCTTCTGCTCATGTTGCTTTTGGTGCAAGACTGTCTAGTTATTCTGGGCTCCCAAGTCAGAGCTCTAGGATGTCTTCTGGCACAGATGTGAGGCTGTTTCTGATGCTAGGATGTGCTTTAAAGATGCCTCAACTATGCTGGTAGTAACAACTCCATAGGGACGGTTCATGGCTTGATAAGCAGTTACCAGAACCTTTAGTGCTTTCTGACCTTAAGTCTTTGCTATGATGGTGGCGTGTTTTTCTGAGGGAAGATTCGGGATCTAAAACAATGCTTATACAGGTGTATCTTACCTGAACATCTGTCTCATTTTCAGCTACACAAACAAGTGGAACACAATTGGCCCAAAATGAGAGTTTGGATGTTTCATCTACTAAGGGATGGTCTTTTTCTTCTACAGTCTTTCTACAAAAAACCACTTCTGATCCTGGAACCTCAGGTAAGTCTTGAAAACATATGCTATATTTTCCTATATGAACAGGCAAAAAGATGCAAATAATTTTGGATCTTTTCATTTGTTGTGCATTGTCCTGGAATGAGGGCCACCTCCTTATTCATGCAGGGTATACTGTGTCCATGTCATCTGGCTATGAAGTTATGATGAGTGACGGATGATCTTCAAAACATTCAGTTGGGATAGTCAATGTCATTACAGGAGGATATAAATTACAAAAGATAATAGCAATCTTTACATATGCTGTATGTGGTCATTGTGTAGCTTTGACTGCCAGAGCAGGTCATCAAGATAAATTCTCTGGCTCCAAAGCAAAGGAGACAAAGGAGAAAACAGCTATAATTTTTACAATTGATGATAAATCTGGAGGGCAAGTTAATGCATATTACCAATTAAAAGACATTGTTCAAAGTACAACATGGTCACATGCAAGGTCAAAAAGATATTAATTCTTCCCAACTTCAGTCTAGTTTTCTTGTTTTTCTGGGTATGTTTTGGTGTATTTATCCACTAAGGGACACCGTGGGAAATGTAGATGCCAGGTCATATGAATGATCATTTATTATGTTTCTAGCTGGCTTAACTTTCCTCGGTTTTGAAGAACTACTTATTCAGGTTTTCTTTAAGGTCTCTTAAGCCTTCACTTCATTCAGTATTTACTTTCAGCTACACATGTGTAAATCCAATAAGGACACTGACTTTGTTTGCATATCCCAATTATTATTAATGTTTAACATCCCTCAAAGGATACAAGACTCTTTACAACCTCTGGATAGTGTTTGTGGGAGATAAGCATGCACATGTACTGTGATTTTTGCTCATAGGATTGGATATAAAAGTGGAATAATACATGCTCTGTGTACACTGAAATACTTAGAAGCATGCAAAAAGATATAATAATAAACATTTTAAGGAAGTTGGGTTTTTTTCATTTTTTAATCCAAGGCCACTGATTTAGAGAGGATTCTTTGCAATTATTTCAATAAACCTATGCCCCATAATGCATATATTGTGAGCTGTAGTTACTTGATTATCCTGTTGGGGTTTGTGTCGTTTGGCAGACACGTGTGGTATGAAAACCTTACCATTAGTACACTGCAATAAAGCAGTAAATGACGATGTTTTTAATTAAAGGTTCTTTCACACAGGTAAATTCTCCAGGTTAAAATTAAATTGTAATATGTATCTGGCTATGGATCACATGACGTACCTATTACATTGTTTGTACAATTAGATTTTACATTTAAAATTTGCCCAGAAAGTTTTACAACCTTTCTTGGGACTGTTTGTGAAACTCATCATCTTACTCAGCTCAGTGTGCTGTAAAACCAATAAATCTTCTTGAGCTTGGGGACTACCCATGATTCCAGGACAATAATTGCCTGGCTGAGAAAGAAAGGCCCATCTATCCAGAGGGAGTCAGTCTAGGTGCTTGGCATCGCCAGTACTCTGAGTTCCCATAAAACTGCCATTTCAAAATCACTTTCTCCTGCACCAGGATTTTTGTGCTTGCACCTTTCCTGTCTCTTCACAGCACCAGCTCCTCACTTCTTTCTTGCAGCTTAAATATGCAAGAAATCCCATTAGTCACCCTGATGAGTTAGGTAGCTTATACCAAATGGGTGCACCTTTAGACCATACTTGCTCCCTTATTCTCTGTATATGTTAAAGACCTCAGGAAAAAAATGGTTTTGTTCCCTCTATACAGATTTCTTCTCCTATGTGCAATTGCTCGGGGCCAAGGAAAGCCATATGCTGCACCCTAATAACTTTTAAAACAATACAAGTGTGAAGCCAGTTGTTTCATTCTGTACTGAGACTAGAAGAAATGCTGACTCTCTCACTGCCATTAGATTATTTCTTACTAGTTCTTTGAAATTTCACATTCAGGGGCTTATGTAGGGGCTGGATACCTTTTGTTCACCAGAACAGAGGCTGGCATGTGCAATGGGGCTGCCGCTGCAGACCATAGGGGATAGCAGATCTTGCAAGCTGAAGTCACACAAGCCACAGCTTCTGCGTGGGAGCTCAGGGGAAGACAAATTAATGTGAAATTGATCCAAAACAGAATGTTTCTATTTGGTATGCTTAACCAAATAATTCAGCTGGCTAACCTCAATGCAAAGAATATATTTAGTTTTGAGACCATATTCCATTTTTAAAAAAATGCCATTTTGGTGAAAATTTCCTTTCTTGCTGCAGAAAAAGAAAAAGGCACATTTTGAAGAGAGATTTCCAGTCAGCCATATCAAAAGATCAGGGTGTGGGAGGAGTGCCACAGAGAGCTGGAGAGAAGCTGAAATGAGTGGGGGAGCCTAGGAAAGAACTTGGAGAAACATCAGAGAACAGTATTGCTGTATTAAATAAGATTGAAACCACCAGCCACAGAGGAGGGGTTGCGTAGTGCTCACCCAGGCTAGAGAAGGCAAGAGGGACTGTTCTTAGCAAAGAGAGCAACCTGCATGCGTGCCATTGACACACTTCTTTAACTTTGGCTGTCATATATAATATAATTCCTACTCATTCTCCACCTCCACAGAGGATTGCTTGCTAATATTTAATTTTCTCCTTTTGTTTAATTAATGAAAAATTGGAGATTTAATGGATCAGTCAGAGTCTAAATACATCTGAGAAACTGCAGGTATTGTAGCTTTTTATTCTGTGACCTAAACAACAAAAAATTCGTAAAGCAGTATGAGCTTAAGTTCACCCAGCAGGGTGGTAAGATCAAATGATCTATTATAATAAACTGTCAGATGAATCAACCTGCTGCATCTATTGATATCTTTATTGCACTCCTCCAATTATAAATCCTACTCACTTGATTCACAGGAGGCATCTCCCTAAGAAAAATCTTATGAGTAAGACAAGGAGGGTTTGACTGTTTCTGTACACAAACTGCGTAGGAACTTTGGATAGTGATATTAGGTAAAAATTACCCACCATATCTTCAGCTTCTTCACAAAGAGAGACACAAAAATCAAAGTGCCTGGGAGATGGAGAATATAGCAAAGCCTCCTTAACACAATTACAGTTCTATAGCATGGTCAGGGCAAGGAGAGATTTTTAAAGTTCTTAATTTTGCTTTGATTTATATTGTGGTATCTCCTCTGAGTAATCAGCCAAATTTATTCATTTGTTTTGCCAGTGAACACAGTTTCATGTGGCTGCCCTCCAAAAAACAGAAGCAGCGAACTGCAGGGTATCCAGGCTGCTTGGGTAGCGGTCGTTGGAGAACAGAGTGGGGAGAGGTTAGTTATTGGTCTCTTTCTCCATCTGTCAAGCTTCTAATCAGGACTGAACTTACTCAGGCAGGTATTTTCAAATCAAACCATGTGCCAGATTTTTTTATCCTTGCCCTTCTTACTGCACAACGAGGACTCAGCACAGCCAGTGTTGCACACCTCACTTTTCATGATGAACCTGGAAATCTTCCCAGATTATTTATGCAGAGCATCTGCCCCCTAACTCACAGCCCCGAAGGATGTGATTGAACAGGCAGCTAGAACATCTACGGTAACGATGTTAGCCAGTGAAATGCTGCTTTTCCTGCTGTCCTTCTCTTTCTGTAGAACAGCAGCATGTGACCCCACCACCAAAAAGGGCACTGCACGGTTATTTAGAAAATGCAAACTGAAAGCACCTGCTGAACTGCTCCAGTAAGCACAGCTTTGTTTGTGTGACAGGGCTGAACAATCTCTGAACAGAGGGTGAGCTGGTGCCTTACCTGCATACTGGAGACAGGGGGAGAGAGAAGGGTGTGAGATTTTCCTATTTAATTTTTCATGCTCTAGCAGAATTTGGGTGAAAAATCTTCGGAAAAGGTGTTTATAGTTCTATTGTGTGTAGATGTGTGCAGTGTTTAAAAAATAACACGCTCAGGAGGCTCCTGCAGTCCTTGAAGGAAGGGCAGGGGCTGCTGTCATGTTTCCTGCCTGGGATCATTTCTGCTGTCTCAGTTTATTGAAGTGGCAGGATCTGGCCAGGACAGCAGCATGGCTTTTGGTTGTGCCTTCAGGTACTGAACCACAGGTCACCTGACCCTTCCTGTTCACAGAGCCTAATGTCACCTGCACACAGCTTTGACAAACCTCAAGTCTTTGGGGTGAACTTGGATATCAGTCTCTGGCTTGACATGATTTTTCTATGTATTTATTTTCTCTAATTTGAGCCAAGATGGTTCACTTTGTTTGCAGGAGTTAAGGGAAACTGTATAAATATCTATACTCTTGAGGGGAGTTTCTTAGGAAGGCTCAACTCTCCTCAGGCTTGGGAGACAAGATCTGATGTTTCATAGAGAAGTGACCTATTTTTAAGACTTGACAAGGTCTTCTGCCTTTCTCCAAGAATATGCACACACAGGACCTTACAGTTAGATTGTTCAACCATTGCTGTGTGATCACATGTTTTTTTTCCCATGGGATCCCACTCCTTATAGGCTGAAGGAAAGGCAGTATTTGGGTAACAAGCCATCATATCTTATTTGGATGTTTCCTTAATGCTGGATATGTGTCCTGCTGCGTTCTGTGCTGTGTATCGTTCTAAACCTCCTTTGACATGTGAGTTACTAGCTTTCCAAAAGCTTTTCCTTGTCTCTTGTTGTTAATGTTGCCCAAACATGCTATAAACATTGCCTAATGAATCATCACAGAGATGCTCTCTGAGCAAGGTGACATTGCTTTTTGCAGATGGATTGCTGAGATGATTAAAAGCTTAGGAAAAAAGTCTTCTCCGGATCCTAGGAAGTCAGGGTGAGATAACTGTATACCTTCAGAGTACTTAGCATTACTAATACTTAGTATGTTCAAGAAGAGCTCTTACTGCTGACTTTTTAAGTACTTGACTTTTCAACCTAAGCATGCTTTTCAAGCACGTTTGTGATTAAAATGAAGTTAAACCTCTGTCACATATATAATTTCAAAAGTGGTTATTTGCACCCCAACGGCTCAAGTGATCCATGTTTTAAATTGGGTGTAGAGAGGAGAAAAGAGACCAGCCATTCTTGTTTTCAAAGTGTACATTCACAGCAGTAGAATAATGTGCTTCACTTGTGTTACAGCTCTGGTGGTAGGAGCTGTCTTTGTGCAAAACATCAGTCCACAGCACAGAAAGTGCAGCAATGATGTAAGAATGGATTTGTAGAATGGATTTGTACTCCCTGGGGACCCTGTCTGGAGGAGGAGCATTGCAACTCCCAGGCATTCAGGGCAGAAGTTCAGTGCCTGCCTGGAGTTACAGCTGCATCCATGCTGCTCCCTCAGTGGTCTCCCAGCCTGGCACAGCTGGGGACACGGAGGACGTGCTGATGGTTCACATCCTTCTGGGACAGGATCAGATGTATCACGTCCCCCACAGATGCTGTGGCAGCATTGAACCCTGAAGAGACCCAATAGGGGAGCTTTTATGGCACCTTCCAACCTGGAGGAAGGTGACCAAACACTGTGATTTATACCTCAAAATAATGAGTGGCTGCTGAGGATATATAGTGCCTGAGGGATTTTTTTCCACAGTAATCCAGTGTGAGAGGCCTCACCAGGAGGGCAAAGTGCCAGTAACTCATCCCTGGCAAGAGACAGTCTGTCTTGTACAAACAGATAAATGTTTTGCTGCCAGTTCACGCAGGTGGATATTCTCAAAGACACGGATGAGTTAGGTGCCTGGCTCTCTTTGACTTTAGAGTGATCGCAGAAGGGATTTAATGCAACATAATAAAAATCACTGTGGGAGCAGTGGTTGTCTGTGGCTAGCCTCCAAATGTGAAGTATTCACAGTCTCTTTAATTTCCAAGCCTGCTGCAGTCTAGACGCACCAAAGCAGCAGCATACTAACAAAAAGCTAACAAAAAGTTAGTGTTCTGCACTAGAAACTTGTGAAGTGGCTGCGGGAGGCTGACAGTAGCGGGCCAGTAAGCATTGTGCACAGTGCTCTGCAAGGTCCATTTCTTCTTCATTACCAGTGCTTCTTACCCCTGCTGCTCCGCAGTCTGCTAGCCAAAGGCACCAAGATAATTAATGAAGATTCATTTTTAAAGGGTTTTGTGACACTTGAAAACATGTCTCAATTAGGCATTGAGTTTCTTTTATTAAAACACTTATTTGTCGGTTAAATGCCAGCTATTCAATCCCAGGCATTTATTTGGTTTTGGCAAGAGGAATTTTTAGGAATGTATCAATTCAGGATTTTCTTCTCTTGAGCAGAATAACAACCTAGTATGGGCTGGTCTTTGGATTCTGTTTCCATCTGCAAGGGATGTCTGCAGACTTTCACAGCTCAGACTTTCTGGGCTTGGAAACAGTGTCAGCATGTCAGTTCTGGGGCAGCATTTCTTGTGGGGTTACTGAGTACGTTGCTAGTTTGTATGATGTGCAGACTCTGGATATCTGAAATAGATACTAACAAACCCATTTCATTTGTTTTATTGCAGGCCTTCACGTGAGATCCCCAACAGAATCAACAAGTAAGAGCAATGGAAGAGCGCTCTATGCACTCATGAAAAGGGGTGGGGTGGGGTGGGAGGAGGGCAACTTCAGGGAACAAGGAGGCTCTGGGGAAAGAATGAACCTGAAGTGTAGTACAGAGAAGCAGAGGAGAGATGCTCAACTGTAGCAATGAGTAACTTTGCTGTGATTTCAGCTGAATGCTGTGTTGGACTAGCAGATACTGAAAAGAAAACAGGGTGGGAGCACAAAAATTTCAGGCCGGGTGAGTTGTGTGATGCAATGGGAAACTGATATAAATAGAGTGTTTACCATGGAGTTTTTTCTTGTCAGTGGCTCTCATTCCTTGATCTGTGGTTAGAAGCAGCAGGTCCCAGAGTAAGGCAAGAGTTTCCTGTGTAGGGAAGGTGTATTGTCCTATTTTTCTTTCTCTGGGCTTGTCAGGAAACAGTCTCTTCTGTACAGGTCCCTGCAGTTCTTGCTGCTGCTGCCAGCAAAAGCTTGTCCCTCCTGTTACCATGATGGATGTATAACTCCAATGAATTGTTGTTGTGATCCCAGATCATCATTCCATAGCTGGAAAATATCTTCCATATTGACTTTCCAGATCCAGAGAAAGTAGACAGGATGGTCTGGCTTGTGAGACTCTTTAATGAATGAAGTGAGTTACTGTGTTAAAGGTTTTAATACCTTAATCCATTTTATTCATTCAGTAGTGCTACTTTTTAGTTATTGTATTTATTATTGATGGTCTCAAGTAGTTAAAATGCTAACCTATGGATTTTTCTTTCCTGCATTATTCACCTCTTGTCATTTAACAGAGAACTAGGAAAATAACCAATGGATTCAAATCCTCATTTTTTCTCCTGAGGCAATGCTGCACAAATGCAAGGATATACATTCATGTTTTTCGTGTAATTTGTTTCTGTTGACATTTTCAGTCAGTATCCAGGATAGCTCATTGCTGGGATAATTGCCTGCTTGCCCTGTATATCATGTAGTGGATCAGGTAAGGTAGCAAAAGGGCAGTAGTATTTCTCTGGGAAATCTAAAGCAGTCACATGGAATTACAAATGCATAAGAATTATTTCAGTCACTTGATGATGGCTCACAGTTTTCATCCTTATATTATCACCCCCCAGCAGACAGGCACCATGGGAGAGAGAACTTCTGCTTTAAAGAAACATAGTGATTTTTCAGAGATAAGGGACTTGGACAATGATTATTTCCTAAAGTATAGCATCAGAATGTCTCAGCTGTGGCTGCATTGTTTAGGCACCACACAAGCATATAGTAAGTGATCATTTTTCCCCAGGAGTTTTCAGTCTCTGGCCAGACAAATGAAAGGTGGGGAAGGGGGAGTGGTGGAAGAAGGAAAGAAAACAGAGAAGCTAAACAATCTGCCCAAAATTCACACAGCTACACAACAGTAGAACAAAAATGAAAACACAGCACTCTCAAATCTTTCCTTTTCCACTACCAGTCAATCCACATAAATTTTTACGTAGGACCATGTGGCTCCTAGTTACCTGGAAAATCTCATGTTTGCATATCCGGCAAACCTGTGGAGAAACTGGCACCTGGCAGTTCTCTGCTTTGCTCCTCTTGCATCAGGAGACAATATACTCCTACGTATCTGAACAGACTAGGATGTTGTGAAAATGGGAATATGGGCAATAGTGGAGAAAAAATAATCGTCAGAACATTTCTCAATAGTGGGCCTGAGTTTAAAATCAGTGCAGCAAGGAAGAGGGAGTCCTACATGGTTGGGACAAACAAACCTTGTTTGTTACTCTAATTCAGCAGACTAGAATTACAAGTACTGCCTATACAAAAGCTTTTGTAAAAATAGGGACATGTCACTTGGAGACTTAGCAGAACAAAATTGTATTCTAGCCCTCAAAATGGCCCTGGGAAGTTGGTTTTAATGACTCATTTAATTTCATAGCTTCCACCCATGAATTTGAGCCCTCTTCTCTTCTTTAGAAGAGGGACTGTGCACCCCTACAGGTGTGGGGTATGAGTGGGTACCTGAGCAGTGGATCAGAGCCTGCAACAAAACCTCAGTGGCTGCTACCATGTTCTTGCTACTTATATATGGAGCTATAGTCACTACAAGAACCCCTACTTGAGAGACCACCTTCCCCAGGCACGTTGGTTTGAGAGCCATTTCTGTCATTTAAATGAGTAATGGAAATGCTCAGCCTTGCATTACATTTGTCCAGTTGGTCAGCTTTTTCAATCGCAGTAAGCACATGTTTACTCAAGCCTCCGTCCAACACAGAATAAAACCCTGTGTGCTCTATAATGTATCTAGGGAGGCACCAATGCTTGCTTTTTCTTTTTTTTTTTTTTTTTTTTCTTTTTTTTTTTCTTTTTTTTTTTTTTCTCTCAGAGTTCAGTGATTGTTTTTCCACAGACTGTATAAAACAAGGTAATAAAAATTTTGGGTTGTTGACACCTGACTCAAATGCAGATTAGCACTTTCATGTGAAAATGCATTCACAGAATCATTCAGGTTGGAAAAGACCCTTGGGATCCTCCAGTCTGACCATCAGGCCTAGTCTACAAAGTTCTGCCCTACACCATATCCCCCAACATCTCATCTAAACCACCCTTAAACACATCCAGGGGTGGTGACTCCACCACCTCCCTGGGCAGCCTATTCCACTGTCTGACTACTCTTTCTGTGAAACATTTTTTCCTATTGTCCAGTCTAAAGCTCCCCTGTTGCAGTTTAAAGCCATTCCCTCTTGTTCTGTCACTAATTACCTGTGAGAAGAGACCAGCACCAACCTCTCTACAATGTCCTTTCAGGTAGCTGTAGAGAGTGATGAGGTCTCCCCTTCGCCTTCTCCTCCTCAAACTAAACACTCCCATCTCCTTCAGTCTCTCCTCACAGGATTTATTCTCCAGACCCTTCACCAGCTTCGTTGCCCTCCTCTGCTCTCGCTCCAGCACCTCGATATCTCTCTCGTATTGAGGTGCCCAAACTGGACACAATACTCCAGGTGTGGTCTCACCAGTGCAGAGTACAGGGGCACTATCACCTCCCTACTTCTGCTGGTCACACTATTTCTAATACAAGCCAGGATGCCGTTGGCTTTCTTGGCCACCTGGACACGCTGCTGGCTCATGTTCAGCTGCTTTTCTATTAGAACCCCCAGATCCTTTTCTTCCAGCCACTCTCCAGCCACACCTCCCCAAGCCTGTAGCCATGCCTGGGGTTGTTGTGGCCCAAGTGCAGGACCTGGCACTTGGCCTTGTTGAAGCTCATCCCGTTAACGTTGGCCCACCGATCCAATCTATCCAAGTCTCTCTGCAGAGCCTCCCTGTCCTCATGCAGATCGACACTCCTGCTTAACTTGGTGTCATCTGTGAACTTACTGACGATACACTCTACGTCCTTATCAATATCATAAATAAAGATGTTGAATAGAAATGGTCCCAACACTGAGCCCTGAGGAACACCACTTGTTACCGGCTGCCAGCTAGATTTAGCTTCATTGACCACCACTCTCTGGGACTGTCCATCCAGCCAGTGCTTGATCCAGCAAACCGTACACTCATTCCTTTAAACCCTGCCCTAAAAAATGCCCCAGAGGTTCCCAACAGTCATTGCTTCCCCAAATGTGGCAGAGAGAGTACACACATCACTTTATAACACTCAGTTCTCAAGAACATTGTTAGCTACTAATATTGCACTTTGGACTTCATCTGCTATTAGTTCTTTTAATTAGCAGTTAAATATTTTGGTGTTTCTTCTTTTGGAGGCAGGTCTGATTTTCACTCTCTTGTTTGTTTGCTTGTTAAGAGTTCTCTTCTAATGTTGAACAGTACCTTAACCTTCTACAAGTGAAAAAGTTTGTTTCTCATAACCTAAGTGGACAAGCAGATGATCCTAGGGAAGGCTGCAAAGTGTGTATTTCTTTTAGGCGATGCTAGATCAACTTTTCCACCCCTCTTGACAAGGTATCCATGTATCATCGAGAGCTATAGCTGTGGGCACCAAACAGCTCCAGAACTGGGGACACGAAAGTTGTTTTGGGATGGTAATTTTTCAGGTGGAGTTGTCTGGGAACTTCTGGCATTACATGTTAACCTGAAAGGCAATATTATTTTTTTTTGCAAATCTAGTTTCTGACAGTCCTGGAAGCGATTCTGGAAAGAAGAAGATGACAGGGATTGATATCCATTATTCTAGTGAGTGTTCCTACTTTATTGTCCAGCTTTTGAGTTTCAGTCAATCAGTTTGGCTTTCAATGAGTGATTGGAGTAGCAGAGAAATGAAACTGGCAGTTTTATTTCTAGCCTTACCAGATGTAGACCCTATTACAAACCCAATTTGACTGCCTGTTATAAAACTCCACTCAAAGGGAATCAGAACTTAACAAGTTGACACCACTCTCATTGGAGAGCAGCACAATTATTCCCAAGGACTGATTCCTGATTCAAAGTGATAAAACAAACAAACAAACAGAAAAAGTGAACTGAGTTATTCCCTGTGAGAGAAGACACAAAGAAACATATTAAAATGTTGTTCATATATTGTTATGAGTACATATTATATGAATATATTGTTCGCATTGTCATGGGAGAGAAGGACTAGGATGGAATCTTCTGCAGACTCTTCAAGCACGATATTTTCATGATGCATGTTACTTAATCTTTCAATATTATGTATCTCTAGGGCAAGAGTGGTGCTACAGATCTGCTATTTCCTACCCAAAGTACTGGTTTAGCAAAATATGTTTGATGTTTCTCCACTTAAGCTTGTTTCCAGGTTCTCCCTCTAGTTCCACAGATGCACACACACACATCTATATGAATATTAAATATTCATTGCATCAAGAGCCATTGAAGATGCTATTTCTAAATATTGAACGGGTATGATGGCTGATGCTTTGGAAGGCTGTGGGAATGCAGCCGCAGCCTCCCCAACACAGGGCTCAGGCCAGCAGGCAAGACAGCGCCTGCTAAATTTGAATGTGGTCGATGGCTGCCAGAAAAAAGATAAATGAGGAGAAGCTGGGCTTATATATTTCCCTGGGAAAGCTTCTTTTTGTTACATAATTCTTTCCTTTTTGCTTCTTGGCTGGGAAACACCTGTCAGGAAATGGCAGATGGTGGGAAATAATAAAAGGAAAGAAATGTCCTCATTTAAAAAGGAGATCTTGTATTTTCTATCCCTGGTTGTAAGTGCTGTGGGGAATGTTACTGAATTATGTAACTCCTTGGTGTCTTTCTGGGTGTACAATGTTAAAAGAGAAATAATCGCATCAGTTGCTGAATTTGGGTGTACAATGTTAAAAGAGAAATAATCGCATCAGTTGCTGAATTTCAGATGAGTCTTATTTTCAAAAAAGAGGAAAAAATAAGTTGCATGTATCAAAACTTTATTCCCAAAACACGATTGTTGCAAAACCTTTGGGAGCTGTCAACACTGGGGTGAATTGTAAATGTTTTGGTTGAGATTATGGTTCTTTCAGTGGGGCAGGTGCTAAAACCTCACTCTCCTACAGAAAAAATGAGTGAAACCCGATCCACAGGGCAGCACGAGTGTCAGGGTAGGACCAAGGGTGGGAGAAGGAAGGTGCCGAAATCCTCCATCCACAAAGGAGGCTCAGTGGGTGAGGCAGGTTACCCTGCTCCAGAGAAATCCATAACATTTGGTGAAGTGGAGCTAGAGGTGCCTCTTGCCTTTGTGCATGCAAGTGCCTGTACAGGGAGACAACGAAAGCCAGGCTCAGCAGACAAAATTATATTCTCTCTCTTTTGCAGGTGTTATCTTGCCAGTTGTCATCAGCTTGATAGTCATTACCCTCTCTGTCTTCTCACTGGTAGCTTTGTACAGAATATGCCAGAAGAAAACTCCAGGTATTTGGTTTGCTTTCTCTGAGGGGGTAAAAAGATCAATAAGTTTTTTTATTATTCAAAGATCTCTAGGGTCTTTTCAGATTACCTTAACCATAGCTGTTGCAGTAGTCTGATAGGAAAGCTTCACATATTTCAAAGTATTTTGCCTAAAGTGAGAAAGTAACACTTCATTTTCAAAATCAGTAGGAAAAACAGAGGGAGCAAAAATGTCTCTGATTTTTGGAGAATATATAATGCTGTAAAGCTTTTTGTTCATGCAGCTACAAAGAGCTAACAAACAGCTGTGCTAACACAATCAGTCAATCAGGTAGAAAAAGACAGTGAAAACTAAGTTTGGAGATATTGTTTAACAAAATAACTATTTATTTTATTTCTGTTCTAGATGCAGGCAAAGAAATACAACATTTTCTTTCAGGATATACCTCATACATACATACATACATATGTACATACACACACATTTACATAATATATAATTTTCCAGTTATAGTATAATGTACACAGGAGCAAAACCTCTGAGCAAACGGTATTTTCAGAAACAGTCATTTTGACAGAGCAGCTAAAGCCAGTAGCTGTTTCACTGCAGTCCATGAAATACTTTAGATAACAGGGTATAATTCCATTAAATTCCATTTGCCAAATATTTCAAAGAGTTGCCTGAGTGGGCCACAGGCAAGTGCAATTCTCCATTAAATGAAAACCCAGATCTGAATCCAGACTGTGGTTTTTCTCTCCCTGTGAGCTGGCATGAGTTAGGAGACCTGTACAGAGCTTCAACTGTGAAGTCACCGGGCCTTGGAAATATTAAATTACAACAGGGTGTTGAAGCTGTAAACCCAGGCAAACAGTGTGTCGCAACCAATTTAGCCAATGATATGGAAAACCATTCCCAGATAAACAGAGGAAGGTGTGATTCTTGCTTAGGAAATTACTGAATATTTGGAGTCAGGAGATAAAGATATGAGGTGAAGAACACTTCCTTGCCAGCCCCCCCACCATGCACAAGTGCCAGCAGGCACCATACTAGCAAATTCACTTGGAAGCTAGAGTAGATGGGTATCTGTGGTGCTTTCTGTAGGATTTGCCCAGGGCCATTCAGTGTGCTTCCCCTGTGGATGGAGAGCTCTGCGCTCAGTGCCATGGGGATAGAATTAGCTCGATGACTCTGATGTAACCCTCTGGCCCCATCCATCTGCCCACACTTGCACATAAGAATAAAATACATTTGGTATATGATTCATTTTGGGGAGAAGCCTGTCCTCGTCAAAGGAGATGAGAGGCTGTGTTCTCAGATGTTGTGCCAGGGTAAGCCAAGCCCCCCAGAGCGTACAGCCTGGCAGCTTGTTCCCTCACTCCCCTCACTCTCTCTTTTAGCTCAGTGGTTATGTACCCAAGAACTGTTGCATGCTCGCCTCCTCTGTGCCAGCTACCTGGGGATTTGGGAGCTGCAGGGAAAAAAGTGCTTCCGCTGTCCTTTTGCACAAGTCACATATCATTCCCCCTAGTTTCCAGAAGTGTTGGTTTGAGAAATATCGGTTCACTTTCATAGATGACATGGTTGTCTTTTGGGAAGATGAACTAGGAAAGTAGCAATTACTATTCAAGCTGGTTGATTGTGCTAATGTACTTAATGTAATACTGATTTCTGCTAGCAACCACAATAGTTATGTCTAAATGTTTACTTAAGTGAGTTTCAGCAGTCAAAATGATACTAACTTTGTTCCTTCTTCCAGAGAGACAAGAGAACGGCACTGAACAGTAGGTTGAATCCTGTGTTTTCATTGCTTTCTGATCTATCATGGGGCACTTGTGAATGCAGCAGATCCTGCATGATATTTTCTTTGATCTTTCTCTGTTTAAACATAATAAGCCATTGCCACCCCAAAGAGAAATATCACATTGAAAGTGACGCACTTGCAGTTATTGCACACTTATACGTATGCTATTTCAGCATGGATAGAAGCTGTTCCAGCATGCAGAGAAATGTGATGGCTCTCAACTGTTTTGCAGGGCCCATTCTTTTTTCTCTTTTATTCAATTTTTGTCTCACTGATTTTTTTCTTCCCCCTATCCTTTCCCATCCCCCTTCTTTTGTTCATGTTTTCTCTCTTTTTAATTTTCTTCATTCAGGATTCTTTTTCTTTTTCTTGTGTCCCCCATTATTTCATGTTCCTCTGTCCCATCTTCTCTTCACTAGGCCATTTGCAGAGGGTCAGTTAAAACAGTATTGGCATAAGGAGTTTGAGGAGAGTGAGACTGAGAAAGATCTATTAGAAGATATATACTAGAGGCCATTGAGTCTGGCTGTGACCTCTGCTTTGTTTGGCAAAAGCACATTTGGACTGCTGATTTACTTGCTAGCCCTGACTCCCTGGACATCTGAAGTGGTCCTTCGTGCAATTCAACATGGCTAAAAGCCTTGTATTGACAGAGAAAGCAGGTTATCCCGCTCCAGAGAAATCAGTAACATTTGGTGACTCCCTCTTTTCCCATAGATGTACTTCTTCTGTGGAGCACTAGATTGAACCTGGAGTCATGCAACTTGATCTATTACATATTTTAAGAGAAAGGTGTTTTCAGACACATTGGTATATGGTGTTTTCCACTACCAAGGCATGATCATGATCCCATGCAAAGTCCTTTTGAAGCTACCAGTGTAGACTGACATAGGTGCTGCCTCCTCTGGATCATAATTGTATAGTTTTGTTTGGCTGATCAACAAGCATACCTACCATCTGCTCAAATGTTTTCTGACTTCAACAGGGCCCAGTCAGATAAAGAAGGAGTCAAACTTCTTTCTGTGAAGACAACTTCTTCTGAGACTGGTGAGTGTTTCCCCTGTGTGTATCAAAGAATTATAGAATCATTTATGTTGGAAAACACTTTTAAGATCTTCAAGTCCAACCATTAACCTAACACTGCCAAGTCCACCACTAAACCATGTCCCTATGTGCCACATCTACATGTCTTTTCATTACCTCTAGGGGTGGTGACTCAGCCACTTCCCTGGGCAGCCTGTTCCAATGCTTGACAACCCTTTCAGTGAATAAATTTTTCCTAAGATCCAGTCTAAACCTGCCCTGGTGCAACTTGAGGTCATTTCCTCTTGTTCTACCACTTGTTACTTGGGAGAAGAGACCTAGTGCCTAGGGCATGCTTTCTCAGACCGTTTGGCATTATACATATTTTCATTATGTTCAAATCACAGCTCTTACTGTCCTCGATTGCTGTTATAAATGCTTGAGACTTCTGTAGTTCTGACCCTGGGCCTTATCTGTCTTCTTCTCTGAGCCCAGTGAAGAGCAGTTTTGGAATGCCATTTCCTGTCAGGTCAAAGTCACTGCAAACAATTCCTCTACAGTACAAATCCCCAGGTTGGGAGCTTTAGAGCTGCAGCGCAGCTGCACTGTGTGTGGTATTGGTATTTGTGAGTGAGAAATATGACTGGTTTATGGAAAATAATTTTTTTTAATTCACTGATCATAACTGATCTACAACTAGGCATGTTCAGGAGTAACCATGATCATGATATTTATCAGCTATATCTGGCTATACAATGAAGTTTGAGGACTGGTAATATCCCAGGGGCTGAAATGTTTGGGAGTCAGTGCTGTATGTAAACAGGGCTCTGCTGGAGTTGGTGTCAGCACTGTTCAGTCAGCCCTGTACCCAGCCACCATTTGCATTCAAAATCCTACTCTTATCATGAATTCCTCTGTCCTGTGCTTCAACTGATCGAGTTTCTTACAAAATATGTGGTAATAAAACCTAAAGGAACAGGGGTTATAGATAACATGCACAAAAGAAAGCAAATTCTCATCAATATAAGAGATGGATGCAGTTGTACGTTCTGTAAGAAATAGAGTAGCACAAAATAAGACTGAGGCAGAATAAAATTCTGACTAATCTGATTCCCAGCTGTTCAACAAAAAAAAACCCAAAAATGAAACCTCTCATGGTGAAACTTCCCCCCTTCATCCATTGCAATTTGCTTCCTCAGCTGTGTAGGTCCCACCTTTGTTCTCGCTTCATCTGTAGGAGTCCTCCAGGAAAAAGGGCCTCTTACTTTATGCTTTTTTAGGTATTAAAAACCTTTTTTTTAAAGGTTTTTGGCCATCTGTTTCCCCTACTGACATTTCAGAGGTTGCCCAATAGCTGCTTTCCCTGAAGTCCTCTGGAACACAGCACTTGATTTGAACTATCCTCTACATGCTGGAGAGGCACAGTTTCCACTCTCTAACCTTCTCTGCAACTCCCAAAAGCTTTTGCACAATCCAGAAGACACAGGGCAGCTCTGGCAGTCCTTGCAACAAATCAGAACCGTGCAAGGTCCCTGCGACCTCGCTGATACAGAGCAGCATGATAGGAGGCTAGAGGGGGAGGAGAAGGCCCTGCTCCATTGCAGGACACATCATTCTGCCCCGCTGCTACTGACCAAATGCAAACTACGCTTTGGCACTTAAGTGACTGCACTTCAGAGCTCTGTGATTTGGGAACTATTACTTATTTTTTAGTATATGTCTTTGGGAGTAGACTTGCAGCTTTATTTTAAGGGGTTTGAAGTTGTGTGTATGCTTTCATATAAAATCATAGGGGTTTTTTTTGAAAGTTGAATTAAATCAGACACTGGAATTCATAGACATATTTTGATTGATTCTGTACTCATACTGGTTTCAGCAACAAAGTAACTTCATTGGCAGCAGCAGAATTATTTGTGTTTTACAGCAAGGTAAATGAAAAAAGACTCAGGCTCACTATTTGGCTTTTTTTTCCCAAAATGAGGTCTGGTGCCTGTTAATCCAGCTACTGGTTCACCAAGTATCTGAATATCTTCTATCCAGAGGATGCTTGATATTCTTTTTTTACTGAACTATGATGTATGCATACTATAATTGGAAGGTATGAGTCATAACCACTTAGAAGACAAGATTCTTGCCCTTTTCTCATTAATACAATTCATATTTAAACTATTACCATTTTCTCTTCAATTCTTATGTCTATATATGTTTCAAAAGTAAACATGCTTTCACAGAAATGGAAGGCCTGTTTTTCCCCAGGTTTTTAGAGACACTTTACTACTTAAATTAAAAGGAGTCTGAAAGAAGAACCTGTTTTCTTACAGAAATATTTGTCACTCATACAGGTATTTTTAAATGTGTTAGGATGCCTGCCCATTCAAATAAGATTTATTTGCTTTATTAAAAGCTCGGGCATAAAGGTAAGTCTTTCTTATAGTACAGATAGAAATTTAAGAAATGGCCAACTCATGGTCCCTCTTACAACTACCAAGAGCAATTGTACTGCTTAAAACTTCTTTGCATGTTTTCTTTTTCCTTCTTAGACACATAAAATCCAGCTCAGTTAGAAGGTGTATTCATTATCCAACCATTTAGAAAGCATATGTTGTAGCCACCTCTGATTGTACATATCAACAAAGCTACAAAAGGTTTTGACTAAAACTGAGAAGTTCTTAAGAGCAGCCTTAACTTTACGGATAGGCTTAATTCCTGAGAGACCACTATCAATAGGCTACTCAACTGCTAAGGTCAAGCACACATACAACAAAATTCTGCTTTGACATCTATTCAAATTAAGCTTTATGGTAAGTATACGTTATATTTTTTTTTTAAAAATTATTTTTTAATCCAAACAGAAGATTTTGAAATTGTATAGTTGTGTTTAAAATGTGTAAAAAACATAACTACAAACCAAGTAAGAATATGCCCTACAAACTGCTCAAGCAGGCAATGTAGAAAAACCCTTTGTCAGTGCTGTGCATGATATGTCTTGATAAAAGGTTATGGTGAGTTTAATCTTGCCTTATTTTGTCTATCTAAAAACTAATCAGGCTGCACATGGTCAGCTGAAAAAGATGTATGTATCCAGAAGGCTATTTATGCCATCTGCCTTGGATGTGTATCTTGAACTGGAATGAGCTGACCTGTGGAGGTCCACTGGCTACTGAAGGATCCTATTTTAGGACTTCTAAAATTAGGTTCTGACTATAAATTGAAAGAAAAAAGAAAGACTCATTTTTCAGAAGCATAGCTGAATTACATTTAACCAAGAATATTATTTCAATACCTACAAATAATGTGAAAGAATACAGGAAAAAAACAGTGTTCAATTAAGCCTGGACTAAAGTAATGGGTTTTAATGGAGCAGTATCATTTGGAACACTAGGTAAAACTGAGCTTTAATATTATCATTCTTTAAAACTCTTCTTAGAAAGATGGAGTTACTGATGGCTATGATCTCTCAGGCACAACTGGTTGAGAATTGATGTAAAGTAAAAAAACAGACAAAGCTAAGCACTTTGAATTTTTCATGCCCATTTGCCAGTGAGCTGCAACACCTGATGCAAGAAAAGTGCCTGTACTTGCACCTTATGTGAAAACTCAGCTTGGATAAAAATGCTCAGGGTACTGAATCATCATGAAAGTTTTACACAAATGTGCAAATGCAGGACTTATTGCAGCCATTCCCTGTTGACTATACAGGCAAATTTAGGGTGGCTCTTCCTATGGAGAATAAATGGTCTTCTACAGTACAGAGCTCTAGAAAACCTACCTGCAAAAATATTTCTTACTTGGGATTCAATATAGCCCACAGAACTGTATGTTTAGCTTGTCAGTGGTAGAAATATTTCCCAAGAATGTAAGATGGAGAGTTTTACTTGATGACTAAGAGATCAATACCATCATCCATGATGTTAATGGTAAAGTATTGCCTATCTTGAAAACATCCCTAACTTCTTCTTTAAGAGTTCCTGTGTATCTCAC
This sequence comes from Athene noctua, assembly GCF_965140245.1. Lineage (NCBI taxonomy): Eukaryota > Metazoa > Chordata > Aves > Strigiformes > Strigidae > Athene > Athene noctua. The sequence goes on from NC_134040.1 coordinate 60,483,979, forward strand.
TGAAAAACAGCAAAGGTATTGATCACCTTTTAGGACTCATGAAAAATGTTGAGGGATAGAAATTCCTCAGTAACAGAAAGGTTGATGAATAGAAATTGGGGTAAGGCTAATCCATACAGATGGATGATGTGTGACAGAAATATTGATACCTGAGTAATGACTTGACAATTTTCTTTTATGGCCCTTGCCTGGAGTACCCATCCTAGAGCAGGTAAAATGTATGAAGGGCCTAACTAGTAGCAGCACACTAGTTTGATATTCAATAAAAAGTCTCATAGGAATGTGCAGGTGATAGAATATTTCAGAGTTGTTAGGTATAATCCTGGCACCTAAGCATAAGATGATCCATTAGGGCATGTTTCTAGCCTGTGCATGCTCTTTTGAGATGATAAGGTGGGATATGACTTACTCAGCTTGTAGGGGTATTGTCTCTTCTGCATTGAATTTACTGGAAGGATATTAAATGTCTCAAAGCCGATGTGGCTCAGATTTGGGTGACATACCAGGAATGGAAGGTGGCTGGAGAAAGGTCCATGGTACATATCTGCATTAGGGCTTCCCAAGACACCTACTGTGGACACAAATGACAATTCAAGTGTTGCTACTAAATAAAACTGGGGAAACATACCAGGCAAACATAGATATTTGAGGACACACCTGACCTGTCACATGTAAAACATCTTTGACTTATTGTAATCACATTGGAGAAGGGGATCAGTCAACATCTAGAGGCACTTTCAGATGGCAGTGCAGTACAAGATAGCATGAACTGAGGATGTAGAACAGCCAGCATTCCTCATGTGCTCCACATGTCTTCCAAAAGCTCCTGTTGGTTAACAGTAATAACGACTTTAGAGCTGTAATCTGCTGCTTCAACATGATGTACCTCCTGCCTGTAGATTTTCATAACGTTTCTTGGGTGTGTCCCTTGCACAAGATGAGCTACCTACCTTGAAGACATGTGGGATTTGATGACATAGCTTAATTGGACCCCATAACTTCAGTCACTTTTGAGATGACCCTAGTTTGTGCCTGCAGCATTCCTCTCCACTTCCTGCATTTTCAAAGCCTTCTCTGTTAAAGGCTTTGAAGATTCCTAGCCTTCAACATCAGAGGCAGGTGACTGTGCAATACATAGTGACCAAACACCAAAATCATCCCAGAACAAAGAAAAAAACCTATTCTCCTTCAGCACAAAAACTCGCCTCAGTCACTGGAATACACATGAAGTTCAGCACCTGACAAGACAGCCCACTGTGGTGTTAGGGTTTGGACCTCAAAAATCCTGTAATCTTCTGAAAATACGTCATTGAACAACAATACCTTCATCACCGCTTTCCATGAATTTCCAAATACTGACACTGTTTAATTGTTCTGCCTCACACATCAAGCCATAGATGTGGCTGTGGTACAATGGGACAAATCTGGTGCCAGAGCAGAGGATTATTCCTTCTTGGTTTCTATTATGATGAGCACATCTGAGCATGGACCGTGGCATTTAAAGAGGTAAGAAATCTTTGGTTTTTACTTCATTAGGGGCCCAACCCAGGGAACTTTACCCCTGCCAGGGGCATGGTTCCATAGCACGCCATGGGGTTTCTCAGCACGCATTGGTAATTTTGTATCTCTCTTATTTTGTATAGGATACAGGTGGATACCTCTAGGAGCAGGTGAAGAAGCCTGGGTCTCTAGGTGAGGCACTCCATCACTGAAAATTCCCTTACTTGCAAGATAAGCAGTGCAGGTCAGCGAAGAGCAGTCTGCTGGCATATGCTGCATGCTTAGAAGTGGTAAGAGCGGGTGTTTCTACTAATGTGAGGCTATGATATTGATTATTTCTTTTTCCTATTATGAACTATACTTTCAATGTCTTATTTTTTTTCCCTGCAGGTAGAAAACCTAGAAGCTGCTTCATAGAAAAGGGTCCCTTCATCACAGAGAGATAAAGTACCTGCTTCCCTTTTCTTCTCGTTCTCATTTTCTGAGGCTCAACTTTTTAAAACCTTGTATCATATAATGGCCTGAAGTTGTTTTCTTTCTTCACAGAAACTGAAGAATAAACTTTCTCAGCTTTTTGCAGCTCGTGGCTGGATTCTGTTTGTGTTTACTTGCACCACAAAGGTCTGTCTACGCACACTTCAGCTGAGACTTTTGGGCAAAACTGTAGTCAAAAACGTTAAATAACATATGCTTTCTTCTATATTTCTAATTCAGTTAGTGAGCTGTGCATATTTGCAAAGTTTTTTAAAGCAGTCTCTTACAGTCAGAGACTCCCGAGGGTTAAGTGATGTTTTCATCTGTGGAACATTTGCTAATGTTCCAGCCTGCAGCTTTCTGAGATGTTCCTTTGTTGGGGGAGCCACTTCCCACCCTTTGCTGGCTGTTCAGCAGCAATTGCCTTCCTATGCTTCACCTGAACATTTCCCTGTGTTCTAGATATATCTGCCATGGTGAAGTGTACAGATCCTTCTGTCCTGCAGACAGTGGCGAGGAACAGTTTGCAGGGGCGTGAGCGAAGTGTGTGGCACGTTGCAGGTGCTGGACCCCCTGGCCCACACCAAACCCAGACAGTGCATCCAGGCCCTGGGTCCCGCTCCATGCAGTTCTCCAGCATCTGTAATGCACCCCTCTTTCTTTAAGTTCAGCATGGTAAAAATGGACATTTAGATTCATGCGTCTGCAGAGGTAGTTTTATACTTTTATAAAAAATGGGTTTCTGCAACCATATTTTGTGAAAAAGCTTGCTTTAATCCTTTGCTCCAAACCAGATTGCCACTTATGAACAATTTCTCAGCAGATATTACAGTGAAATAACAGTTCAGTTCGTTTTTTCTGACAGACAATGTAATCTGAGATGCAGTACAACCTATTTTTTATGTCAAAGACTATTTTTTATATCTTTCCAGCTTTCCCAATAATGTCAAAGAGGGCTTTGCCCAGGTCAAAGACTTTCTGTATTCTTAGTGCTGTGACCTGTTAACTCTCTCTTATATCATCATGTTCTGCGGTGTATGTGTATTCTAAATCAAATGGAGAGGGGAAGGAAATTACAATGAGATTAATTCAATAGCCTTCCACAAAAGTGAGACAAAGAAATGTTTGTTTCAGAGTTTTGAAACTGATTGTAAACAATCTGTAATTTAGGCTGATTATGTGCCCGTTGCTTATTCACATATATTGGCCTTAGGATGCAACATTAATAGTCAGAAAGGAGTATATTTGTGAGAGTGAAAAAACAAATACTGCACAAGTGAAATTTTAATTAAGAAGGAAACCCTGCATTTTCACTGAAGTACTGTTACTTTCCTGGTTAAACATTTAACTTTTCAGACCCCTCAGTATCTGTGTACTCACTCTACCTCACATGCACTTAAATATATTGAAGGATCAGGGGTTACGAATACAAAATTTTTCCTATTACATCTTCCTTATCCTCATCCTTTTTAAGCATGACCACATTCTAGAGGAGGATGTATGCACTGTCTATTGGATCGGGCCCAGTGCCTAGCCTGCTAGTTTACTTGGGTGAATCAGTGATCGGGGCTCCAGCAGAAGCGATTGAGAGGTGCCATGTAGGAGGCTGTGTGTATGAAAGACTGGCTCAGAAACTATGATCTGAACGTGCTCAGATCCTGTAGCCCCAAATCCTGTCACCGAGGGTGGCTAGCATGAGATGTGAAGGGAAGGATGACAGATAGGGAAGGAGTCCAGTAATGTGTCCTCCACTGTAGCCTTCCGGTATTCGGTGGCTTGGAGACATCCTGAATCAGAGGTTATCTCTCCGGTGCTTTAGTTCTCAGTGGCTTTTATTTCCATTAATTTGTCTTATCCCCTGTGGCATCCACAGCCTCCTGTGGCAATAAGTTAGTTTAACTACAGATCTCTCTGTGTTATATGACCGTAATGTTTAGAGACTTTGTGGTACCTATGTCTTTGTGTTTACAATCCAACTGCAGACAAAAATCAACAAACAGGTGCAACACTGGAAGGTGAGAAGGAGAGTAAAAGGTTTAGTGGAAGGGTGTGATTGTCAGCTAAAACTTCCATGACAGTATTAATCTGATTTCATTTTACAAATATTTTGCCTAAGGCCTCTTTCTCAAACTGTGCATCGTTTCTTTCAGTTTTTGTAGAAGTGCGTGATTTATATGAGGTTGGCTTCTCGCTGCCCTCTGCCAATCTTTCTGAGCCCACAACTCCTCCTCCATCAGGAGAGGTGTCACAAGGGAGGACCACAGGTAAAGGGAGTCACATTGCACTTGCAGCTGTGCAGTTGACAGTGCTTTGTTAGCTGTACCAAATACTTTCTTCCAGATGCCTTCATCTCCCCCTTTCTGCAGTTCACTGATTTACTTCTCAAAGTAGACAAACATGCAATGAATTTTCAGCCCATTACCAGAAAATTACTGCCATAGTACCTATCAGATTGGATCAACAGATACATTTATGCAAGATGCTGTATAACTATATTGTGAGAAGCTAATAGTTCAAGTCTCTCTTGATACCTTCCATCTCCTAGTGTTCAACACTAGAGCTTGTGTGTCATCCTCCCCTAAATGCATAATCCAGAATCAACAAAAGCCAATTTTTTACTGATGTTGTTGTCCAGCAATTTTGTTCTTGGTGGTATATTTTGCATAACTATACCCTTTCTCTCTTGATGACAGCCTTCAAAGCATGCAGGTAATCTATCTAGACTGGTCGAGTGCCGCCACTGCATTGCGTATTTTCTCCATCAGCAAATAGCTCGACGTGAAATAATTTCTTCAGTTGATTAAAGTATCATCTGTTCTAACAAATTACTAAACATAAGTATTTGCTTTTCATTTCCCTTATGGGAAACAAGGTCTAATCCATTGTTTTTAGTGGGTGATAGTTTGGGAACAAGTTTGATTTTTTGCAGTCTTGGAATTTACCTCTGTCAGTTAAAGCATAAAAATGTCTTCCCACTTGCAACTAACCTGAATGTTTTTCTTAATTTGGTCTTTGTGTTACAGCTGGATATTTAACAAAACATCAAACTGCTGAGCCACTAGACTCCAAAATTGTTCTAAACAACTCTCTGTGCAGTCTCAAGGCATGCTGCAGCCCTGTATCTGAAAACATGTGTTACCTTTATTACCCTTGAAAAGAGAGCATTTGTGTTACCATTTCTTTTCCAGTATATGATCATTCTCTCTTCATCACTGAATTGTTAGTTGGCACTGACAATTCAGACACATTTTCAGCCATGGAGTAGTGATAACCTGGTTTTGTTTCAGAATTCTTGCAGGCTCCTGTCCTCATGGGAGTGCAGTAGCAAAGCAATGCAAGAGCATCCCTGCCTGCATTGAATCACATTGGACAATCACCGATATGATAGGGGGATGTTGACCCCAGCAACAGTTTGTGGCAGTTCACTGTTTCCACGGATTATGTGTATAGCACCGGGAAATCTAGATAGGGTATGTGAGTGTCTGTGTGCTGCGGCCTCAGGGTCTGCAGTAAGGCAAATTCAGCACTCCTGTCCCCACCACCGCTGTTGGCAGGTACCACTTGAGCAGCCTGCCTCCTGCAGCCAGCTCGGCCTCACCCATTTCATACTCTGATCCAAAGCCTATGGACATCAACAGGAAGTTACCTGGGGAGTTATGCTGCCTCTGGAGCCTCTCCTTAGACATGTTATTTTCCTGTGGTGCAGAGTATCAGTCTTCCATATAAGTCTGACTAGTTTCGAGCATAGGGAGAGCAACCAGCTCAGAGTGTACACCAACTTTTTTAAACATTCTTGCCAATTTTTCCCATTCACACCTTATTAAATCTTCTATTTCTGTATATTGAACAAAGAAAGTAAAAACATGCAGAAGGAAGAAATAATAAAGGGAGAAATAAAAATAAATTTTTAAAGAAATGAGAGTTCTTTAAAATCTCATTCCTTTGTTAGTACAATTTAAACTGGTTGACTTGAGCTTTTCAAAACAGGAGTTTTATGTAACAAAAACTTTTCACCTACCAAAAATGTATAAATCTTGTTGAAATCTTTCCATTTTTTCTCCCAGAAACTTTTGCTATCATTTTCTTTAAAAAAAATATATTATGAATTATTGAAGTAGTTGCTGAAGGCCTTTTTAACAGAAATTTAACATCATCAGAACTTCTGAAGCTCTAACTTAACATCTTAAACCAATTTTGAAATAATTTTATCCAAAATTGAACGTTTGGGAAGAGAACAGCATTCCAGCACATTATTATTGAACAATTTTCAGTGTTTCTCACTGAACCCCATTAGATACCGAGTTTTCTACTCATCTCCGAAAGGCTGCACTAAATTAGAGAGCCCTTTTTGCTGCCAAGAAAATCTGTCTGAAAACCACTGACAAGCCTTTTCTCTTTTCTTCAGGAGAGCAACTATTTAATTTGACTTCTAATTATTTAAATGCCTAATCAGTGAATTTGTTATAAGCCTAATTTGTATTACAGTTTTCAACCCCAGGCTATAGATCATATGCAAGCTTTTTAATACATATTCACTTTTACTAGAATGTAATACATCTCTTCACTTTCTTGCCTTTGATGTATGTGTTAGGCATTGCATTGTCTCCCACAGGTGAGCAGAGAGGCAGAAGGGAGTTTCCTGGATGCATTTGGATTTCCCCACCCTCATGCCTGTTTCCATGGGGCTGTGTCCAGTCCGACAATGCCATTCCCTGTTCACATCCATGTACGAATCTCTGGCACAAAGAAATCCTGCTGCCATTCCTGGGACATGCGTTTGGAAATAGCACAACTGTAAACACATCCTCATCTGGAGGCTTATTTGTTTGCCTGTAACTGCTGGCAGCAGCTCTGCTTCTCTAGGGAAGGAGGAGTGAGAACTGTCCGTAATCCCTGACTGAAGCTGTTAAATGTTCATTTTCCTGCTTTGGAGGAACTGAGCTGCTGTCAGCAGTATAGGCAAAAAATAATTTTAAAGTTGCATCTTTTTAGAATTTAATATTCTAATCATAGTTACAAATTAATTAAAGCCTTATGCCTTTTCTAACCCCCTTGAGAACTGCCTTGGAAATACTTTGTGGTAGTAACCCACCATTTGGGAGCAAATCATAGGGAAAATAAGCTATAAAACACAGAGAGAGTAGTAAAAATCTATTGTGTGGACAGTTTTTACTGGTTAAGTAAATCTGACAAGGAGGCTGGCTAGTTCGTACAGTGGTCGGTGATGTGTTCCTGCTAGACTGATTTTTCCTTTTGTCTTTTCATGTTTAACTGATGCAAATATATTTTCTGTTTCTTAGGAGAGCATTCATCTCAGGGGAAGAATAAAACTCGGCAGCTCTTCACACCTCAGCAATAAATATGTAAGTTTATTGCTTTTGTTTTACATCCTGTAACATTAGTGTTTGTTAGTCTTGGTTAATACTTGTTAGTCTTAGTATTGTGCCATGTAACTAAAGAAAAGGGTTAAAAATGCAAAACAAAAAGAGCAATTACTTCAGTTGGAGGCAGCCTCAAGGAGCAATGGATTAAACAAAGCCCAGCTTGAGGACACCATCACGAACAGAGTCCCAGGCAAACCAAGGGACTGAAAGCATTTGTCTTTAACTGCTCGGCATTTCTTGGTTGTAATTCCCTAGGTGAATTTTGTTTTTGTCTGTGTGAGAAGTAAGAGATTTTTAAAGGCAGTTACGTATTAAAAAAGGAACTTTTTACCCAGAAGTGTTCAGCTCCTTTGGTTTCATGAAAAATCTGTGTCCATTCCACATCATGCAAAAACAAGCACCTTTCATTGAGGTGGTTTATTATGGCTTGAAATCCTTGGTGGCTAACATGCAAAAACTGGCAGGTCTTGGACAGTATTTTTACGTGTGTGAGGGCAGAGACCATCAGAGCACTTCTGAAACCCACTGTTTGTGATGTGGGCGCTGCATTTTCCTTCATGTATGAAGCTTTCTCAGGCACCACAGTCTCCACTTCCCATGGAGTTGCTTCTCTTATTTGTGGACAAATAGGGTCCTTTGCCAAGGATGGCAGAAGGAAGCAGCTGCGGGGAAGGGGTGGGCTGTAGGAAGGGCCCTGTGTGACCAGGGTAGTGGAGGGAGGTAGAGGAGAAGGATGGCCTGAGGAACTAGGTGTCACTGCATATGTGGGATGGAATGGTCAGAGGCAGCTATGTTGGGCCCAGACAAAGCCCAGTCTTCCACCATCATTGTAGGATGGAACATCTTTAGAACGGGTCCCATTGCCCTCCACCGAGAGAGATCTGGTTGACCAGAAATGTGGAGAGACCCTTTTGCAAAACATCTTTGATGGTTTTGGCCTATTCTCATTTCCCCCAGGATGTACAAACTGAGATCTCCTGATGCCAACAGTAAGGACAAAATAACCAGAATCCAATTTTGCCTACATTACTAAAAGCCCAGAGGTGGTTTTGTTTGTGTGGATGCAGGGCGATGTCCTGGACAACGGATTTACTCCTTATTATCTATCCCATGTTAGATTTACTCTATGTCATCCATTTCAGCTTGCTCTTCTGTTCCTGAACAACCTTACCTGGAATAATAACCTTGACATACTGTTGTCATTTCAGATGGGAAGCAGTCCTCACAACATCCCACCAAAGTTGCAGTTCCATAGGAAATGTGGAGCAGCTGAAGCTTTTTACCAGGCAGGACACTTGTGTCAATGACCAGCTCTTTACTTCTAAATCTCAAGTGTCTCCTGTTCCTTCTGGAATGAGACGTAATTTTTTGATGGCTTAATAACTGGTATATCATACCTATTTATTATTTTCACATATAGTAAAAGCAGGAAAACTTACAAGAAGGTTGGAGAGAATGTAAAAGTCAGGTGATATATTCATAGTAGTTACTAAAAAGGTTTTCTGCACGTACAGGAAGGAATATGTTAGCATATTTTGTTGAACTTATGGTAGATATGATTCTTTTAATTGTATGTAGCAAAATAAAAACAGGGCCTGACCCTTGAAACAGTACTGGGCAAATTGCCTCTTTGAAAATTAATTCAGTGACTTCCATGAGACTCCTCATCGTAGCACACACTTCACTTGTCGTTAAGTGTTTACAGGATGGGATGTCTGGCTGAAGTGCTGAAGTGTGTGCTTTTTTCTGTGAAGGGGGGAATATACCTTGCACTGAGGCTCTTTGAAGTTCTGTAAATTACTGAATATGATCCTTCTAAAGTAGCAGGTAACATAGTTTATTTTCACCTGTTCCTTGGCTAATTGCATTACTGTGCTATAAATATGTCTCCTATGTAGCCTGAGGTGCACAGTCAGGATCAGCAAGATAAGCAATTTTACAGATGAACCTTCTTCCCTCTGTTCTGAGTAATGCATGGGATTCCTGTGGGTTATTGAATAACTCTGGAAGTTTAAAGAGTGTTTCAAGTGCTAATTACAGACTCTCTTAATTTGTACAGAGCTGGCAATTCAAAAATATCAAGTAGTGCTTCTACCTGCATGTATCCTACTTTTCTAGAACTATAAATGTTTGAAAATTATATTACTGTGAGCATCTGCTCAGTCTCAATCCACTGTCTCTGGTAGTGTGCCAAGAACCTCCATTGTTTTATTGGTGAATGGAAAGAAGACAACTGGTACTGTAAGTGCAGGACCAGGAGCCAGGACGATGATCTAAATTTTGATACCTATCGATGAAATGCTTTTGAGGAAATTCTCTCTCTCATTTCCCTCTCTGAAATAATGAAAGTTACCTAGCAGTATGGTAAGAGATTGAGCAGATTTGTTAGTTCATGTTTATAAAAGGAAGCTGAAAGGTGTTCATTTCCCTGTGCTTGACTGTTGCTCTTATTTCCACTTTGATGGGTCTAATAATCCTCTGTCTTAGTGGCACCAAGAGAAACTTTTGATGAAGCTCTGTAAAAGATGGGGATCCAACAAGTGTCCTCTATGCTGCAGCTGGATCACTGGGGTTTCTCAGGAGCAGAGGAGTCTTGGATGCCTACTTTGGAAAGGTCAGGACATCTAAAATATGCTATTTGGCATCTGCAAGTTTTCAGGTTCCTGACTGCTGAGGTTTCCTATGAAAAAAGCAATCATTGTGAATTTTCATGTTGATTTAAAAAAAAAAAAAAAAAGCATTTTGTAGCATACTGAAAGGACAGTATAAGAAAGATTGTATAAGAAAGAAAGACAGAGAAAGATTGTGAAATATATATATATGTTTGTGCAAAATTTGTTCAGAAATTACCATGGTGTGTCAAGAAAAAAAATTTAACTGCCTATTAAAAGTTATTCTCTTTATTAAGAAGCTCTTCTTTTTCACTTTGCTGAAACACAATTCATTACCCATACCTAATGCAACTATTGTTCATTACTCTGCATTCCTGTAGCAGAGTGAGCTGAATGCTTTACGGTGAGCCTAGAGAGCAGACATTAGATTTTTGGGGTGTGGGGATGGCAAGGGGAGCATGAGACCTCACAGAAGGAATGCTGGGGGTGGCGAGTGGAAGAAAACTCCTCCTCATTACAAGAGCTGATGTGAGAGAGCAGGGCTTGCTGCAAATCTTGGTACTGGAAAAGCAAGAAACACCAAAACATGGGAAGATGTTTGGGCTTTTCATGATAAGGGACATGGCAGGCAACTAAGTTCTCATCAGAAGGCTGGGAAATATCTCAAAGTGACTGGCTTTTTGAGTGTGTGTGAAGCAAACAAGGTGGGTTTAACAGAGAGCAGAATTGAAGAATCTGTGATCCTCTTAACCCCTAAGGCAACAGAGCTTGTGGTAAAGGGAAATGTATGAACTTCCATCCTTGTGAAGGATCAGGAGGGAACTGATGTTTATATGAAGAAGACAGAAAGCACAGAAAGGATTTGGAAGAATATTTGGGGGTCTGTCTTCTGCAAAGCTAGTGATGCTGTGATTGGCTTTAATGGAATGAACTGACTGCAGAGAGAACTCAGTCACTAAAGAAGAGTTACACACAGTGGCTCAGGTAGATGAAAAAGAAATGAAAGATCAATTCCAGTTTTCTGGCTTAACATCTCTAGCATAATACATGTCTAAAAGATCCACCCGAGTTTTTTTACTCACTAGTGTGGCCAGAAAAAACCCCAACAATAAAAGCTGGTCCTCCACATGCGAGGTTTATCTATATAAGGATGCCTAGGAAAGCGGATCTACATTTGTAAAATGCTCTCCGCTGAAGTTTGACTATATATTCTACAGACACTCCCTCCTAAATCGAGTGTTCTTCAGCTTCTTATCATAAATTTCTACAGATGTGAATGACATCCACTTTAGTGTGGAATGAGCATGCCCACGTGAATGTGATTGAATAGGATCTATTTCAAAATGGTTCAGCTCATGAGTTACTAGTTAAACAAGTTTTTACGTCAAGCATATGACTCTAATCTACATGTTACAATGCAAGACTAAAGAACATAACTGACTGGCAAACACTTTGTCTGGAGTATTGTTAGTCACTGTCCATAAAGCTGGTGTGGCTCAGGTTTGCCAGGAGAAGGGTATTTTTGGCACCACGCATCTCGGGCTCAACTTGGGAAGGCAAGTCACTGTCTTCAAGGACTGAAAAGTTTCTCTGAGCCCTTCCCAAAGTCCTAACCCTGTTCAGCTAAAAGACTTGATATATTTTGGGAGTGACCAACTGCAGCACACTGGCATTTTGGGTCTAGTCCTAAATAAGACAGGTGGGCACTAAAGAAAACAAACAAACAAACAAACAAGGTGTGGTACAGTGTATTGACTACTGGCTTTCTACTCTAAGATTCTGTATCAAACAACTTACTTGACTCACATAAGAGGAATAATACCAGAAAGAAAAAGGCTTTAGGAGATCATTATTTACGGGAAAAAGGTCGAGAAATGAGAAAACAGCATAGAAAAATTAAAATAATTATTTCTAAAAAGTAGGGACTGAAGAGGTAGTCATTAGGTGCTTTTAAAAATCCCACGAGCAGCTTATTAGCCTTCTAAGTACTTAAATATTTATTTTTGCATGTTTGGCCGAGGTTCTCATATGAGCTGGTCGTGAACACATCAGTCTTTTGTTCATTATTCTGCTTATTGGGTCACAGGAATCATTCTGGCTCTTGACACCCCAGGGTCTGTGGACAGAACTATTTACAGGCTGCTTATGGCACTGCTCAGAAAGACAGTTAAATAAAAAATATTCCTCAGGAGCCCTCTGTTTGGTGTGGGAAAGCTGAACTGCCCCCTCTGAGGCTATTGCAAGGGGAAGCAGCAACGCCATCCAGATACTTCACCCTCCAAAATGCCCAGAGGCTTCCGTGCGACTTCACCCCACTGAAGATGGGTGAACCATTTAACTGCACACCGACATGCAGTAGACTTAGAGAAGGGCATAAGGACTGTAAGTCTCTTTGGCTTGGGACAGGGAGGGTGTTTGCAGCATCTCTGGGACACCTCAGTTACCAGCAGCACTCTGCTGATCCCAGGATATGTTTTCTCTGCTGTGCCCTGTGGTGGCAACACTGCTGTTTGCAGCCTGCCCTTCAATTTTTGGGTAAGAAAGAAGCACAGGGCACCGGCTATTGACTCTGTTGGGTTTCTGTAGTGCCAGAGCCCTCTCCGGGGCCTGCCTGCCAGAGCACTCCCTGGCCCTGCTGCTGCGCTCCCGTGTGCCGGGCACTGCCAGCACACTGCACCTATGGGCAAAGTGCTCTCCTCAGTGAGCTTTAAACATACATCTCAGGGCCACTCTGGCACCATTAATTATGGCTTCTCAATTTCTTCAAATTAGGACTCTCTATCTAATAAAACAAATGAGCTTAAAGATTACTATATTGATTCCCAATTGAGGCAGCTTTCAGTTTATGGCCAAGGACAATCTATAAAACACAGGCTATAATTAACCCCAGTGAATGCAGTTGACACGAAATGCCAATACCCTCAAAATATTCAGCACAGATAGCTGAAGGATCTTTCATCTCTCATATCCACCCTGTATGCTCCCCAGGGTGAAAAGCTGCAGCAGAGGCACTTCCCCACTGGGCTGCACCAGGGTCAGGGCCAGAAACCTGCTACCGCCAGCATCTTCTTTGCTGGAAATGCTGGCTATGCCTGTTGACGTGCCTATCTGTTTGTCTTCATGTTAGGGTTGGACTAGTTGAACTTTGAAGTTCCCTTCCAACCCAAACCATTCTATGATTCTGTGATCTTATCTGCCCATGGCTTTGCAGGTAGCCAGTAGAGAACCCGTGAGCAGCCTGCTGGTGGTCTGCAAGGGTCCTGCTGGGGAGTGGAGACCTCACGACATGGTGGGCAGCTCTGGGGCTGTCCTTCAGGCAGCTACAGGTAACCCTTCATCCTGTGGCTCTCACACTGTGGCTGCCATGTTGTGCTGTACCTGTTCCCTGGGAGGATTTCCTGTAACTTGAGGGTATTAAGCAGCTCCAGCTGCTGCACAGTTTAGTCCATTATTTGAGGTTGAAGCTACTGCGGTGCCTCTGCAGGGCAGCCCCAGCATGGGCTCTGATGTGCTTCAGGACACTCACTGGTGGCAAAAATCATTTCTTTCATCAACAGCACATGATCCAGCCTTTTCACCTACCCCCTTTGGTCCCCACGGTCAGACCTTCCAGAGGAGACAAAAAAGATGCACTTTCTGTGCAACTTGTGCAAGCATGGGGGACCGTGTCATACCTGTCCCACCACTGCTATTGTTCCCTGTGCCATGGGACAACCTGCAAATGGCCCTTTCCTTCAAAACCTTAGGGTTTTAAACCTGCAGCATCTTTTGGAGTAACAAAAGGAGCAGTTCTCAGGACCTCTGGCTGGCCAAGAGCAAAATGTAAGTCTGCCTGTGGGAAAGCGTGCCTGACTGCCTCACACGGTGGGGCTTCTGTAGCAGAGATGCCAGCTATATCATAGCACTCAAGGGAACAGCACTAAACAGTGCAACTACAGAACTCACCCCTACAAAAAACCCCACTAAATAAAACTGGGAGGGAAGACAGAGCTATGTGGGCAAGGAGCATTTTGTTGGTTTTCTCTGCTTTCCATGGTGCATAATTTTTTCCAGATGTGGTGCTTTCTGAGAGAACTGTGTTATTGTGCTCTTTATTATTATAAACAACTTTCAACTTTCTTATTACATCAGTAGGACACTTCTCTGGTCAGGGTTGCTGTTCTTCTAATGAACGGGGCTCATTTGTCTGTCTCCCTCCCTCCCTCCTTCCCTTCCCACTCTACTTTTTGTCTACTTGCTCTTTGGGTAGTAATTTGATGTGTTGAGCTCTCACCACCTCCGCTGCCCCCAGGGCTGAACTTCTGATGATGCTAAACAATTAAAATGCAGTGCAATTACAGGCAGTACAGAACAGCAGAGAATAAGCCAGCAAAAATTCAGCCGTGCATAACGCTGCGGAGTCTGTGTGGCTGTCAGTCTCCAACTCCAGGAGATAATTTGGTTTTTCTAAGAAGCAGTAATTGAGCCTTTTGCATGTGCCACGGTTATGAGCTAGTCAAAAGCCTGTTTGCTGTGCACCCAGGAGCACCAGATGGATTGGATAGTCCCCGCAGCTCTTTGGGGGCTGCCAGCTTTAGACTTCAAGACTTTTCTAGCTCCTGTACTTATAAGTTACTCTTTTGACAGCTTTTATGCATACGAGTGCCTTGTCTGAATTTAGCTGGTGAAGTGAGGAAGGAAGGGTGAGAAAGACCATGCCAAATGAAACCTGCATAGCTAGGGGGAGCTCAGAGCCAGAACTGAACTCTGCAGCTCATATCCACCCCAGGGAAAACCCACCGGAGAGACAAAACCATCTCCGACCTTCAGCCCTCAGATTACAGTAAGTGCTGTTTGCTGCGGGTCAGGATGCGGCCGTAGGTGCCCTTCACCAGCCAGTTTGATCACACTTAGATACTTTCAGTCCTATTTTCATGAACCCCATGCATATCCCTCCAAAGAAGTACCAGAGAGTTCATCAAAGAGCCACTACTATCAAAAAAGTAATTGGAGGGAGATGTTTCACCTGGGATTTAAGAGCTTTCCTCCACAAAGCACACACCCAATGCAAAGAGCAGAGAGGAGGTGATTGCAGGTAGCTGCCACCTCTCTGCACAGAGAGTGTCAGGGCTGCTTGGACTTGCAGGTCAAATCCCAAAGGTGAGCTACAGAAAACTCTAAATGCTCCCCCCTACTTAGCCAAAGCACCTGCTCACAGCACGGAGCAAAGAGGCGGGATTGGGAAGGAAAGCACCTGCCAGGTACAAACCCTGCATGGCTGCCCAGGGCAGCTCCTCTGCCCCAGACTTGCTGGGCTTGCTTCCCACATCCTTCCCTGGTCCCTCCCTCACATCCCAAAATCTGTGGGCAGACATGGACAGTAATGACTTAATTCTATTGCACTACAGTAACTTAATCTCTGATCAACACTCTGCATGAGGGGCCTGGTCTGGACCTCCAGGAGATGGAGATAAAATGGGACCTGGATGTGAACCAGGCCATGCTTTCGTGCTGATGGAGCTGGGTGCTTTACAAGTCCTGGCAACCTTTCATGTTTTTGTTCCTTACTGTGCTTGGCCAAGGGGCTAGGAATGATGCCAGAGAGCTGGTCCTGAGGCAGATGCCTGAGGTCCCATCATCCCAATCATTTCCTTCAGGTGACACCACTGTGTGATCACCAGGGAAACTGGGCCCCATGCACCTCCCTTCTTCCCTCCCAGGTAGGTTTCTCATTTCTGGGGTGGCTTTGCACCCTCCTCTGTAGCAGTAAGTGCTGCTGTTTGCAAAGTATGGAGGCTTTGGGGCATCTTCCATCCTCCCAAAACCCTGGATGCACTCAGGCCTCCCTCAGCTGCCCAGGCTTGGCTTGCTAGCTTAGGAGCAGGAAGGCTGAGCACTGGGAAGAAGGATTTGCTGGGGGTCTGTGCTGTAGTATTTGAGTACACCTCAGTCCCTGGTGCACAGTGATGATGTGTCTCACTAAGTAACTACAGCAGGTGAGGAGAAAAATTGTTACCCTGTACCCATGTTTCTTCTCTTTTGAGAAGCGCTGCTTTTGGCTGCTCCCCCAGGTGGTCTGCTTTCGTCCTTTTCTGAAAAAGAATGACATTACTGGGGGGAAGGCACCCGTATCTCTCTGAGCTGCACCCACTGCCCTCACAGAGCCATGAAAGCATCTGCGTACTGAGAAGAACTATTTGTGACAGGCACCACCTGTCCCTCTCCACACAGCCACCATTGAGTTCTGTACCTAAAAAAAAATACAGTTAAAAGCTCCATTTTAAACTCAACATTAAAGTTTGGAGCCCAGCTCTCTGCTTGCTGTCCCCTGTCTCAAAACCTGTAAAAGATGCCATCTGGAATGATGCTTGCCCCCTTCAAATGGTTTATCAAAGCTCATCGTTGTTTTTTAAACTTCTCTTAAAAAGCATTTTAGCAGTTCTTTGCAACTTTGCTGTCCTGAAGCAGTAGCATGTGCAGGAGCAAGACACAGCAAAGGTGACGGATTTCTCTCCTCCAGGTGGAGCGATGTGGATAGAACAGCAGAAGTGGGAGTGGGACAGGCAGGGAGGGGTTCAGTCTGCTGCTTCAAGCAGTGTCTTGGGAGCAAAGGTAGGGGATGGCTTTTGATGAACAAATAGTGCAAATATGCTGTCTCTGGTCTGGGCTTTCAGAGTTTCAAAGAAGCAATTCCATGCCTACAGATCACCAATGGCATGAACTGTTTGGGGACTGTGCCCTTGGCTGCATGTGTGCCATACGCTGTTTGGAGGATGCAGGAACTTGCACTGAAGTCATCCCCGTGACGTCTGTAGGCTAGGAAACACAGCCCTGCCTTTCTCTGGGTGGCTCTGCTCACCACTGGCCATCTCAACGCGGTAAGACTACGTCTGGTACTCTGATGCTTTGTCCACATGCTCAGTTTTCTGCCCACATGCAGGTTGCAAATTAAACCCAAAGTATGAGGAGAAATCCTGACACCAAAAAAGTCAGTGGGGTTGCTGTGTCCTTGGGGCAAGCGAGTATGTATTTATGTGCCCATTCATCCTCTTGTAGAATAAAATTAAAGCATGTGGCCCTATATATTTTCTTGAACTACACGGGATGACAGGACAGATACCATTGCAAGGCAGAGGTGTGATCTGGAAAGAGGAGAGAAGGATCTTTGTTTTCTTGCACTTGCAAAAAACTTGTTTGAAAAAATGCAGATTTCAGAGGCTTGCCATGGATTGCAGAATGAAGATGACTTTTAGATCCAGAAATAATTGATTAAAGATATTCCAGAATTTTTTTTTTTTTTAATTAAATGAGGGCACCTAACCAGCTGGTTTACTGTGCTAGTTTTAGGAACATGATCATTAGGATTCAGCTACAGTGCACTAACTTAAGTTGCCTCAGTCATTAGGCACATATGTTTTTTATTTTCCCATAGCTGGGTCTGACATAAAATTAGTTATTTTGTCCCTGTGTGTTGGAAGCAGCAGGAATTAGTGTAGAGTATAAACAGCATACCTGATGAAGCAAAATAAGGAAAAGTTAATGGATGTAATTGGAGTGATGGTTCCAGGTATTCAGGGTGGTGTTCAGGGTAGAAGAAACTCTAACTGTCTGGATAAAATAATTTCTAGGCTTTCAGAGATCCCTTTCAAATGGAGCTAATAAAAAATGAGTAACATTACCCCCATGTTACTGAGGGTTAAAAATGATGGCAAAAGTGCATCCTGTTGCCAAGGCATGACATGTGTCTGTGGTAGGTACAGGGACAGCAGCTCACCAAGGCTCACATAGGCCCTGCTACTGCTTTGCTCTGCAGGTTTAATGCTCAGGAAAACACATTCCAGGCCTGAAGTCCTGCAAGTGAAACAGAAATCAAGGAATGTGAGAACTGCTATCATCTTCTTAGAGGATAACGTTGAGTTAATGATAACGGCACCCTCTTTATTTTTATTTTTTCCCCTCCAAATTGTTCCCCCCTTGACATGGTGTTTGCAGGTCCCTTGATGCTATTTGCCAGCAGCTGACTTAGCAGAAATATTTGGCAGACAAACTTGTTGCATCACCCTCCAAAACTGCCTCTCGCCACCTCTATTACTGCCCCATTTACTGTGGCAACAGCCAGTATGAGATGAGACCAATGCCATGAAGCTCTTGTGCCATTTGCATTCATCTCCCAAATTAATTAAGATCAGTCTATTTTTAGTTAAGCTGACTTGCAATTTCCAGCACACCATAACAAAGTGCCAGAGAAACAGTGAAACCTTCTGGTGCGAATCCTCCCCGTTCTTCAAGAGAGCTGATACGAAGCAGTCTCTGACAGCTTCTGTGCGCTTGCATGGAAGAAACACGTCCCCTTTGGCATCTGATAACGATGGTCCAAAACCCCTGACAGGTGAGCCTACAGCAAGTCATGTCTGGGGTCTCAGCCAGGTTAATTTTTATAATTATGGATGTTGCATTATGCAATACTCTGAAGCAACACAAAATACCAGATACATAAGAAAATTAACCTCAGTCACTTCATACAAATAAAAAGGTTACTGGAACATTAGACGATCCTGGAGTGACTTATCTGCAAAATCTGGAATTGCCTTCCCTGCTAAAACCAGCCTGACTTCAAACGGGCACCGTGGGGAGAATATTGGCCCCACAGGGCAGCAGTCTGGTATTTTACCCTGGAATTTAATACCAGGGGACTCTGGTATTTATTTATTTGCTATATGTATGTGGGTCAAGATGCTGGTATTTTTGGTGCTGTGCAGGTTCCGATGTAACTTTGGTGGGGCATTGCCTTTGCTTCTGCAAATGGGTGGGAAGTTGTTAGAAACAGGAGAACCTTAAGCAAAGCCACCAAAAACTGGTATATATTTCTGTTTTTTTTTCTAATCTACTGTCCTTTGATGCTGAGCTGTGTCAGACCGGGATGGGTGGTAATGGTCTGGGTTAAATGGATACTGTGCCTACCTGCCCCTTTCTGTCCCCTTTTCTCCTCAAACAGAAGTTGTCTTAAGGCTGTCTTGGTCCTGCCATGTTAGCAGTTCCTCCGCCCAGCCTCCAAATCACACAGCACAGGATTTGGGTTCAGCAACCTCTGCTTTTATATGAGCAAGCTGCAAAAGCAGCCACCCTCTCTTTTCCAGCAGACAGTGCGGAGGAAAGACACAGCACCAGACTGGTTTTATTGCAGACCAAACTGGCTGCCAGCAATGTTTCTCACGTTGTGCTGGTGGCAAGGCACAAGCCCGGGCACTGGCCCTGAAGCCAGTGCAGCAGGGGAGTCAGATCATTAGGAAACTGGAGGCAGCTTAGCTTTGTGCTGTGCAGAATGAGCATGAACTTCTCTTGTGGAGGGAGCAGCGCACCACAGCAGCTCAGGGTCCAGGCGGGGGGCACTGAGCTCATGTGGAGCGCAGCAGCACATTAGGAAGCAAAAGCTGGTTTGGCAAGCCAATGCATTTTAATACCTGGATAGAAAGGTAATGTACTTTGTAAGAACATCACCTCTGGTTATGTTGGGGTCTCTTTTCTGTACCGAACTCTCAAGCAGATTTCTAGATGCTCAACAAACCCACATTTTCTTGCCTTTGTTTCACTGCACTGCAGGGAACAACAGCTGGTGCTTCGACGTTAACCAGCACTGCTTCCCGCTACCTGCTGTACAGCCGCCCTGAAACGGCTTCAAGGCATGGGTGACAGCTGAACGGCTTCAATGGTCTCACATCCTTCTTATTTTATTACTTTGTGAGATCTTAAAGAAAAGAATAATAATCTTTGCCTTTTGTACACTCAGCCTGTGCTGCCAGGCAGTGCTTCATCTTTGCAGGCAGAGCCCACCAGGAGTTTGGCAGCCATCACTGTATCAATATGCTGTCAGGTTGTGCTGGGCTGTAAAACCAGCGCTGTTTGGTTTGCCTGTAGGAAACAGGTGTTGCAGCAGGTGGATTTGGGTTTTCCCAGCCCCTGAGCTGCTCCAGCAGGACACTAGAAAAGGCTCTGCAGTATGAGTGATGGGGATGCCCAGCACATGCTGTCTAATTGTGAGAAACGTCAACAAGGAGTTTCACCAGCCTCTGCAAGAGGAGCAAAGCAGCACAACCCTCCCTGGTTTACCACCCCAAAAACTGGCGTGATGTCGGGGTGCAAAGATCAAGCATGGTTTCCAACAGGCAGCACAAAGCGGTGCAGCAGCACAAAGCAGCCCAGCCCAGTGCACTGATGAACACTCAAGTGACAGCAGATGATTTCCCAGGCCTGGTTTCCATGCTGAGCAGCCCAGTACCATGCTGCCATACCTGACCCGGCTTCGAAACAGGAAAACCTTTTGCTGTGCTGGCAGTGTTCTGCAAAGACACGCAATGAGCCTGGGACCTGCTATGCCAGCACAGCTACCCCGCCACCAGTCATCCTCCTGGAGAGGAAGATGCTGATGGCTGTATTTTTGTACACAAAATGAAATTTCTGTGCAATTTTTCCTTATCCACATTCACTTGCATCAAAGACTCAAGTTCAGGCAGAAACCAGCAAAACTGAAAAGGAATGAAAAGTTTCTTCTAACATGATTTACAACAAAACTCCAGTGTTAGTGTCTTGCTCAGTGGGCTATTTATTTGCAAGTAGGTCCATTACTTTGGGTCTGCAATTAGAAATAACAGTAGCTGGAACACATTCTCTTAAGAGATCTCTCTAGACATGCTTATAAGGAAAGGAAAATGGAAGAGATATCCATCCCATCAGAAGAGATATCTGTCCCCTGTCTTTACCTGGGACTTCAGATGGCTCCTGAGCTGCATGTTGGTGCTCAGAGCCTCCAGCTCTGCAAGCAGAACCCTCACTCTGCATCTCCACTTTCCTTAGGAAAAAAGTGCATAGCTGCTTGAAAAAATACTACTGAAGCAGGACAGAGACGTTACCTTTTCAGGTCATTTATTCAGCAGATGTGGAGGAGGGGAGGGAGCACTTTGAATTTGCTTTCAGTTAGTTCTGGATACAAAGACAACGGTGAAAAGACTTGTCAAGAGGTCTTAGATTTTCCCAGAGGAATTTGACATCTTGATGCAGGAGAAGGGAAACAGCCCAAAGCGTTAATGAAGTTCAGCCCTGGGGCAGAGACAGAGGGAGCAAATGCATGATTATAAGAGCTGAAGTCCCTTCACTGAGAATTGCAACCAGGCACACTGAGCTTCTTTTGTACGCAAAGAAAGCATTTCTGTTCCCTAACAGCCATTTATAAACCTACTGCTGTGCAGATAATCTTCCCAAAGACAACTGGGCTTGACTAAAATGTTATAACCATATATTTTACCATAGTTACCTCATAACACAGATGTGAAACAAGCTAGGTAACAGCTATTTGTATTCACAATAACATGCCAACCTAAACCATAACGCTTTTCAGCTTTTGCTCTCCTTCCTTAAGGCAGTTTGGCGTCTTGTTTCCTCCCCACTGTTTGTTGGTGGGGTTTAGGGTATTTTTTTCTTATTTCACCTGAGAGATGCTCCCAGGAGTAGCTCTCAACCTGCATTTCACACCACAGCTGTCTCATGGGTGGGTTTTTTTTGGTGTGGGTTTTGTTGTTTTTTTTTTTTTGTTTTAGCTAGAGTGTTTGCTGGGCTCTTGCTTTAAAAGGAAAATATTTTTTGGCTATCTTCTGCAAATAGGATCGTTACTGAGATGGGACTATTTGCAATAATTTTTTTTTCCCCAGCTATGTTGTCTGCTCAAGCAACTGGTGTGAAGAGTTTCTCGCCCTCCCAAAGAGCATTTAGATGCTGCTGGAGCGGGAAGGTGCAGGGGCTCCCTCCCTGGCTTGTCCCACACCTGGGCCAAGAGGCCCATAAGCCCATAGGTGCTTTGGGGCCACAGAGGGAGTTTGCCAGGTAAAACAGCTCTGAAGAGGCAGCAGCTTTCCCCAGCTCTGGGACATATGGGCTGTCCTGAGGTGATGCCCCCAAGGGGGTCATTGGTGTGGGACTGGGGAGGCATCCCCCCTTGGCTGCCAGTCCCTGCCTGTCCAGGTGACTTCTGCTCACATGGGCTTTACGTTTGGTTTAACAGGTTTGGCAAAGACCCGTTTGCATGACAGGCCACTGATGGAGCAATGCAAAACAAGCAAACAAATATTGAAGTACCAGTTTGGATAGAACATACCTGAGATCTGTTGGAAGAAATAAATGTATAACTTACCAAATATACATCCTATGGAATCCATAAACTGCAATAGAGGACTAGGTAATTCCCATACCTACTAAAAAGTTGCTTTACAGAAGAAAGCAGTACTTTTTGTATAGGACAACTTTCAGTAAACTTCTATCTTTTAATCTAAATAGACCATAAATGTCAGTGTAACAATGCAACCATCTTTCATTTTTGTTTCTCCCCAGGTGAGAAATAAATTTGACATTCTGATTGCAAATGCCCTTTAGGTCGACCCTGGGCACACTGCATCCAGGGGCAGTGGGTAGGTAATGACACCTGATGTCCATGATGGTTTATTTTTCCCTGGGGTTTCCATACCCAGAAACTGAAAACCCCGTTGATGAAATAGTAGAATTTTACAAGGAGAAATGCAAGACATGCCCCTGTGCAGGGCTCCCACATGGGGAAGGATTTCAGCAGCGACAGCCCCTGAGCTGTGAAGCACCACGACCAGCTGGCAGACGGCGATGTTCGCAAGCAGTGAAACCAGAGCTTGGGAAATGTGTAGGTCTCACTTAGCTCTGCAGGCAATTAGAGAAAAGACCTGTGCTTTCAGCACGATGCTTTCTTCCAAAAATACGGATGGGTAGATGCCATTGGCACTTGCTGGCAAAGTGCCATGTACTTTCCTGTGACTGACAGGGACGCTTGCTGCCAGCCCACGTCAGCACCCAGGGTCTGGGAGCTGCTGCTGACTCCTTGTTCCCTCTGGAGACAATTTGCTTTTTCAGTGGGAAAAGTACATGGTGATGAAGACGAAAGCGATGGTAACGATCATGGTGAAGGTGTGCTCCCCGACAGGTTGCCTAAGGTCTTTGCTCCACTAATTAAAGTTTCCTCTGTTTTGCAGCCTAACTGTTGAACACACCCGCTTATACTGCTATATTCTTGCGCTTGCCCTTAAGCTTACAGGCTTTTTAGAAGAGGAAGAGCTCCATGGGAGCTGGAGGTGTTGGTCCTGAGGTAAGGATTTGGCTTATGGAAGGGCTCGTGCTTTCTAAACATGCTGATTTTAGTTTGGTAGCTAAAAATACCCAGAAAATTATTGAACCTGAAAATGAAACCCTTCCTTATCCTGATTCCTGAATATTTATTAGTCTGTTCCTGAAAACTCTTATGAGACTGTTTTAATTTTAACTGTAGTAAATAGCAATTAAAATTAAATCAAAGGATTTTTTTTTTTCTAACTGGTGAAAAACTAACAATTTATATCCTTTTTCTGAGTCTCTGAAGTCTTGAAGTTTTCAGCTGTTCAGCTATTCCTCTGCCCATGCTTCACAACACGGTGGGAAGAGGTTTGCTCTGCTCCCAGGGACAGCACCTTTCCTTCCTCCCAAGGCCCTTTTCTGAGATGAAATACAGTGTGGATCAAGAGGTGACGTGGTGAAAAGGAGTAAAATTGAAATTCAGTTTACCTTCTCACCAGTCCACCACCAGACCTGCATTCAGAGGGATCAGCTGGGCCTCTTGAGAGCAGTGGCGACCCTGTCTCAGCCCTGCCAGATGTGGGGATGCTCTTCAGCCCCTCGTCCCTTGGGTGTGGGGAGGATGGTGGAAATTCATCCAGTGCTGTGGACAGCGTGAGGATATTTTCAGCCCGTGCTCTACATGATGATTCTTTCTTACAAATTTCTTTGTTATAACTACCATTGCTTTTAGTTAATTGGCAAAGCACTGCATGTTTAAGGATGGGTGGAGATGACTCTCCCATTTTCTTCAGTCCTGTGTCTTGGAACTGAAGCAAAGGCTCATTTCAGTGGTTGTATTTGCATCCTTCATTTCTCATATTCAGTGCCTGGAGACTGGTATGAGGTACTTAATTGTTCATATATTAAATATATATTTGGAATTGTTCTAGCACCTTAGCATTTTTATATCAAGTATTAAATCTCCTTTAGGATTTTTCTTATCTAAACCTCTGCTCTTTGGACCTAACATTTTTGAAAAGCAAAAGCACTTAAGCTGAGATGAAGCATGAGTGGATTTACTGGAGTTTGAAATGTGTTAAAGCACGTGTTAAACAGGAACTCTCTCCATGCATGCTCTAGGGACAGCTGAGGTTGGTCAAGCGGACTCAGCTCTGCTTGTATTTTGGAGCAGGACTGGATGGCTTTTAGCAGGAGTGTGTTATCAGGGGTGAGGGAGGAGGAAGCACTGAAGAAAAGGAGTGGTAGCTTTTAGTAAGTCAGGCACTTCAAGGCAATCAGGCTTTATCTTCCTCACTGCTGCTAGATGATTGCAGCAGGGGACTAGGAGATGTTTATTGCAAGGCCCAACACTTTTTAATTAAAGCCGCTATTGAAAATATTCATCACTCACTGATAGGAGGGAGACAAACCTCCTGCCCCTTCTCTGCACATCACAGGGAAGCTGAAAAGGCCACATACCTGTTTTATCTCCTCCCATGCGGGTCAGCTTTGAAGCAAGGTGTAACAAAACTCAGAAACACCCCCTGCCTTGCCATTTCGAGAAGGAAGAATTTTGCATCTATTAACTTCCAAAAATAAAAGGTTAATTAAAGCCAACAGCCTAAACTAAGCCCAGATTGAGCTGGCTTGGTATATTAATCACCTGGAGCTACAGCATCAGGATTTTCACACAATGGCTAAGGTTCAGCAGGGTTTTTCAGCAGGAGAAGACACCTCAGAAAGTGGGAAACACACAGTTCACTGGCCGGGGTTGTCAACTCTGTACTCTCCCAAATCAGGGATACCCTGGGGATCAGAGAAAGTGTCAGAAAGCAATTTAAGCAGGGTAAATGTAATATAGGATGTCATATATCAAAGTAACCTGCTGCAGGGCTATCACTGATGACAAACTCTACACTGACATGAGAAAACCCACTTGCCACCCCACCTGGGTTGGTGCTGTGTCCCTCTCTTTGACTATCTTTAATAACCAAAATGATTTCAAGCTGTGTGTAGGCAAGTGACTGGACACCATGAGGTGGCAGAGGTCCAGCAACTAATCCAGTCCTTCAGCCCTATGACCATGACTGTGGTTGTCCACAGGGAGCCTGCCCACAGGTAAGTTGGTTTTGCTACCAGGGGAACCCAAGAAAAAGAGGGCAGCATCACCCTTGTTGCTGCCAGGGACATAGGGCAGGTTATCCATGTCAGGGAGCATGGCATCTGGCTCCCCACATGGTTTGGGACAGGGATCATCCCTGGTGCAACACTGCAGAGCAATCCCTCTAAATCCACAAGAAGGATGCAGGGAGACAGGCAAGAATTACCAAAAGAAGGCCAAAAAAAATTTATACTAGTCTCACTGAGGACTGCGTTTCACTTCATGCATCAAAACATGGCTTTACTTGACTATAGCAACGGTTGTGATTTCAGAACACGTTTCCCGAAATTTTCCCAGGAAATTGCTGGTAGATGGTCTACTAGAGATATATGTAGTAAGACTGTTCAAAGTAAGTAAAAACATTTCTTAACCCCCCCTCAGATGGTTGGCAATAGTGGGTGGTTTGTTCTGCAGAACAAACATGTCTCTGATTTTCTTCTCTCTGTTTCTTCCGATTTCTCCATAGGGGTTTGAAATTCTTATGCAGAGTCTACATAGGCTTGAAAGCTGAGCAAGATTTGTAGTTTGCACCAAATCTGAGACATCTATGAGTGTATTTGCAGGGAAATGTGCATATAAGGCTCTTCAGGCGGTAACCAAAAGGGTATTATTTTTCCATATAGGCCACGTTGCTTTTTCATACCCAAGGCCTAACACTTGGAAAACTCATCTTCGTAAATTGCTTTCTGTGAAGGCAGGTATCACATAGTATTTTATACAGCGTTGGGCAAAAATTATCTTTAAGGATTGGGTCACTATGGCAACCACTTTTTATCTCAGAATCAAAATGCAGTTATGATTGTAATTAAAAAATGTATGCTTTCTACCAAGAATTATTCTCAATTATAATTCATTTTCTGTCGTGTACTGGAGTTATTTTTATTGCCCCCAAAGGCATCAGCATTTGTTATAATTCAGCAATGCAACACTTCATAGAGGCAGACTATAACCTGTTTTGAATGTACTGTCAGAAATTGTGGTCGATGACTTCAACCCCTTAAATACTTCAGCAGACTCCAGTGAAACACCAGGAATGCTTTTTGTTCTGACAGAGGGGAAAGCATAAGATAAACAAGGCCTCCTGGAAGCTCACATTTCATCACAAGTAGCCACATATCCTGAGCCCAGTGATGCACAGGGAGGGGTCCAAGTTTGCTGTTGTAAGCAGGTGTGTTGGCCACAAATTCAGATTTTCCTTTGGTTTAAGCAGAAGGAAGGAAAGGAAAGGAAAGGAAAGGAAAGGAAAGGAAAGGAAAGGAAAGGAAAGGAAAGGAAAGGAAAGGAAAGGAAAGGAAAGGAAAGGAAAGGAAAGGAAAGGAAAGGAAAGGAAAGGAAAGGAAAGGAAAGGAAAGGAAAGGAAAGGAAAGGAAAGGAAAGGGAAAAGAAAAGAAAAGAAAAAAAGAAAAGAAAAGAAAAGAAAAGAAAAGAAAAGAAAAGAAAAGAAAAGAAAAGAAAAGAAAAGAAAAGAAAAGAAAAGAAAAGAAAAGAAAAGAAAAGAAAAGAAAAGAAAAGAAAAGAAAAGAAAAGAAAAGAAAAGCTCTCAGATTTTCTTGCTTGGGCACTTGTACCCATCACTTCTGTTCCCAGGGCCATGGTCACACATGGAAACCTTGGCAGATGGCTGGGACGTGGTGAGCATTTGCGTGTAAATCACTGTGCTGCCTTTAAAACCTGTAACATAAGTAACAGGAGCATAATGCTCCGCACGGCCCAAATCGAGCTGGTGGCAAAGCTGGTTTTCAAGAGCAGCAAACCTAGGCTTGCCATGAGGTGAGCCATTCCCACTGGCCCTGATGGGAGTTGCCCACAGGTGGCTTCAGGGAGGAGAGAAGTCCCCACTGCTAACATGAACCATCTCCAAGGGGACAGCAGCAGGGTGGCCCTGTCTCATCCTCCCCAGCCTGGCTCTGTGCTGAGCCAGGAGACTTTTAGCTGGACTTTTGGCACCCACCGCTGGTATTTCATCTTTTTGGGGGCCTGCAGCCTATTCATTCTTCAGCTAATGCATTATGGAGCAAATATTGGCCTGTGTTTTATGTAAATAATAATAGAATTGTTTACCTAAACATTTTTTTTTTTTCCACTCTTTCCAAGAGGGAGGCAGAACAAATGTTTGTTTTCCCAAAACCCCGTAACTTTCAGCATTAATGTTTTAGGGGGGCTTTTCTCTCCATAATGCAGTTGTGAATCCCGACAGACTCTTGAACGTTTTCTCCTGGAAGTGGATTTACTGCTCAGTGGCCACAGTTTTTCCAGCAGGACGCTGTGGAAAGTCTTTTTAGTGCCTAAAATGAGGAGTTTGCTCTTCCTGGCCTTGAGGAGCAGACTCCTGTGGTCCAGATGAGCAGTAATGTTAAGGTAATGAGCCAGAGACTAATAATTTTTATTCTTTCAGAGCCATTCCAGCCACCCAGCCACCCGAACAGCTATCAGTGGAGGAGTTGTAATTCATCAAGCCAGCTGAAGGCTTTTGCGAAAAGACCCTGTAAAAACCCCAGCCCTCAGTCACACAGAAAAGCCCCAATATGCCTGTGAAGTCTGAGCACTGCACCCAGGACAGTGCAGCACTGCCCACAGCAGCACAGCTCCTGCCTGTGTTTTGGGCTGGCACAGGGATGCTCTCAACACCCAGCTACAGTCTTTCCTTCACACAGGCTAATGCTGTGGGCTTCCAGGTGAACCTCTCACCACCTAGAGAAGGTAAATACTTAATAATGGCTATAATAAGTCAAGTGGCAAATGACTTCATTAAGCCTGGAGTAATAATTAATTTAATCAGCTGAAGCGCAGCTCAACAGAGCACATTTCAGAGGCCAGTTAGCTCCAGTGTGCCATGCTGGGGGCAAGGGAGGATGCTGGCAGTGGGAGGATTCTGCAGACCTGTGCTGTGGTGCTTCACAGGCATGGAGGGACCTGGTGTTGGGGGGCAGCATCAGAAGGATGCTCTCAGCAGTGGGTAGCATCAGAGGGTTGCCCTCGGGGCAGGTTTTCTGACATTGCAGCTTGCCCTGTCACAGCTCAGGGGCAGGACTAAGTGCAAGGCAGCTCCTGAAGCAGGGGAACTAAACCCTCTGGCATTGAGTCATGCCTGAGGCCTCACCCTGGGCATCCATCCCTCAACTCCACCCAGGAGCAGCAGTAATTTAACCTTTCCCCTGCATGCTTTTCGAAGAGCCTCCCCGGGGATTTCTCTGCTCTTCTTTGGCAGCTCAAGTTAATGGTCAATCCCCAAAAACAAAGTTCATGGCTGCTTTTTTTTCTTTCTTCAGTTTTTGAAGTATCTGGCAATTCCCCTTTTTATTGAGCTGTTGGGAAAGAGTCACAGCTGAGCTGTGGTTGAAGCCACAAGAAAATGTCCTGTTACCTGCATTGAGTGCAAGTGGGTTTTGCACTCATGATGGCTTTAATGTCAAGCAGTGCCTTCAAGTGTGATATCACTTGCAGATGTTGGATCTCCTGCGCTGCCATGTGGTGTTAACTTTCTCCACCACCTTCATCTTTCTAGTTTCACGATGGCAGTTGCTTGCTGGCATAGCCCTACCCTTAGATACAAGAAATGAGCTTGTCTGTTGAGACTGAAGACTGCATTTTTGGTTTCCAACATAGGGTGTCTGCAGTGTGAAATCCTGCTTACCACCAAGGATGTGCATCATAGTCCCAGCCGGTGGAGACCACAACTCCTCCCTTAACAAGCTGCTCCATGAACAGTGGAGTTGAGACATGCTGCAACAAGCAGGACAAACCGGTGCCTCAGTGCTGCAGCCTCAAAATGGAGGAAAGGATGCCAAAGATCTTTACCCTGCCCGGGTATGGGGAACCAGCCTACTCCTCCCTGCTCTCTTGACAGTGCTCAGAGGTCAAAAATGCAAGACCCCATCAGAGAGAGTTTGGGGGTGAAGAGGACTGCTGTGTAGCACAATGGCTTTGGCAGTTCTCACACTGAGCTCTGAGGACCCCTTGGCAATGATAATTACTCAGGATTGTGGAGGCTACAGCAATCAGAGCAATGCTAAGCTTGGAGGAGCCTGCTTCAGTTTGAAGTACATTAGTATGTCCAGTACTGGAGAGTAGGAACAAGTGTGATGTACCCTCATGTTGTGAAGTGAGAAACAAATCCTGGTGTTTGAGCTGGCCACTGGGATGAGACAGCCCTCCATCTACTTCCTCAGCTTGAATTCATTCCCTTGTCCTCTGGAGAGAGTAGGACATGATAGTCCTCACCCATGGGGCATCAGAAAGAAGGAAACAAAAGAGATTTGCTCACAAGACAAAAAGAGCATGTTGCCAAGGTAGGACCAACCTATCAACTCTCTTCCAGCAAGCAAAACATCAAGCAGAGAAAAATTCACCTGGAATTCCAACACCCATTGCACCCATTCTCTACCCATTGCTCCAAAGCTGAGTTGTTTTTGAAGAGCTTCCCTCTGCAGGAACACCTGCTCTGCAACCTGCTGGTGGAGCAGCTCAAGGGGCCAGGGCCTTCACTTCTCAAAGCAACGTCCTGCCATGACGTGACTTTTTGGAAACTTCCCCTAGATGTGCCAGCGGGCTGGTTAATGGGGTCAGGGGAGTGGAAAACTGGGCTGAAAGAGGTGGCCAGGAGATTCAGGTAATGAAGTGCAAGCTCAGCAAGGCCCCTGCCTCCTAGCAGAGGTCCTTCAAACAAACCTACTCATGGGTGAGAAAGGAGGTGTGGATGTGTTGATTGCTGATGCCTTCAACAGATGTTGTGTGTGAACAGATAACTTCCACTGAAAGGTGAGTACCTGAATGATCAGAACAGCCATTTACAGTTCCTGGGCAAGTTCAATCTTCCATCCCTGTGAAGTCACCCCATGAATCAAATGAGACAGAGATCCCAGGAACTAAAAAAGGTGTCGGGTACTGTACATGCTGGAGGGGGCTGCACTGCACTGCAACACCAGCTGAAATGTTGTGTCCTCCCTTCCAGATCCAACAGAGTATTCTTCTCGTGCATGGAAAAAAGACAAAAAAAAAAAAAATAAATCCAGAAGATTTTCAAGAAGAAAAGCCAAATATATTAAATTGCAAGTTCCTTCACCTTGGCTTTCCAAGGCAAGTTTAGATCCAGATTCCCTCTGTGATGTGCTCAAGCTTTCCGAGCACACAGCCCCGCAGGCAGGCGTGGGGCCAGCAGGTCTCACCCCATGTGCCTGTCTCCCATTACCCGTTTTCTACATGAGCCTCACGGTTGAGGTGACCAAGGTGAGGACATGCTCATGCAGAGAAGGGACCTCTCAGTTGCACCTCCCTGCTGCTCCTGCCATTTGAGCTGCCATGCCATCCTTGTCTGTCAGACCCCAGGCTGGTAGGCTCCATTTCCCCCTGCCCCGAGGATCATGAATGTGAAAGAAGGTTTCTGGAGCTCAGTCCAACATGCACAAAAAGTAATAACTGCATCACCAACAGCAAGGGTTTTCTGTGCTGCAGCCTCTTGGCTCACTGGGGCACCAGGGCATCTCCAACAAGTGAATAGGACACCTGAGATACCGACTACTGGCTCCTGTGTCCTACAGGTAGGGGTAATTCTTTAAATATTTCAAGTGCAAACTAGGAACTGATTATCTAGCCTTGAAAGTGAGACAAGGATGAAAAGAAACTCCTCAAACTATTTTTGAGGAAGACAAAAGAGTGTAAAGAGGGATCTGTATGGCCTACTTGACATCCTGACTTCTATGGGGGATAGAGTAAGAGGGATGAGTGGGAAAGAGGCAGCCACACCAGGGGGGAAGGCAAGCTCTCTGTCCCCCCAGCATTGGGCCACCTCCCCACATTTCCATCGATCTTTGGGCAGCAGCAGGCACTGAAGTCTTTTCTCTTTCATAATCTGTAAATACCGCTCAGAGGTATTTCGGTGCCATCATACTCTTGCATTCCCAATTCAGATCTTAGCCCCACCTGAGGGTCAGGAACCTAATATGAGACAACAGAAAGCTTGACATTACTTCGGGGGGGGGGGTGGGGGGGGTGGGGGGTGGTACTGTCTAAATAATGTGACTTCAACGGGATGTGTGTCTGCACTTCTCTTCCCCTTCCTCCTCATTACTTCTTTAGACTTACAGCCTTAAAGAAATGTTTCACTTGATATCTATCATAGGTTAAATGTTTCCTTGCCTACGTATGTGAAAAAAACCACCCCAAAAAAACAAAGCAAGACAACAGTATGAGCAGGGTCAAGCCACGACTGCACCCCAGCTTGCGCTTCCCCAGGCAGTGGGGCAGGAACACAAAGCAGGGGGCTGGCTTTCAGCAGGGAGGGATGCCAAAGTTTGCAAGCAACATCTGCAATGCCAAGACATTGCATGGCAAAACCCATTGAGGTCACACGAGGACATGTCTGATTGGCAGGGGCTGGCAGATTTAGGATTGGCGGCAGCAGCAGCGGCAGTGGGTAGAATGTGTTTCGGTACCCTCTCCTCTGCCTGCGCCCAAAGCCCGTTTGCAGTTTCAGCAGTTGCTGTCTCAGCTTTGCAGCCACAGCCTGGATTTCTGCTGCCAGAAAGCCTGGGATGTGAGCAGCCAGGACCTGTCTTTATGGCTGTGGGCATTAATGTGCCTGTAACTCGCTCATCCTTTTTCAAAGGAAGGGTTTGCACCAGAGATCCTGGAGGGATCATTGGTGGCCTCATTGCATTTCTTTAGCTGATAAAATTCTCTCATCTGGGAAAGCCACTACCCCGTGACCCTGCAATTTAAATTACGCATTCAGGCTGGGATTTTAGGGAGCAGTCACTAGCACAGGCCTCTTGCAGCACCTTTTATTCAAAGGTAGATAGTCAAAAGACTCCACTTTTCAGATGTGCTGTTGCATTTAGTGATGGGAGACATCATTGTAATCACCTTAGAGATGCTTCTGCTGAGGCTTAGAAAATGTAGGATCTCCTGCTGTCTTCCCCTCTGCCTCGGTTTGCTTCCCCCTGCTCTCACCAACACAAGTACCTTCTGCCTCTTTGCTGAACAAATGCAACAGGAAAGGGAAGAGAAACCCTTCAGGAGTGTGTTTTCCTGCACCAAGCAGAAAAAAATGGACACATTTTGCCATGAGGCTGCAAACGGTGACCAGAGAAAACTGGAAAATCAGGTGCATCTCCCAGCACAAGGGCTGAGACACCAGTGGCTGCTGTTCAACCCACTTGCCCTCCCAGGTCAGAGAGGGAAGCCACAGGGGTGCAGGGGGATGTATGCAGCTGGGAATTAGGAAATATAATAATAGTTCCTCTAATACAGTAGAGGAAGTGTATCTCGTTCATGGATGCTGCTGTCACCCTGGCTGCACGCTGGGCTCCCATTATGTTGAAAACTGCCCTTTTCTGTCATCTAGGAGGAGGCAACAGGATGTCAGTGGATATATTGGTGGTCTCTGATGTTTATGTGTCTGTGCTGGTTTTAAGATGTTTAAAACTCACCAGGGTTATTTTATTTCACCTGTTTGAATAAGGGCGGTTCCCAAAATCTCCAGGCCTTCCCAGAGCAAGTCACTGCTCAGACCTGCTGCTTGCAAGAATTGGATCCATTTAGCATTAGCACCAGTGGCAGGGAGGGGGAGGTTGCCATGGTTGTTTTGACTCAGCAAGTTAGATGGAGAAAGCTTTGAGAGGAGTTTCCAGCAGGCGTTACTCCAAATGCCACAGTGAATGGATTTAGCTCTGCTTATCTGCTGCAGTGTGGTCCTGCTATTTGACCAGGTGACCTGAGTGCTAGAGCTGTGATGGTGAGGCATGGAGAGATACAACATTTACATGCTCAGAAGCCAAGATGAACATGGAAGAAATTTCTGAAGAGAAATTTTGCACAATCTGAGGTACCCATTTATAAGGTAGCGATGGGCTGATATTGCTGCGTAAGCTGAGTATTTGCCAACTTCTGGGCAAGCCATTTCCATAAGTGAAGATGGGGATAGCAGAGGCAGGTGCTATCATTATATATGAGCAAGAAACCCAGGGTTCTGTGGGATCTTTGTACTCATGTCTGAGTGACAACTTGTCACTGCTCCAGCAAAGTTTGCATGGAAACACATTGCAGCGGCTCAGTATTGACTTAAACCAACAGGAGTCTTCTCTTCAGTTTGAATTTTATTAGTGATTAAATGGGACTTATGGAGCACTGGACTGTACACCTGACAGGTTTTGTTCACAGATCTTGCTCCCCTTGTACAGCCAGGTGTAAAGGTGGTCAGGAAAGAACCAGGTGGGCTGACTCTGCCAGCTCTGGCAATGCTGCGCTGGTCCTCGGTGGCCATGGAGCCTGTCCTCCACCCCTCTGCGCTTTCCCTTAAGCTGGCCACTCATCCTTTGGGTGATGGGAATACATTTTAGTTGGCTTTTTCTAAATGCTGGAGCATCCACCGGAGGTTTTTCATTCTACAGTTTTTAAGACATTATATATATTTTTAAAAAATCCTAAATCATATCTTGCAAATGGCTTTAGGAAACTACATACTGGTCTGGTTCCCACCTCACGTAAGAAGGAAAATGTGTGTGCCTGGGTTTTTCCTCCCACCTCTGAAAAAGTGAATTATAATACAGTTGTTAGTGCTGTTTTGTGAACAAGCTTTGGGCAAACAGCCTAAGAACTGCTGATCATGCCAGAGACCCAAGGCCCTGACTCAGTTGTTCATCCTGCTTTATAAAAGAATTTAATATAAAATTATTTGAGTGTGGACTTAAGTGTGTTGTTGAATTGGGACTTGGGGGCAAAACCTGCTGGATTCGGTTCATATATATCATCAGAGCTTGGGCAAAGCCACTGACTTTTTGCTTAAAGTATTTCATTAAAATCCTGTTGGTGATAATTTGGACACCAGCACACAGGCATTTTGGGAAAGAA
Source organism: Athene noctua (assembly GCF_965140245.1). Taxonomy (NCBI): domain Eukaryota; kingdom Metazoa; phylum Chordata; class Aves; order Strigiformes; family Strigidae; genus Athene; species Athene noctua. The sequence goes on from NC_134040.1 coordinate 60,518,037, forward strand.
ATGAGGAGCAACCAGCGTTGTGCTGGATGAGTCATAGGGGAGTGGGGAAAAACTGACAGCTTTTGCTGGTTTTAAGGCAGTCGGTCATGCCGATGTAAATGGCAAATGGAGAAGAGCCAGGCAAGAGCCAGCCATGGCAGAGATCATGATGGCTGGCTATTCATTTTGGAGGAAAATTGTCAGTAAAAGAGATCTGGTCAGTGTTAAGCTCTGGCAGTGTTTATTCTAATTTTGTTGAGCTGACTCCTTAATTAAATGGTCACTTTACAGTGAGTAGGAGAAGTATCAGCTGTACAGTAATGAAAGATGAAGGCTGCTATCCCAATTCACCTATTTTTTCTGGGAGTGCCTCCTCTTCCCGCTGCGACTGCCCGCTGCTGTACTCCAACCATGGAGGATAATTTTGCCTCTAGTTTTCAAAAAGCACCCAGGCATTTGCCATTTCCTAAGGGACAACTTAATTCCTTTCTTGGACTTATTTGGAGCTGTAATGTGGCTATATTTCAATGCTTCTTATTAACCCCGTATCGAAGGCAAGCATAGTAAAGATGTGGAAAAAGAGATACAGTTTACTCTTTTCCTTGATGAAGGTCTTGTTTCCTTCTCCCTGTGCCCAGGGCTTTCTCCAAGTCTCAACCCAGCAGCACCTCCATCTCACAGTGCTCTTCCGAGAGGATTGTTATAAACCTCAGACATACAAGATATATGGTTGTTCATAACTTTGCATTGCTAAGATGCAGTGTTGGGTCTACAAAACTTAAAAGCAATGTTTTGGGAAGTAGTTTCTCTGGTTGGTGGTGAAAATATGACTGACAGGGCAGGACTGGGATGGGGCTACCAGGGAAAATGGTCAACGGGAAAACCTTGAAGCTGATCTCCTTAATGGCATAGAGCAAACTCAGAATCACCGGTGGCAGCAAAGGGTAGGATTGGTTTTCCACAGTTTGGATTTTGCAGGTCCCTAGTGCTCAGTTTCCATCAGCTCACATAAGACAGTGATAGGAAGCTGAGGTTTCTCATGCAAGTCACTCCTCACTGGGGAAAAGCATCTGTGTCCAGGCAAAACTCCAAGCAATACGTGTATGCATCCACCTGCACGCATGTGATGCATGTGCAGGCAGGGAATTCAGCAGTTTGTCTCATCACCATAGCTGATGTGTGTATCTGGTGTCTCTTGCTGACATCTGGATGACAGTCAGCAATTTTGGGGAAGGAAAACCAGATTTGCAAGTAAGTCCATGGCAGACCCAGCCGGTGCTGGAATCAGGAGGGTACCTGTGACAATGGTGGGCCAGCAGCGATGTGTGAGTATGGACACCACTCGGAGCTATTCTGGATCTCACGTTTGGCTTCTGTCTTAAAATAAATATCTCTTCAACACAACTGACACTCAGCCAAGGATCGCTCAGCTGCAATATTCCCTGGGACGAGCTGTGTGCCTTGTATGTGGCTTGTTTTGTTCAACAAACCCTTGGCAAGGAGAGAAAAATTGTCCAAGCCTGAAAGAACTGGACCTGTTATTTCTAAGGCCCCTGAGCTAAAACATCATCTGCCCTCAGCAGTTATCCAGGCTCAGCAGAGAAGATTAATTTCTTTAGAATGGGATCTCCTCAGCCCTAGGCTCCTTGTTGCTGCATTACTCCCAGCCAAAACATCTGATGTGGCAGATACCGCTTCCAGAAAGATGAATAAAGTATCAGTGCTTTGTTTACTATTGACCCCTGAGCAGCTGGCTCAGTTTTTGGTGAGTTTGGAGGGACATCTGTCCAGCCAGCACCTACGGCTGATCTGCAACGGGACAGCTGGCTTCAAGCACCCCAAATGCCATCAAGTTCTTCCCTGCAAGCCACTGCCTCCCTGTTTAAGACTAGTGCCACTGGCCCCTGACCCCATATATGGCACTGTCTGGCTTACTATGTTTATAACACCATCCCCTGAGTGATGAACTTTTATTTTGTCTTGGAGTTTTATAAAGTGCTGCAGACTCTCGTCTCAAAGTGTTGGAGCAACTCAAGAAAAATAAAAGGTCCTCACAGTGAGGAGCCCGGTGCTGGCAGTGGGGAAAGGCTTTCCCCCCAGGCCAGCTGCAGCCGTGATGCCACTGTTTTAGTGTGCCATATTTTGTGCTGCCTTTAGGAAGTGTGGTCGGTAAAGACTGCTGCAGCACCTTTGTGTCAGGGGATGACTTTACTGAAATGCTTAATCCTCAGCAGGTGCTGTGCAATGTGTCACATGGTTATGTCTTGGAGGTAATAATGCTGCATTGATGTTTTATTATGTTAACCCTTGGCACAATGAGGTATTACAAACTTCTTTACTGCAAGGGTGGTGAGGCACTGAAACATGTTGCCTGAAGAGGTTGTGGCTGCCCCCTCCCTGGCAGTGTTCAAGGCCAGGCTGGACGGGGCTTTGAGCAACCTGGGCTAGTGGAAGGTGTCCCTGCTCGTGGCAGGGGGGGTGGAACTAGATCATCTTTAAGGTCCCCTCCAGCTCAAACCATTCTGTGTTGCATTCTGTGATTCAAACATCATTTACCTTCTGTTCCATTACTGATAATGTGCTCTCTTGATTGGAGCCGTCTTGCCAAAACAGTGATTGATACAATGCAAGAAGCAGCTTGCTTCTCATAACCATTATGTTCTATGCTACTCTTACTTTCCATGCTTGTGGTTCCACCTCTGTTCGAGCTCTGCAGGGTCTTGCACCATAAAATGGAGGCTTTGGCTGCAGGAGATGGCATGGCCTTGCTTTACAGACATGCCTTGCTGCTGCATGGATCTTGTAGGATCTTTTATTTTTGTAGCTGCTCCTGCCTCTCTTCTTTGTTATGCTTAAGGCAGAAAAACAAAGAGAATAATCATGGCTCTCTATAAGGCATTACATTTATATTCTATGAAATACTGACATAGTTCCCTGAAAAGCAGGATAGAGACACATTTGGATCAATCTATGAGACATTTCCCACGTTGCAGGTCACCTCTTAATACAGTGCATGTTGCATCTATTTGGTTCTTCCCTGGCCAGTGAAATCAGTGGTTTTGACTGCTTTTCAGTGGAGGACCAGGACCAGGTTCACATGCATTTGGGTAATGACTTGTATATGCATGGAATATTTTCCCGATTGTGGGTTTGGATAATTGGGGAAATTTTCACAGGAATTAGAAACCACTACAGGGATGTGATTCTGTTTTATGTAGTAAGTTCTGATGGACTGAAGTATGGAAAAATAACACCTATGAAAAATTTAGGGTACCACCTTTATACTGATTGTGTCATTACATCCCTCAGAGCTTTGTAACTTATAAATCTTTCTCTTATAGAAAACCTTGGTGGCATGTCACTCTTAGGAAGTCACTGCTATGACTGCAACACACTCCCTTTTTCAGCATTTGCTTTCTGCCTTTTCCCTGCATCTAATGGCTTGCTTGGGTCCCACCTTTGTGGCCTGTCAAAGTTTTCCCTTGGGTTTTTGTGACAGCTGTGTGTGGTCCCGTGCCGAGGCTGGGTCTGCAATTCTGCCTTCACCACATGGCTCCTGTCAGGGGTTCCTCCACCTCCTCCAGTTCCCTCCTGCCCATCCCACCTTCTTGCCAGCCTCGAGGCTGGATCACCACCTCTGAGCAAGGATGTATGGATATTTGGATGGCAGCCAATGGCAAATTAGGTGCTAGCACCACCTATTTTTAAGGGGGGCTGCTAACCGTACAAACTACTGTGCTGTTCATCACTGCATTTCTTCCAAGATGTGGCTTTCCCTAAGATTTCCTAGCCACAGCTGTCCATCTTCCCTGGCACTCTGCTGCAGCATATGCCCAAAGCAAGCCCCAGAAATCTTTCGGAGAGGGTCTGGACCCAGACCTCCCTAAAAGTGATGGGGATTTCCTAAAAACCTCCTGAAAATCCCTCTTTGAAACTTCTTCCTGTGCTGCAGCCTATTTATTCCCAAGGCCATTGACCCCTTCCAGACCCAGCCACAGGATGTGCACTGGGGACACTTGACGGAGTAGAGAGGGGTGAATCAGGGGTCTGCACCTGCAAAGCTGTCACCTTCACCCCCTCCTGGAAAGGAGGGAGTAAGTCACAGCTGATTAGTATCTGTGACCTGTCATCTGTTTTCCAGCCGGTTTGTGCAGCATGCAGTGGGTTTTTATCCAATCCACCTACCTAATCATGAGCAAATTGGAAAACAGATAGCAATTATTCGTAGTGCTACGGGAGGCTTGGGTGGGAAGGTGCTGTGCCTTTCCTTCCAGACACCTCATGTGTGGGGAAAAAAAAGTAGTGAATCCTTGTTTACTGGGATAAGGTAAAGCTCACAGCTAGCAAAGGCACCCTGATCCCCGGCTTGTGGCTGAAGGAAGCAGCCACTCAGAGATGGGTTTGAAAAGGTGATGACAGGTTCAAAACATCAGGCTTGATGATGTCATATTTTCAGGTTTTCAGTAAGTTCCAGTTAATGTGGAGCACTGGAAGATGCTTATTCTGCCTGCACTTAAGCAATTGCCCAAACAGGTTCTGTCTTTTAATGCTCAGGAGTATATATTGGCATACCCAATAGTGATAAGGTTCACAGATCTGGAGAATTGCAAATACTTTACAGCCTTTGGGAATACCCCAAGGATAGCGGCATTTGACATTAATATCCATTGTTTATTCTCCTCTCCAGTGATAAATTCTGTCCCCCAGGTGTGGATCCACATCTTTTTCTGGTGAGGCAGAACTGCAGCCCAATTCAATATAAAGACAGTTCAGCTCATAAAGCTGGTGGGCTCTGTGCTGTGCATGAGGCTATATAGGAAGGCATCAACCATCCTGAGGAATAGCTGGTAACCTGCTGTTAGATGGGAATGGAAGAAAACTTCCCTCAGAGGCATCTGGATATCATCAGGGAAACTAACACAACATGAAAAAATTTAGATTTTATTTTATGATGGAGATCTCCATGCAGTCTGGTTTTTGCATCGCACTGTTTTCTTTCCCTGCACATGGGATGAGGCCAAACAGAACTTTTTGTCTCCCTGTAAGACTGGGCTTGTGTTTCAGGAATGTGATGCTGCACCGGGGCTAACACCACTGTCCCCTGCACCACAGCACCCCTCAGCCTTGTGCCAAGGGCTTATTCCCAGAGAGGCCTCAAGGGCTGATCCCAACCTTTAATTAAAACTGAGCCATACAGCCTTTGGATAGCCTTCAGTAGTTTCAGGGCTTTGCCACTTTCACTGTTAAAAAAAGGATTTGTGAATGAAAAGGGGGGCATTGCTAAACCCCTTTCTGGCTCTGTGGCAGAGACTGTGTTTGCAAAAGGTCCTAAATCCTGCTGGGAGCAGCTGCCAGAAAGCACCCCACACAGAACACTGACCATGAGGAAATGTAATGCTTATCTTTCCTCTGCCTTGCATTAAGAAATTCTTAACTCACTAAAGATACAATATTATGGTATTTTTCCCTTTTTAATCTATGAGTGGAAGCAATACAGGTTATCATATGTGATGTCTGAAAGCTGAATTACTGAGTTATCAGCTGCAGGCTTGTCCTGGTTTTGGCTGGGATAGGGTTAGATTTTTTCCTAGTAGCTGGTACAGTGCTGTATTTTAGATTTAGTATGAGAATAATGTTGCTAACACACTGATGTTTTAGTTGCTGCTGAGTAGCACTTATACTAAGTCGATTTTTCAGTTTCCCAGTCTGCCAGGTACACAAGAAACTGGGAGGGAGCGCAGCGAGGACAGCTGACCCAAACTAGCCAAAGGGATATTCCATACGATAGGACATCATGATCAGTCTATAAACTGGAGGGGAGTTGGCTGTTGGAGGACTGGCTGGGCACTGGTCAATGGGTGGTGAGTAATTGCATTGTGCATCATTTGTTTTTCTTGGATTTTATTCCTCTCTCTTTTGTTATCTTCCTTTTCATTATTATTATGGCTATATTTTATTTTAGTTCAGTTATTAAACTGTTCATATCCCATGAGTTTTACTTTTTTTTTTTTTTTTCTTTTTTCATTCTCCTCCCCATCCCACAGGGCGGGAGGGCATGAAGAAGAGTGAGTGAGCAGCTGCATGGTACTTAGTTGCCACCTGGGGTTAAACCATGAAGGGACACTGAAATGACAGCCCTTTAAAGTGCTGTCAGGCTCTTGTTAGACGCTTGTATGAAAACACTCATTTTAGCCTCGGGAAGATAAATCCACCACGTCTTCCATTTCTGGGGAGCTCCTTAATTTAAAGTACTGCTGTCCAGTAGTGGGACACATAACAAAATGGCTTTCTTGGAGTTGTATGTGCTGCGGGTAAAATCTCCTCCCCTCCCAGTGGCCATAGACACACCAACACCATACCCAGGGGCTTTAAGCACAGTTTCCAAGGCCCAGAGGCCTTTTGCAGGTTATGTGCCCTCCACAAAATGCTGGTCTTGGGGGATCTCTGTGTAATGAGCTTTCATTCGCCCTGTTTGAGTCTGCATCTCCCTTCTCTCAGCCGAAGTCCCCTGCTTCCCACCCCTTGCCTGCCCCAGGCAGTGGAGAGATCTCCTGGTGCTTGGCAAGGTGCTGGCCTGGTACACTCACTGATTACTCACTGGAGTGATAAGGAAAGAGGGGACACCATCACCAGTGCCATTAGTGCTTAGCTGGGCTGGGAGGAGCCTTGCTAGCTCCTGTCCAGACACGGACACCAACGCTTGGCCTCTCCTTGTGCCCACCCCTCCTTTGCATGGCCACAACCTGGAGATCGATCCGTGCTCCTGTCGCAGCGCCAGTGAAGGACCCACAGCGTTTCATGGGGCAGGAGAGCAGGGGTGGCTGGGGTGTCCCACGCACTTAAGACATCTGATGGGTGCGACAAGTGCAAATGAGCTGCCTAATCTCGCCACCAGCTCTTCTCCCATGGGAAAAGCCCAACTCCTTGCTGACCGACCGGAGGACGTTCGGTGCAGCATGACAGTGCCGTGGCAGAACTTGCCCTGTGCCTGCCACAGCCATTAAGTCTCCATTACAGGAACACTGAATTTGCTCCACAAATGAAAGATAATGTCTCCTGAGGAAATAAATTAAAAGGGGGGATGGGAAGAAAGCAGCAAAACAAAAAAGAACCCTTTGCACCACAATAGCACTGGCAATTAAGAATAAAATGTAGCAGAAAGCTCTGAAGCTCCTGACTTTGGGCAGGAAGAAAAGGCCCTCCCCAAGAGCCCCAGGTTTCTGTAGGCACAGCGTGGCGGCTGCTGTCTTCGCTTTACGTCAGAGCATTAATGCTGTTGTTTCGCCCCTGGTATCAACAGAGCTTGCCTGGTAGGTGGGTGGGGTATTGGGATTTATATTGTAGAGAAATTCAAGCAGGCTTCGGTCTTTTATTTGTCTTTTTTTTTTTTCTTTTTTTTCTTTTTTTTCTCCCCACAAAGCTTTTGAAAGTCCACTGGGGACCCCTAATGTTCAGCTGCTGCTGAAGCACACGCTTCAAAGCCAGAGCTGCACAACTTCTTTGATCATTCCGATGGGCTTTTATTACGGGCAATAACACTCCCTTCCCCCTACCAGAAGTAATTTTTCTGGGAAGCTCTGAGAGCTCCTCAAAACGTTCAGTAAAACAACATTTCCACAGTCAGAAAACATGACAGCCTCATCAAACAGGGGCGCTCTGGAGATGCTTTGGGAGGCAGAAACCTTCAGGCACCCACGTAGCATCAAGGATCCTTTTCCTTCCCTGAGCCGTGGCAGCAGACACGTCTAACATGCCCAACAGAAAAGTCTGCAGAAGAAAAGTGGTTAAAAGTCGTGACTGTTGTAAAAGGCACTGGGAGGAATAACCCTGCGGGGATTTTTAAGGATGTTGGTAACAAACTGGCAGGCACTCAGCCCTCCATATACTCCCACTGACTAGTCCCTATTCCCACACACCTCCCCATGGCTGGCTCATTTTTCCCCAGAAAAAATTCTCCAGTACCCACCTTCCAAGGCCTTCACCCAGCTGGGCAGCCTCCATGACCAAAACCTACAGTCCCCTTTGTGCTCAGCTAAGGCAGGTGGGAATTGCTGCTTTCATGGTGTTCTGCCCCGGTTTCCAAGTGCCTCTGTTGGCGGGGCCAAGCAAGACACACAAATACCTCCTCTGCAGCCTGGTTTAGGGGGGTTTTATCCCAAATCTCTGGGGTCAGCTTTCCTCCCTCTTATTGCAGAAATGTGTCACCTTTCCCAGATCAGCATTATTGTCATTACAGTTTTTTCCCCACAGCCAAAGGCAACAGCATGACCAGTTACTGGGAGCGGGCGGCCACACCAAAACCACCCTAAAGTTTGGGCAGAAAAACATTAGAAATGCAGTTGGAGTAAATCCTCTTTCACACCTCCATCCCCAAACACAAGTAAACCAGAAAAATCCATGCTTTTTAAGTGGCTCCTAACATAATGAAAGTCAATTAGAGCAATGGAAACAGAGCTGATAACTGCAGGTTTTCATCACTGATTCCATGCTAAATGTCTGTTCTATGTGGTTTGCAAGGAAGTAAGGGTGCATGGAGAGGAAAGGATGGGGTTTTTTAAAGCAGTTAAATTGCCTCTAATTAGCAACACCACTGTAGTCAAAACATAATGTGAGGATAATAAATTGATATTTGCATAATGGAAATGCTACCAAAATGTACTTCAAATAAGCTGAATTAGATTATAATTAGAGCTGTGTTTTGGGAAAGAAAATCCTTCTAATTGCTTGCGTACAGGCAGTGCCAAGGAGGAGAGGGCTGGCAGCTGCTGAGGAGGTCCAGCCAGTGCCACACGGCACAAGTGCCCCACGACCAGAGGCCTTTCCCCTTGGGGGTGGGGGAAAGGGTGCCTGCACCCACCAGGAGACAGCAGAGCCCTGGCAAGGCAGGTCAGCAGAGGAAAAGGGAAAAAGGTAGGAGGAATGTGAATATGCACACCCACAGCCATTGACTGCAAAGCAGTTTTTGTGGTATTGGACTGAAAGAAAATCCAGGGGGAAATCGTACAGGCAGCAATTAGGGTGGGAGACACTCATGTCTCAGGGGAGGTGATGCAAGGGTAAAAATGAAAGCACTAATTTTGCAGATTACATGAAACTGGTGAACATCTTTTCCTGGCAAAGTTTTGGCATTGCATTGAGTTGCAGTAGCCTCCTCCTGCTGCTGTTTGATAACTGGATTTATTAAATCAACAATTCTTTTCTTCTGTTGAAATGTATGTAACATTTCTCATAATTTATTGTCCAGCTCGTACTACCCCTTTTTAAAAGAGAGGTCACCTGGAAAGCATTGGATGATAAATCACTCACCATGTTTACCAGTAAGGAAACTACAGCTGAGATAAAGGAAAAAATGCCGATCCCAAACAGCTTTCTTGTGAAAACAAACAAAAGAACCTGCAAATGAGTAATGTGCTGATATTACACCTTGTCACTGAACTGAAGGCAGCATGAACCTTGAGGCTGATTTGTTGCCCAGTAGCTGCAGAGTCTCACAGTTGGTGTTAATGCCCATTTTGGTGCTGGGCAATAACACAGTTCAGGTGGGAAAACTGATCAGTCCACAAATACCTGCTTGCTCACTTTGACTGGGGGACAGAAAAAGGTGATTTCTTAAGTCCTGTGAAATGCAATGGCCCTACCCACTGGGCCCTTGACGTATTTGCTATTCAAATACCCAAGTTAGTACACCTGGTGCTCGCTGAGGTAGGTTGTACACTGAACATGGGCAGCTAACAGCATCATCTCAGACCTGGTGGCAATAGGAAAGGGATGTGAATTCGGCCAGCACTGGCTGGTGCAGGCGTACTCTCCCCAACCATGTCTGAATGCCCCTCTGACATCGGCTGCTGTGGATAGGGAGGATGGAGAAAACAAGGATGACTTTGGGGGTCGAGGAGCAGCAGCAGCCACCATGGGTCTGGGTCGCAGCAGAGCTTTTAACACAGCTCCTCACACCATTTGCCTGGTGGATGCTGTTTTGCAGGGACAAATACAAGCTTTTCCTGCTCACAGACACATAAACAAGGGTACCACAGGCCTGAAAAAGATGCCTGGTGCACTTAACTTGTACATCTCTCTATAGGAGATGTATAGTATAGATCTAGTTTCCAAATCAGGATCTACAGCTCATGGGTGTTTACTGTATGAGAAAAAAAAGAGGGTATGAGACATGATGCAGTGCTAGCCTCATGTCAAGGGAAATATTCCCCTGCCTTTGAAGGGTCCTGGCTCGGGGCCCCAGCCCACAGCTACTGCAGAGGCCATGGAAATACCTTCCTTTTTGAGTCGGCAACATGGTCTTGCTTTTCTGCTTGAGGGGGAAGGGAAAGAGTAACTCGCCTGGTGCTCTGCTCTGCTCTGCTGTGGGTTTTGTGGAACCAGATTCAACAAAGGGGTATGTGGGAAGAAGTACAGAAGGGAAAGAGAAAGGAAAAAAAGGGGTGGGGGGAGCAGGAAGCTGCACTGCAGAGAGCCTTGGTCTGCAGCAGGTGTTGCCAGGGATGAGCTGGGGGAGGGAGAAGGATGGCCAGGCCCCAGGTCTCCTCTGCTCTGTCCTCTCCTCTTGAGAGCAAAACGCAGAGCTGGCCCTGAGGAGCCCAGCCTGGGGACAGCCAGGAGGAGAAGAGGTAAAGCCTGGACATCCCTCGCTTAACGTGTGGCCACCCCCACTGCACTGAGTGCTGGCATGTTGTGCCTGAGGGATGCCCCCCAAGATGTTGCCAGCATCACCCTAGAAAGATACTGAGAATCACAGCTGAGAGGGGACAGGAAAATGGGAGCCTGGGCAAAATCCTTCATGCCTTTGCCTACAAGCCACAGCACAAAAGCACTTCTTGGAAACCAAAGCCTGGCCTCCACCACAGCCTTGCTTTCCCATTTGCTCCAGCAGCAGCCCCAGGTCTTAGGCTCACCAGCATGGCCTCAGGCACCCAGGGGGAGCACAGGACCTTGTGTAATGCAACAAGTGAGCTGGATAATCATGGTAGGAAAAAACGAAAGTTTGCACAGCAACAAAGGCGGCCCTGGGAAACAACTTTATTGCTAGTAAAATACTGCAGATCTTTGTTTAGTGAGAGCACTTCCCATGAAATGCAATTGCTCCCACTGTGATTTTAAACCAAGACCACCCTGAAAATGAAGGCAGTTTCCATTATATTGAATTACTTTTCCCTGAAACTGGCACGGCAATGGTAACATTGATAAGGAATGATAGCTATTAAGTGAGGCCATTGTTTATATTTTCTATTAAATCACTGTCATTTCTACTACATATGACATCATGCATGCCTGTCATGCTGATTTACAGTAATAAAGTCTCAGCCGTGATCATTTATTGCAATACATAAGCAGAGCATGAAATACACACAGCACAAATGCACAAGACACACCGCATCAAGCTCAGATCAATATTTGAATTTTAGTATTAGCAGATCACTTGGTGTGACACTAATGGCGCTTTTGCAATAATGTTCATATGTCCATCATCAGTGTAACCCTGAAGGCTGCTTGTCTTCTCCACCCCACCTTTCCAGTGCTGTTCAGAAGTGGTGAGCCAGGAGTCAAAGGGAGAAGGACCAGCAACACATCGATGCCATAGATATGATGGTGGAGATCAAGTGCAAACCAAATATAATGTCGGGTGAATGATTCAAATGCCTAAAGACTAGACACTCAGCAAGGAGAAAGCAGGGTTGCTAAGTGCAGAAGAAGCCATGGTTGAACAAGCATCGGTGTTGCAGTAGTCGTTCAGGGAAGGCTTCTGCTCTTTAGGATGTTTTCCAAAAGTTGCTGAGCTTCTTGGAGTCCGTGGGCTGCTGCCACAGTGAGGAGTTTCTCCACTTCCCTGAAGGACATGAAACCTTTATCAAGAAGGTCTAGGAGGAGGTTTCATTCATTCCTAGATAAATCTTATTTACCCAGGCTTTTATAAGAGGACCAGAGCTACTGGATCTGAAAGCATCTGTAAAGTTAACTCTCCACTATTCAGAAAATGATCTGGTTTTCTTTCTGCTTTTCCCTGTGGTCTGAGCATGTATGTTTTGAGTTTGGTGATTTTCTCATCTTAGTTGAATGGAAGTAGAGATGGATTTGGAGCTCTTGGAATACATACACCTTTTACCACTAAATACATGAGTCTGCCTGATCACATGACATGGAGGAGAGATTGAAATAACATGCACTGGCTTCAACACACAGGGTTTGCCCAAACATTGATTTTTTAGTTTCAGTTAGCTTAAAACTGCTGTCTCCAACCTCAATTTTAATTTTCAGATGGAGTAAATGTAAGAAGCCCAAAACAAAACAATACACACACACACAAAACGACTGGATTTCACTGTGATGGGAACTCATCAGTTGTTTTAGCTTCACTTAGCCCCAGGACAAATCACCACAGTGAATGTACAAAGCACAAGGAAACTTTTCTTTGGCTGTGGGAATGCCGGTGTGCAGTGTGCGCAGGCATGTCTGGGAGAGAAATGTGTCCTGGACGGTTTCAACCCAACCTCCAGGTGGTCAACAGGAAATTTCTTACTGACCTTGCTGGATGGCAAGGAAAGTGAAAAGGGGGCTCTGCCAAAAAGAAAGACAGGTCTTTGTAGTGGAAAATTCACATGTTGCTTCAATAGCTCCTTCTATACCAGTACGGATCTTGTCCCTTGCCTTGACTGGGAAATTGCCAATGGAAATACATATGTAATCAGACCACAGGTTATTTTATGTACTGTATCACCTAATTTTTAAAATCTCTCCATGTTAACTGGGTCTTTCAGTTTTCTTGCTGCAGGTAGGGCTTCATTACTGTCAATACAAGGAGAGAGCATTTGAAATGCTGGAGTAGCTTCATGAGTGGAATATCTACAGCACTGGGTTGCCCTTCTACCCAGGAGGAGCTGAGAATGCAGCTGTAATGGAAAGGAAGGGGAATAGCTCAGGTTACCCTTCTTCAAGTGCCACGGTCATGTTTCTAAGTGCTCCCACTGCCAGGTTGAAGGAGGCATGGGGATGGCCCTGCCCCGCTGCCTGCCTACAGGGGGGAAGAGAGAAGCAAAGTGGTAAGAGAAAATACAGAAGAAGAAAACCTGAGTTTGAATGTTATAAAGTGATGTAAGAGCAAAGAAGGAAAAAGGTATGTATAAATCAGTGTCCTGAAATGTGACCCCTTTAAAATTTTCAGGCCCTGATTTGTGAAACAGCCTTATTCAGAAAGGCACCAAGACTTCATCGTTTCTCTAAGGACAGATGTCCTTAAAGATGCCTGCTTGTTCACAACCTCTGCTGTTGCAGACACAGTTATGTCAGCCCTAAAAATCCTGCAGCCTGATGCTGTTCTATGCCTTTAGCATACACAGAGAAAACATCCAAAGTGCCCCCCCCCCACCTCTTCCCTCACTCTTTGGTTAGCACAGTTACTTTCCCAATCCCACATCCTTCCTGTTTCTCCACAGGAGTGGGAAGGTTTTGGGAGATGCGTCCCCATTTTTGGGAGATGTGTGTAACCACTGCGGGTACCACAGCAAATGTGCACACCGGGCACAGCTGCCTCACGTGGCAGAAACCTCTTGGGAGCATGTGCCAATAGCTGGAAATCAATACGCTGCCATATCTTGATTTTCTATTGCCTCAGCAGACCCTGGCCCTCTCCCCTCCTGTGCCTGTGCATTTTTCCCACTGCCCACCATGGCTTGAACCTCTCCAAAAGGCTGTACAGCAGCACCAGCATCCCTCTGAACTCTCACTATCAAGATACTTACTGGCCTTGCACTGATTTAAAAAGTAGCAATAGCAGGTGGGGAAAGTGGAGCCAAGCAACCGACCCACTGCAAGAAGCTGGGAGCTCCTGGTCTCTCCACTTTTGCCCCGTGCACCTCCCTCCCACCAGTACAGGGCAGCTCAGCCTGGCTCTCCTGCCAAAGCACTCTTAGCTCTTTTTCTTCCTCCCTCACCACGGCAGCCTCTCCCCAGGAGAAGGCAACTTCCCATAGCAGGAGTAGGGGATTTTTTTTGCACTTCACCTGAACCAGTGCATGGCCATGTCCTCATTTTTTTCCACTCCAGCTCCTGAGTGTGAGAAAAAAGTATCAAAGTCATAGTTAGGATATAAAATACAGTGTCCAAAATACAGCAGTGTGGTGGTGTACCACATAGCACAGACTCACATTTGTGCTCCTGCCTTACAGCTGTACATATTCTGGCAGCAAGTTAGCCACGGCTTGGAGAAATGTTACCTTGCAAATACCTCTGTCCCAGGATGTGCTGGGCATTGGGGTACCCCAGGCGAGCATAGACGTGAGCCACGTGGAAATGGAAGTCCTCATAGCACAGCAGGATGTAGAGCAGGAGGAGGCCAGTGGTGATTACAGATGCCAACTGTAAAAGAGAGGACCAGTCATGATGCAAGGAGAAAAAGAAGCTGAGGACCAGCTACAGCAAATATTTCATGTGAGCTCTGAAGCCTCCCGAAGCTATTCCCCATAGAGAAACAGGAGGAAAGGCTCATACAACCACTGAAAATCAAAGTCACCTTTGATAGAGAGCCAGTTCCAGCACCCACTGAAGCTGGCAAAAAAGGCACCACTGACTTCAGCGAGCAGTGGATCAGCTCCTGAGTTAATATCCCCTTTAAGTTCTGCTACAGCAAAGGAAACCACAAACATTAAATTTTCTAGAGGTCCTCTTGAAGAAAAGAAAAAAAAGAAATCATAAGGCGGCATCAGACTTTTACGAGCAGTTCATCAAGGAGGCTTATCAGAAGGAGCCTCACTCCCTAGGCAGCCAGGTCCTCAGCTCACCGCTGCCCATCACTGACTGCAGCACTGCTATATGGACATGAATGTTCCCTTTGTGAACATTCCCAGTTCATAAACCCTTTCATCCTGTGTTACAGTGAGGACACGTCATCAGCATCCACACCTGACAGAAGAATAACCTTGCGTCTGAAAATCTTCTTGTATAAATCAGCAAAAAGCCTGATGTACTGCACCAGCAGGGAAAAAAAGATGAGAGACCAGAACTGGGCTATTTGCTTTTTGATGCCAAATTGGATTTTCTTTGTTCAGTGTGCTAGCTATTAGCATCCAGTGAGAGGAGCTGGGAATTTGAGCAGACACATCTTGGTGGGGTCAGAGATCCCTGGCTGGGGAAAGAAAAGTGGGGTTAGAAAAAGGCTGTAGGAGCCCTATGTCAGCCCCCTGCCCACACAATTTGCTAGGAGCCCTTTGCCTCCCCACGGGGGAAAGCAGTGTGTTTCGCCAATGGTGCCAGCACAGCAGAAGGTAAAACTCTTCCCTGCTACATGGGGAGACAGAAGTCAGGTACAGACCCAGGTGGAAGATGTGGGTCTTTGAAAACAAGTGCTGATCAGGTTTCTTTGTGCTAGTCTGTGCTGAGAGAAACCATGCTGGTGGTGCATGATCCAGAGGAGACTGCTAACATCTCGCCTTTCAGCTCTGCAGCTTTGGTGCAAGCAATGCTGGACTCTTGCATCTGATGTGCATGGCTCCCTGCATGCTACTGTCCCTCTCTTGCAGACATAGGAGCAGAGCAGCCCCATTTCAATGGCCAAGTCAGAAACAAGTTCTGAGGCCTGTCCATGTGACTGCAGCTGTCGCAGAACAAGCACACTTTTTCATCTAGACAGTATTCGTTGCTACAGGTACTTGCAAATAGCGGCTACAATGTGTATGTGGGTTTGTTACTGTGCCATGCTCAGAGTGAGCCAAGGGTACAAGAAGCAACTAGAAAGGATGACCAGATGCAAGAGCTTTGACAGCTGAGGGCTCCTCTAGCCACTACAGATGGCTTGATGCAACTGATACAGAATGGTACAAAAAACACACACCCCTCATTTTTTGTGGGGTACAGCACATGAGGTATATGCAGACCATTGGAAAGCAAATGGTGTATTTAGGTTCCGACCTGCTGTCTCTCAGCTGTCTGTAGAGCTTGAGGGAAATGGTGATATTGGTTTGGCATTTCCTTGCTGTTTTATGGGGGCTCCTGCACTCCCACACACCATGATCAGCTGCAATGACCGCTGGAGGCAGCAAGTTGCCAAGAGCTTGTTATCTCCTAACTGGGACCCAGGTCCTGGTTCAGACCCCTCTCTAATTGGGATTAGTGAATGCTGAGGATTAAATGAGCCTAGTTAGCTAATTAGGCTAAATTGATAAAATAGGTAAGCAATAATGACATGCAAATGCCCCAACATTTGTTTTGCTGGTTGATGAGCTTAGGGCCATAGGGAAGTCTGCTGTTCTGTTTGAGACACACCCCCCCACACACACCCACCCACCCCTCAGCCCGTGTGATGCTGTTGCCCAGACAGGGATGATTCCCAGATATTTTTACAAAATCAGCTCTCCTGCAATGCAATAAGGACCTGTGGGGCCTGAAAGCACTCGTGGGTATGTAAATCCCTGTAAAGCAATGGCAAATCCAAGAGGAAATTCAACTCATAGATTAATCTGATTACTGCTGAATGCTTTTGTTCTTGTTTAAGAGGAGGAAATGATACTTCTGAAAAAAATTATGGTGGCTAGAAATATGGTAAGAAGGGTTCCTTGCTGGAGACATGGCTGATGTTAAGGGTCCATCTCAGGCAAAGCTGAGTGAAGGGAAGGGCAGTGTTTCTGAAGAAAAACAAAGGCTGCTGAGTTACACAGCGACCACGTGCTGCCTAATTCTGTCACTGTGGTATTTTGTCAATGTTGCAGTGGCTGGGGCTGGAATATGTCAGGAAATGTTTCATGTGGTTGCAAGGAGATAGGGTGCACAATCCTGAAAGAGGCAGTGGCTGTGCTTTTATGGGTCCAGATCTGGGGGCTGTGAGATGCTGTGGCATCTCCTTTATGCTCCATGCAAAGCTGCCTGAAGTCTCAGGAAAGGTGTGGAAAATGTGGTGTTTGGGAGGAGCTGTTTTTATTGAAAATATGGAACAACTACACATAACAGCAAACAAATGACTGACTATTTCTAAATGAGAGGGAAAAGGCCATGGTGGGAAAGGTGCTGCAGGTCACGGGGGAAACCTCTACAGCCAGGCTGTGTCCATGCACCACTGCCACAGGGATACATCCCAGCATGAACACGCCCCGTGGGATACCACCTCTCTGTGACAGCGTCCATGATGATCAGCCATCCGCTGCTGGCAGCTCCCACCCTCGCTGCTGCGGTGACAGTGTGCCTGGCTCCTGCAAGGCGGGTGGCCTGGGAACTGATGGATGTCCACTTTTTGTCCCAGGCTGGTCTTTGCAGGAAGGCGTTCAGCTTTCAGCAGTTGTGTAGGCATTGTCAGATGTGGCAGGTGAGACATTTCTTGGGCAGTTCCTTTAGCAATATCTCACTGAGCATCCCTAATCTGATTTTTGATGGTGGTTTTTTGGTTGTGTTTTTTTTTTTTTTTTTTTTTTTGGGGGGGGGGTCTTTTCTATTTTCTTTTCCTAAGCCTTCCTAAAGGGTGAGGAAGACTGAGACCTATGCATGGCAGAAGGCAGATGTATAAAGTGCTGGAGTGCGCTGATCTCAGCTCTGGGAGCTGGCACCACAAGCAGTCCTTGTTTGGCTGCCCACCAACATCTGAACAGGCATCTAAAAGGGTGCAGCTAGTCCCACAGCAAGCAGAGATGTTAACATGCATTTTCATCATTAGTTAGCAAAACCACTCCTTTGCCCTCTGCTGTGGCTATGGCTAAGTCTGTGTTCAGGTAAATGTGCTGTTTTAAATGTCCCCAAGACCAAGAGAAAGGGGAAATGTAATACGTTTCTCAAGAAGTAGCTGCTGATGGAGTGAGGGGCACCCTGAAGTGAGATCTCCCCGCAGGAGGGATGGAGGAGGGAGGCATAAGTCCCCTGGGCTTCCTCTAGGCTGGTTGTTCACAGCCTCTCACCCTCACAGCCGGCAGCAGGGACTGAAACTGAGAGCTCCTCGGAGACCCAGCCAGGCAACGAGCATTAGTCTACCTCAAATGCAGGAACGTGGGGAGCTTGTTGCATTGCCCCACACAGGGGTGAGAAATGGACTGCTGGCCTGAAACCACCTTCGTAGTCTTGGGGGGAGCTGTCAGTTGCTCACCCCACCCTTTCTTCTGTGGTGACTCATTTGGAAACTGCTTTGCGTGTTTCAGACCTTGCATCGCTTGGGCTGCTCTAAAGAAAGAGGAAGCTGAGTGGTATCAGTGGGGCTACGCTGGCAAACTGGGCTGTGAGGGAGCCAAATGCATGCACATTTAAGCAACCTGATTCTTATGGAAGCTTTGGTGTCTCACCCGCACTGTCACCCATGTGCCAAAGCCAGGTGATCAGGATCAAAAAGGTGATCAAGAGGAATGCCTAAAAATCCCACCCATAATGACTGCACCAGAAGGAAGATGCCATGTTACTGTGCGCTAGCAAAAGCACCCGCTCCCCAAACTCCGCATTGCAACAATCACAAGTCTTGCAACAAGTCTTGTGTTGCGTTCCCCATGCCAGTGAGCAGAAAGCCCCAGAGACTCTGCTGAGGCTTCGGTGACATTGCAATCGGGTCTGGGCAAGGCCACTGCTCTGGGAAAAGCATCACCAGGCTCACATTTGAGAGGCTGTTGTGTGCAAGTGGCACCCTGTGGCTTTGACCCACCCTGGCATTAGTGGCTTTCAAGGACTGGCATTGCTTCCTGGCATGCCCAGCCGGCTGCAGGGTCTAGGGCATCACATAATGCCTCAGTGCTAGCGCTCCCACCCCAAGCCCATCCCCACGCTTACCTCCCATCTGGTCCATTCTGAGACAGGGGGGTGGGGATTCCCACCCCCTGGAGAAGGATTTGCCCCGCAGGTATCAGCACTGCCCCTTCCCTCCCGTCTCCGCCACGCTGCAGGCTTCATGTCTCCCATCACTCCCTCCTGCAGGAGGTCTGAGCACCTTCTTTTAACCTGGTCTGCTCCCTGTCTCACCAGGCACTGCCCCTGCCCTGCCATAAGTCTTCCCCATCACCATTCCTTAGTTTTGCTCCTGATTTATGGTAGCAGTAGCCCAGCTGCTTCACTAAGATAGGAGGAATGGGTACACATCCCCTTGCAGAGTTATAGAAAAGGAGAAGATGCTCCTGCCAAAAACCTTTCAAACCACTGATGTTTAACTCTCTTGATGTTTAACTCTTCCTGTGCTGAATATTTATCTTCCTTCAGACTGCTCCCAGGTGTTGCAAACACCCACAAGTAAATCCTTGTATTTGAAAAACTTGGAGATTTTTTTCTTTCTGCTTTTTGCATGAAAAGGAAAGCACTTCACAAGCAATGATACTGCTACTCACCACTGCAGATGTTCTTGTTACTTCAATTGCATGGCCTCCACAGGCACATGGGGTCTGATGAGTTAGATTTCGGACAAATACAAGAACATGAAGGCCCAGCCCGAGGTGAGAAAAATAGAAAAAATGCAATGATGTATAATCAGAAAATTATCAGAACATACAAAACCCCTACAAAATTTGACAGGATGGGATGGAGTTTTTTTAAGCTAGAAAAGAGCTTACTTGTTAAAGGCAGACATTTTATAGCTGTATAATTATGTCTCTACTCATCTGCAGTAACTCTACCTAGTGACTTTCAGACATGAAATTCCATTTTGCCTTCACATCTAAGGAAACATCTCTTTTTAACACAAGATCCCTCATGCATGTTATCTCTCACACTCCGAAGTCCTAGCAGATGGCTGTCAGACAAGGTCCATCTCATGCAAATTGCTGACCTTGCCGGGTTGCCTGACAATAAAAAATACAATGTTTTTTTTCCCAATTTTCCAGCAAGATAAGTGCCATGCTTTGGTTTTAAAGGCAATCCCACCCCAAAGAACAAGATCTCTTTGGTGGTGATGACTCAGACTAAAAACCTTACTGAAGAGGAAACCCTTCATATTTTTGTATTTCTTATGTTATGCTGCCACCATTGGGCCAATTTCATTTGCTTAGTCTCAGCTCCATTACAGTTGAAGAGATTCATCTTTATGCCCTTGGTCAACGTGTGAACCATTTTCACTGTATATCAAATTTAATTGGACATTAATAGTCCAGCAGGATCAATTGCTTCCCAGTGCAAACCTCTACATTAAGGAAACTAAGATAACTCAGAAATTTCTAAAACGAGCCCAGAGAAGATGGACCTTCACTGCAGCAAAGAGTAAGGAAGAGATCAAAGAAGGTGAGAAGTCAAATACCTAGTTACCCTTCCTTTATAAAAAAAATTTTAGATACAGTTATTAGAATTTTACATAAAGGACGAAACCCCAACCTCTAACGGAGTAGTCTTCTTGGAAATGAGCCACTCTATAGCTGCAATCCCAAATTTTGTCAGAAGTGAGCTCTAAGTTATTCTTATTGTGTTTGTAAAAGCATATTGGTAATAATTATATTCGTACTGACATCTTGCCTAGCTCTGTGAAATCGGTATTTTTCTCAGTATAAAACAGATCCTGGGACTTGCAGTTCTTTGTGGCAGATGACTAAAATTGAGAACATGTTATTAATTATGCATTATTCAGTGAGGACTCTGCTGTCTGCGTGCATAGTGACACAGGTGCAGTACAGGGTCTCATTCCAGCTGCAAGCTTGAGTTACTTCTCTACAAAAATCATCTTATACCATGAGGAAGAAAGTAAACCAGGTTGTCAATCTAGAAAAAAATGATGGCTGTAGTAGCTGCCTCCTACCAACAAAGAAGAATGGGATCCCTTCTAACTGCAACAACTTTGGCAAAGAAACGTCAAGGCCCCCAGTGAATTTTCTTTCTGCTCTTCCAAGGAGTGGGTGACATTTCTATTTGCCCTTTCATCTTCATAGAACAAGTTGTGAAGAACCATTTCCAACTCCATTTCCAACAATGCAAAGGAGCATTTTGATTGAAAACCTGGAACCAGCCATGTTCAGGAAAACAAATTTTCTTCTCATTTCTTTTTTCATAAAGGATTTCTCTAATCACAGTTTCTCTTTCCCTCCTTGATGCACTGGCATGGTCAGGGCTAGAAGTGCTCAGGTACTCCATTTCAGTTGAAAGGTGGATGTCAAGTGCTGGAAGAAAAATGGGTGGCTGTGGTTATAAAGAGTTAATAGGCCAAAGTCGCTGTTTGGGAGAGCTGGTGACTCATCTGAAGAAAGGATTTTCTTTTCTTTTCAAAGGATTGCACTGGAAGCCAGATGTAAAACACTGTGTTCATCCTTTCTCATTTGTTTTTTAACATTTGATAGTTTTTGTTCCAAATTAAAACCTTTTAGTAAGCAGACTGACTGAAGAAACACACAATTATTGAAAGACTTACATAATATCTATTATTGAAAGAATGAAACCAAAATAAGACATGCTCATAGCACATTGCCCATTCAAATCAACCACAGTGACTTCTCCACCTCAGACACAGACTGTTTACAATCTAGGCTTTGTCTAGTAGTGATGGGAGATTAAACAACAAGAAGTGATTAGCCCAAAAAGGTTTTTCCAGGTTGCTTTCTTAGGAAAATAAATTGGTATAACCAAAATGCTACAACTGGTACAAGCTTATTTAATTACAATGTCTTATGGGCATAGGTATCACAGGGCAAATCCACCCTGAGACTTCCCCAACTTGAACCTGAACACAGTTGCAGTAGGTACTTGCATATAGCACAACACAGAATATCACATAAATATTACTTCAGTTACTATAGTGAATGGAGCTCAAATATGCATAATGGGGAGGACTGAGACGCTCGGCAACAACAAGGGAGTGGAGGAGGATAAGTTTCTATGTAAGACAATGGGAAGGATGAGGGTAAGGACTTCTGGCTGGCACTGTCTCTGACAGACTCTCGTTTCGTTTCGCCTAACCAGCTATAGCTTCCTTTCACAGCTGGCTAAACAAGAACAAGATAAAAATCTATTCAGACTAGTTATTATGACACTATTAATAGCTGATACAAGAGCATACAATGAACACCAGCATAGACATTAGGGCAGTTCAAGTCTCTCTGAAATCAGTATGCAAGTGTTATCCGCAGATCTATTACAGAGACTTTTGTGAAGCTGTTTTCAGATAGCAGATTAATAAATGTATCTGTTAAACTGAACAGTTGCATGCATTCATCACTACACACAGCACAGCAGTGCAACTGAACAGGATGTGATTTTCCTGAACCCAAATACAGCAGCTGGCAGAGAGATCCAACTGAGCAGAAATCTGTTATTTGATAGAGTTCCTGCAAAACTGCAGCACGGAAGCCCTCTGTGAGGGTGGGGTGAGGGGGCCCAGGGGCAAGTATAAGCTATACTGTAATTGATCTCACCACAAAAATAGAGCCTAAATGAGTGTAAGTAGTGGTTACGGAGACTTAAAAAACAAAACAAAAAAAAAAAAAAAAAAAAAAAAAAAAACCCCAAACCCCCAACAAACTAAATTACTCACCTAAGAGGGAGTTAGGTCAAAGTTAGGCATACTAAAACCTCTGACTAAAAACTGTATACTAAAAACTAAGCTGCCTGATTAGCTGTCACCTAAAAAATGAATTTCTCAAATGCCTTCTCCTGTGTGGCTTTGAAGTTCCCCAGATATTCAAATTCATATCCCATGAATACCACAGCAGGGCTGAGTACCTAGGTGTGTATCTCTCACATAAACTCATTCAGAATCCAGAAACTGCAAAGTTCCCCAAGGGATGTGATAAAAAGAGCCTTCTGGGAACACTTCATCCATTAGTCTACTAATGAAGATGATCTCCACCACTTCTGCAGAAACTAAAACCCCGCAAGAAACAAATTCAAGATAATACTGTGTTCATAAGCTAGTAGTTAGTGAGAGGCGAGAAGTGGTCCCTGCTTTAGAGAATGTGTCTGTATTGTGAAAGCGAGTGAAAAGCAGTGTTAGTCTCCAAGGAAATCATATTAAGTAGTACGCAGTGTAGAAAGGTAAGCAGCACTACACCCCAATTTTCCTAAGACATGTTGAAAAACATGCTCTAAGAACGTAGCCAGGCAACTGAATGTCCCTCAGCTACAGCCCTCTGTCTCCAAAGGGCAGGTAGTCTTTACCCGGTAGCTCACACTGCAAGGCTGACTGCCCCTTAGCAAGGACCTGCACAAAGCCCACCGAGCAGGGCAGAGCACTTGATCAGAGTGGCAGGTGTACAACCAGCAAAGCCATCTGGCTTCACTGCATAGGTGTGAAGCGCCTGTGGTCCAGAACATCATATCAGCGGTCTGTCTGTTGGATTGCATGTACCGTACCACAACAAAAGGAGGTCAGTCACAGGATACACAACACAGCAACAGTTTAGTACAAATACCTTGTAATGAGAAGCATCAGAAACAATACTAACAAAGCAGTGGCACAAGGGCTGGGTAAATGATGCAAAGCCCTTCACCGCTTCACCTTCAAAGGCCTTCACTTAATAAAAAGATACCCCAGTGCACCTCACCACTGAGACCACAGGGCATGAATGCCATTACACAAACCCAACTATCAGCAATTCCCTTTCTAAACCCACTGCATAACTGCATCTTTCCTCACCAGGTTTCCCATAACTTTTCCTTTTAGAGGGATCTTTCACATTCTTAAAGGGACTTATTAATGTTAATGGGATTAATAAAAGCTAAATACTCTACTCTTGAAACGTATCTTCTGTCTCCCTGTGAGATGGTTACATTATAAAAACTGGATAAGACACTTGGGGGGTAGGCTTGGACTACTGGTTTCATTAGGAAGATGAAGCTGGTAAGTGCTCCTTTTGTGGGACTGAGGTTGAGATATCTGTGCTCACAACTGGGTCTGAAGGTGCTTTGGGGTTGTTCTTGGTCTACCTAAGTTTTTATGTCTCTATTTAAAGGGGCGGGGGAAGTTTAGGTTGTGCTTGTTAGAGAGGCTTGTTAGCTAGCATAGGGTGATCTGAGGCTAATTTCATGTACTCTACCTGACATGTCCCTAACCTGATCTGTTTGGTAAATATACATCCTTGTGTTATCTTAACCTTCTGTGTTAGGCTGCCTTGCCTGCGTAATCCCAGACGTAAGAATCCCTGAGCAGCTGAAAGCGTGCAGCCAAAGCGAGCCGTTGGGGAAGCTCACGTGGGAAGCGGGGAACGTCTGTGGCAGGGATTATCTCCATCTGGTATGAGGCCTTTTTGTTCCACTTCCTAGCACAGACAGAAAACCAGGACAGAAACCAGGGAGAAAAAACAATTTTTCTCCTCCTACATCTCAAATGCTGTTCCCAGAGGGTCTTATGGCCTGCAACTTGGCTTCTGTTCCCCGTAAGGAAAAGCACAAATGGATCCTTGCTGTAGGCATTCTGGACAGAAATCATTTTTAAAATAGCAAACTGAATGAAATCTTAACTTCTACAGGCTTCTGTAAAATCTTGAGTTTTTTTTTTTAAATTAAAAAAACCCCAAACTCTCTTATCTTCTTGCTTGCTGAAGGAGAGCATAAACAACTAATGCTTCAAATAGACAGAGGCACCAGACAGTTATATAAAAACAAACCGCCAGATTCCTGAGTGTAGGAGTGTCTGCTCTCAATTCCGTCCTGCATCTCTGTGTGTGTGCCTGGAAGTAGGTCTCTCCACCCTGAAGTGGTAGCAACTAGCACAAAATGCCCCGACTGAAACTTGGGTGTTGAAGGCATTGACGATGTGGCCTTAGGCTGTCTGGAGGCTCAAGCAAAGAGTCCTTTGTAACTAGCAGACCAAGTATTTGGGGTCAGCCATAGGAGCAGAAGAGCTACAATGTTTTAAATCTTTACTATTTCAGTGAACAGCTGGAAAGACCTTGAAGTGAAGCTCTAGGGATCAGCATGTACCCTTCTACCTTAGAGCTTTGAGTATTTCGCTTGTTGTAGACCCAAAGAAAGTGGAAAAGTGATGGTAAGGAGAGTATCCTCACGACAGCTTTATGCCCTCAGCTCTATCTCCCATTAAACATCTGTCTGTAAGAGTACTCAACATGCTTGGGACCCTTGGTTATCAAGGTAGAGGAAATACACACATTAACGCCCATACTAAAGTGATGGTTTTGTGATTAGACTGGTAAAGCCCACGACAAACTGAGCCAGTCTTCCCTCTAAAGAGCTATTCAACCACTGAAGGGCCAGGGTTTCTCCCTGAGCTCATTGCATACTCACAAATGAACGGGGTATCTCTCAGATAACATATTTATGGTGTTCTGGAAGAGCACAAAGAATTGTTACTTTTTTGGAGTTGAAGGACTGAGAACACCCCAGCACCTAAAAAAAAAAAAAGTGTGTGTGTGTGAGCTAAGACTTCATTTCAGGGAAATACAGGCAAGGATTTGAAGTGCCCAAGCTGAGGATATCTGCATTGCATTAATTAAATGGAACCCAATTCATGATGAAGTTTTGAACTACAGTTTGTGAAATATCCAGTGAGACAAATGGGTCTGAGGCAGGGTTGCCCTTGGTAATCACATGTCTTATGTAAAATGGAAGTAAAAATAAAAACCAGTGTGTGTGTGTGTGTGTGTGTGTGTGTGTGTAGTTGTCAGCTGCCTCCAGCATCATGAATAGTAGATAGAACTTCATCCTCATTCAAGTCACAGTGGGCAGCCTCGTGTCTTTGCTAATGCAGTGTAATAGCTCCTCATCCCCCGCGCGGGATGTAATCTCCTTCAGGCTGCTCCTGAGGCGCTTTGTACACTAAGTCAATTAACTTTATTGGGGAAGGCTTCAGCCGGCAGTGCGGCAGTCTAGAACAACTTGAGTAAAAGGCGAAGCAGAGCTGGGCTCGGTACAGGGAGGAGATCGAAGGCTCAGAATGGGACCCGGCAATAAATAATCCCTCATCAATGAGTCGGGGAGCTCGGTGACTTCAGGCAACCACCTCTCCTGCCGGTGATCCCACCCAGCCCCGACACCCCAGCCCCCGCCTGCGCGGCCTCGGCTGCCGCTGTGTTTCCCTCAAGCGACAGCAGGGCCTCTCCCCCTCCAGAAGGCCCCGGGGGGAGTGGGGGGGTGTAGGCCGGCAGGACCCGGCCTTCGCGCCTCGGTTTAGGGGAGACGAGTGGGACCCGGGCGACTCCGGGGCAGAGCGGCCGTGGGCGCGCAGGGGCCTGCGGCTGTCGGAGGGCCGACACCGCGGCCTGCGGGCAGGGATGCCAGCGGCCTGAGGCGACGACCGGACGGCAGCCCCGCGGGCGGCTCTTTCGGCTCCCAGCCCCCTCCAGGTACGTTTGGTTTTATTTTATTTTATTTTAGTCAGACTTTGGCTCTCAGAAGGTGAGACTCGCTATCGGGGACTCGTGAAGAGAGTCCGCCGACAGTCAGCACCGGCACGCCCAAAAGCCCGCCCTGTTCGCGGGCAGCCGGCCCGCTCCTCGGCTGGAGGCGACCCCTCCTCGAGCCGCCTAAGGCAGCAGCGCCGCCGTGGCAGCGCGTCCGCGGGCCCGGTCGAGCCGTACGGGGTCTGCGCCTCCTTCCTCTGAAATAACGGCGGAGGACTGAAGGGGCCCTGGCAGGGCCCCGGGCCGGGCGACGCCGGGCAGAGCCCTCTGGCGTTGGCCGGCGACTTGGGGGCAGGCCGAGCTCCCCGCACTGGGGCGGCCGCAGCCACCGCCCGGGACTCAGCCCCCCGCCGCTATCCCGAGCTCTCAGGCCATCCCAGTTTCAACCCCCGCCTCCCTTTTCCCGGCTCCTGTCCCTTTAAATAGGGGCGGGCCTCTCCCGCACTTGGCATCGTGAGGCCGGCCCCGCCCCGCCATTGGTTGTCGCTGAGGGAGAGTGGCCCGCCCCCGCCCGCAGCCATTGGCTAGGGGCGACACTGGGGTTCCCGGATGCAGGCACGCTCGGCGGTTATAAAGCGCCGGGGGAAGGCGGGAGCGGGCGCAGTTTGAATCGCGGCGGGTCGGGGCAGGTCGGCGGTGTCGCTCGGGCTCCGTGCGTGCGGGACGCTCTCTTCCTCTGCCTGCCCTTGCGCGGCGCTGCGGTCCGGCTCGCGATGGTGAGGAGCCGCGGGGTGGTGCGGGCGGGCGGGTGTCGGGGATCAAGGAGATGCGGCCGTTGGGGCGAGGGGGGGAGCGCGCGCGCGCGGGGAGGGGGGGGGCGCGGGCGGCGCGCGCCGGTAGGCGCGTTACCTGCCGGTGGGCGGTGAGAGGGGAGCGGGGGGGGAGGGTCGCACACGCGCTAGTGCCGCCGGGGAGAGGGAGTGGCGGCCGCGCATGCGCCCGGGCAGCGGCCTGTGCCGCTGGGTGTAGCGGGCAGCGCGCACGCGCCGGGGCGTCGCGCGTGCCGCCCGGCGGGGGGGGGGGACGGAGCGCATGCGCGGATGAGGCGCTGCCGCGGAGCGCTGCCCGCGGGCGCCGTCTTTCGCAGGTGCGGCGGCTCTGATGGGGGATGGCGGGCGCGTCAGCTCTTGCACACCTCTTCTCATTGCTAGGCTGGCGGCAAAGCTGGGAAGGACTCTGGAAAGACCAAGACCAAAGCAGTGTCCCGTTCTCAGCGGGCTGGATTGCAGGTGAGCAGGGACTGGGACATGGGTGGATGAAAGTCAGGTTAGCTTTCCATCTCTTCATTGGTTGTACGTTGTGAAGCCTGTAGAGTCTGCTGTGTGTTGTCCAGAATGGTGTAAGGATCTGTTTGATCCTTGAGTTTGTTAATGTCTGGTTTGACTAATTTTAGACCTTTTGCATATCTGTGCAGAAGGGAAGAGAATTCCCTTGTGGCTGTTGCTACTGCTTGTGGTTAGAATTGTGCAGTTGCTGACGTGTGCTTGGCATACAATATCCTTAGCTGCATTCTAAAGTGTTGAAATGTAGTCCATGCTGGGATTCTGTTGTCAACACGTGGTTTAGAGTACTGGCTTTTTTTTTCCTGTCTCTGTCATCACAGCATATTCATACTTCTGTTATTTTCCAGTTTCCTGTTGGCCGCATCCACAGGCACCTGAAGTCTAGGACTACCAGCCATGGGCGTGTAGGAGCCACAGCTGCTGTGTATAGCGCTGCAATCCTGGAGTACTTGACAGCTGAGGTAAAGTTCCTGCAAGGGATGTGAGCAAGTTGGTCAGCTTCAAAATGGCATAATGACCAGAGCCTGTTGTATTTTGCCAGTTTGCACTGGGCTGTGAACTCTTCACTTGCTTTGAGCCTGTTCTAAGTGATGCATCATCAGGAGACCGTGAAATATGCATGAGGTTTTTTTGCTCTGCATTTTGTGCAGATCAAATCGCTATGACTTACAGGAAAGATGGGATTGTGAAGTATTTTACAAAATGTGCCATTACAGCAAATCTTAATCTGCTGTAAAACACTTACTCTGGTCTTGGGAAACTAAATGCGGAGCTCCAAAGGAGGAACCCTTCCAAAAGAGGTGATGTTTGTGGTCTTGGTGTCACTAATGCTGTGTTGGCCATAGAGAATGGGAGAGCAAAGTCCATGCAGTTGGTCTCGCGTGACTTGTGTAACTCAGTTTAAAAATGATCTTGTCCTCAGGTTCTTGAGCTGGCAGGAAATGCATCCAAGGACTTGAAGGTGAAACGTATCACTCCCCGTCACTTGCAGCTTGCAATTAGAGGAGATGAAGAATTGGATTCTCTTATTAAGGCAACAATTGCTGGTGGTGGTATGTGAATTGCTTGTGGATGGTTTGTGATGAGTTGAGGGGCTGGAACTCTGGCAGACTAGGGGCTGCTTAATGATGTCATCCTATTTGAAGTTGAGGAAAATTGTTAGAGAAGTAACATGTTCTTAATTGTTGGTCTTTCTTAGGTGTAATACCACACATCCACAAGTCTCTCATTGGCAAGAAAGGACAACAGAAAACTGTCTAAAGGATACCAGGATTCCTCGTTATCTCAGGACTCTAAGTACTTAATTGTCCAGTGTTGGTGATTCCAGTGGACTGTATCTGTGAAACACAATTTTGCCTTTTTGTAACTTTGAGAAGCTAAAGCTCCCTTGAGCTTTCTAACAAACCAAATTTCTGCATTGAAGTCTTAACTGTATTTAAGTGTTACCATGGCTTCAAAGAAGCTATTGTATTTGTAGTGGGTTTTGATTGAGCTGACTGTTTTTAGATTGGTTTAAGTAAAGGAAATGTTTGGTTTTGTACAGACTTTTCATCCACTAGAGTGGAAATATTCAATAAATGTTCTATCAAGACTGATTGTCTCTTGTCCACTTAATGGAAAAATACTTGAGTCTTGACTGCACAGCTCTCAAGTTCAAGAACATGTGACTGACAGTCCCACCAACTGGGCTTGGAGGATGTGGAAACAGTGCCCCAGTGTACTGCACTCGGTAAATGCCACCAAGTGAAATGGCATGCAGGTTTTATCCTGCAAAGTCTTTCTCACTATCTGAGCCTGCTGCGGTGTGACAGTTGCCTTTAGCAGGGTGGCTTTGAGCCTAGTTAAGGCTAGTTTTACTTGATGCTGGCCTTCATAGAGGGAGGAGGGGGTCTGTCACTGAGGAGGAAGGTAAGCTGAATAGATGTTGAAAACTTGAAGACTTCTCTTGATTTTTGTTGTGATAGAGCCTGACCACTCACTGTTTCTTGTGAAAGACTGGAGAGATGTTTGTAAGCAGGGGCTGTCCTGCAGCTGCTTGCACAGCCTCACAGCGTCTGTGGAAGACTCTAAACCCTGCTGTTGAGGTAGCACTCCAATAGCTCTGCCTTGCAGTGGCTTTTTCAGGGGTGGGCTTCACCTCTACCAGCCAGAGACCTGAACTGCTTTCTGTTAGCCTTGAGCCCTGTAGTGATGAGGGTCCAAACAATGTGACTGGTGTTTATGGGGTGTTGAAGGTACAGTTTTAATATCTGCTGCACAGTAGCATCCCCAGTAGCTGCAAATTACAGGGGGTTCTGGCCAGGTTTTCAGCTGTGCTCCTCCAGCACTCTGCAAGTGCATTGCTCCAAGTAAAGGTCCTGTGCTGCGAGGGGAAACCTCATCCTGGGTGAGGCAAAAGGTGCTGCCAAGTTCCTGTGGCTGGGGGCAGCAACTGTTCCCCCAGCAGTGAAATACTTCTTCCCAGCAAAACAGTCCTGGGCAAGAGGGAGTTGGTGTCACTAATTACAGCGAGCAGTTATAAGGTGCTAATAACTACCTCGAAGCATAGTTAATGCGCTGTGTTAATGACGGTGCCTGGGTTGCTCTGGCTGCTGCCTCGGCTCCAGAGAGGCCGGGCGGGGCCGCAGGGCAGCGGGAACACGCAGCCGCCCGCCCGGTACATTTCCATGGCAGCCGGCTGCCTCGGGCAGCGGCGGGGCCCCGTCCGGGACGAGCCCGGCGCTGGTGGCGGGGAAGCGGCCGGAGCCCGCGGCGGGGCGGCCGCCGGGCCCGGGCGGCGGCGCATGCGCAGGTGCGCCCCGGAAGGAGGCGGCGGGCCGGGCTGGCTGCCGGGGCCGAGCGCCGCGCTGGGGCTGCGGGTACTGCCGGCGCGGAGCGGAGCGGCGGCATGAGCCCTGCGGAGTGAGGGGAGCCCCCGCCCGCCCTCCTGCCTGCTCCGCTCCTCTCCGCCCCGCCCGGCTCCGCTCTGGCTTCAGGCCCCTTCTCTCTGCGCTGCGGCGGGCGGAGGCGGCGGAAGGAGAAGCCCATGGAGGGGAACCGGGACGAGGCCGAGAAGTGCATCGGGATCGCGCGGGAGGCCTTGGAGGCCGGCAACCGCGACCGCGCCCTCCGCTTCCTCGGCAAGGCCCAGAAGCTCTACCCGACCGAGACGGCCCGAGGTGAAGCCCGGCCCCCTCCCCGCGCCCCGTCGGCCCCTGCCGCCGCCCCTCTTCCCCTCTCCCGCTTGTCCACTGCCCGGCCCCGTCGGGAGGAGGGGGGACCGCGGGGCCTGCGGCAGGCGGGGAGGGGATGTCTCCTCGCCCCGGGGGGCCGTTAGCCCGCGCGGCGGCCCCCGCAGGCTGAGGCGGGGGGCGCCCGGCGGTGCCCCCGAAGCAGCCCGGGCCGGCGGCTCTGGCGGTGTGCGGGGCCCGGCTGGGAAAAAAGGCCGGAGCGATGGTGGAAGCAGCCGGGAGGAGCGATGAGGGCAGGTGGATTTCCACCGTCAGTGCGTGCCGCTGGCGTCAGGCGGGGGAGGGGGGGGTACCTCCCTCCTCGCCAAAGGGGTTCGCTCCGGGCCAGCCCGGCTCCTCGCCTGCCTTTCGCCCCTGCCCGTTAGCCATCGGTGTTAGCGCAGCCGTACGGACTAGGCTTAGACCCGCTTAACGGCAGGGTATCTCAGGCCCCAGGCCGAGGCAGGCTGGGTTGGCTCCTCTCCTGTCACTGTGAATGACCCCTTTCTAACAGTTTGCAATAAGAGCTGATGCTCCAGACTGGGCAGTGCCTCCATCCTCTAACTGTGGTTTGGGTGTTCTCGGTTTCGTTTGCCTTCTGATGGTATAGTAGCTACGTAGGAATTGCACAGGGGTTTAACTTTCCCAGAGAAAACGGGATAGGTGGCTCCCCCTATGTCTAAACCGGCTCTTCAGATGCTTCTGTGTTAAAACTTGGAAAATAATTAGCATCTTTCTAGCAAAAGGCGTTTAGAAATTATTTTGTAAAAGGAACAACCGTAAGGTTTCAGCGTATGCAGAGCTCCTACCTGTCTTGGAGTCCTTCTGTCGCATGGTGTCAGAAGAAATACCTTCGAATGCAGCAGTGACTTGTTGCGTTCCTCTGGTTCTCCCTTACATTGTCTATGCCATGGAAGGAATAGGGAAGACTTCAGTGATCTGTACTGACCTAAAGGCCTCAGCATTTACCATCTTTGGAACATGACTTTGGATTGAAATCCTGACTGGAAGTGTTCTGTACTGTATTTTAATCTGCAGTGAAGCCTTTAAGTCAGGTGAGCGGATTCAGTGAACATTTTCTGGCCTCTCTTAACTCCTGACTACTTTTTACACGTAAACAATAAGCAAAGGTCTCACCCGTGCTTTGCTTTTTTAATAGCATATATATATTTTTGGGGGTGTGTTTCTTTTTTCTCCTGCAAGACAGGATGGATGTTGCTGGCAAATCACCTGAAAGAAGGTAACTATTGCTTTGGATCAAGAACGTGTCACTGTTTATATTCTTGTCGCGTTACATACCTCTCTGAAATAAAAACAAGCAGAAGTTTGCCATATTCCCCTACATTTCCGTGGCTTGAGAAGATGACATGCGTGAAAATACTTTAGGTTTCTGGAAGCTCTGTTGGTCCACCAAAGAGAGTGAATAGCTTTGTCTGCTTCATATAGCTTATTACTGTCTTATACCTCCAAGATAAGAGTTACAGTAGCTTTCAGGAAAAAAAAAAAAAAAAAAAAGAAGTATCTCCATCTGATTTGTGTTTTGAGTGTTTGGGTTGGGTTTTTCTTTTAAGTAGGACTGCTGCTACAAAATCACCATTGTAAAGTATTCAGTGCAAGAAATAGATGGCTAATTAGGCTATTGTCTGTAGGACACTTGTTTTATTCACTGTGGAAATTAGCAAAGTGTGTCAAAAATGAGGTACAGATCTGGTGAAATGATGATGGTCTTGTGATGGTAGTGGACTGTAATTTGGGGAATTGTGTGGTGAAATGCTTCACAGAATTTCCCTGTGATGTTAAATAAATCACTTTGTTTCCATTAGTGATGGCTAATTGTTTGTGCTTCATTTTTCAGGTATTCAGCTTGAAACAAGGGCCTGTTTTGTGGAACTGGTGGGCAGTTAAAGCTCCATCTGAAGCTAATGAGAATTGCAGATGCCCTAATACTACTGAAAAAAAATCAGGCCCTAGGCCTGATTTGAACTAGGTACTTAGAAATTAGGGGACTCTGTAAACTTCTAATACCTCTGTGCTTCAGTTTTCTAGCTGTGGAGGTTGGTAATTCTTTTCAACTCATCTCATTTCCTCCCAAGACAACACCAACTTATTGAATTTTTGTCTGCTTGGTGTTTTGTTTTGGTTTTTTGGTTTTTTTTTAAGTTTTTGAGGCACTTACTGCACTTTTAACAGGGCTATTTAAGCTGCACTGACACAGAATGTCCTTTTTTCAGGACAGGAACTGGAAGGTGTGCAGTAAATTACAACTGGCATTTTTCACTAAGAACAAACAAAATAAGTGATTTGTTATCTCAATCTCATCTTTTAAATAAATTAAGCGGGGGGCTCCACTTGGAAAAAATAGATGGTAATTCATTAAATAATTAGAAATGTGTCATAGCACATACTGAAGAGAAGGAAATGGTTAAGATTTTGTTCTCTCTCTCAGTTCTAACACAAATTCTTATTTTACAGTCATAATGTGTTGGGTTTATATGGTGATAGGACAGTATGATGCAGCCCCACTTATCACTGTGCTCACTTATTTTCTCTTCAGGTATGTATTAGAAGGTAGTTTGTACCCATTTCTTACAGAAGTCATGGATTCTTCATAGGTGATATCTTTGGTATCACTTTGAGAACAATTGCCCACCATTTCACAAATGATGTTCTGTCAGTGATAAAAGCAATGAGAATGGTAGCGATGAATCTTACTGATGGGAGCTCCCTCCTCCTGATGTTATAGCGGATTGTAAAAGGACAGAGAGCAGGTTTTAACTATTGTCTCTAAAACAATACTGTGTGTGGTTTGGTTTTGGCAACATTTGCATTTAAAGTGCATTCAGCACTAGTTCAGTTATCGGTGAAGTTTAGTTTGTTAAACAAGGCTTCTGCCTGAAATTCACTGACTTCAGCAGTGCTATTTTAAGGCTTTACTAGTGAGAAATGTAAGATCGGTGCTTATTTAATGATACTTAGCTAATGACTTCATAGTAGCAGTGTTCA
Organism: Athene noctua; assembly: GCF_965140245.1. Taxonomy (NCBI): domain Eukaryota; kingdom Metazoa; phylum Chordata; class Aves; order Strigiformes; family Strigidae; genus Athene; species Athene noctua. The sequence goes on from NC_134040.1 coordinate 60,551,739, forward strand.
TGTTGACGTCACTTGTTAGAAAATTGTTTTACAATTCAGCTATTCAAGATATCGTTTGATTATGATTTTTGCTAATGATTCATCTTGCAACTAAATGGAAACTAATTGCTTGTCTGGAAAAGATTTGTAAGAGTGGATTTAAAGATAACAAAAGACAAGATCTCCTTTTCAAACTTAGGTGCCATTCTGTTTGAAGGCAGAAAATGATGTTAAGGGCAACTTTATTTTTCAGTGCTTCTTAAGATTTTCTTGCACTATTTCTGATGCTGCCTTTAAAGACAAACTTTTCAGGAGTATGTGAGCTTAGTTTTTTAGGCTGTTACATTAGTATACAAATTCTGAATTAAACAGTTCTTCCATTAGTGAAAGTGTGGGTCATGTTCAATGCATAATGGAATCAAATGCGGTGCAAGGATCTTTCATTCAGCAGCAGGTAACACTGCAAGTACGCACAAGAGAACCTTCAGACACGTTTGGAGATAAGACTCATTGTCTTACCTGCTAACAAAATAAGTCTTTGGTTCCTTGTATGTCCTGTTTCAGAATATCTAGATGCAGAGTGAAAGTTTTCTTTAATACACTGTTAGTACTACAGTTCTGACAGCCAGTTTTACCACCAGCAGTTGATGGAAGAATCAAAGTTGTTTCTGAATATCTGAACTGTATATTTTATTTGAAGAAAACAGTGGCCCCAGACCCTTTGTATGGTTTTCTTTTTCAATGTAGAACAATAGCATGTTTGTATATGTTGTGTCTTGCTATTCTAAGGAGTTAACACTTACGGATTTGGATTTTTATCTTTTTCCTTCGCAAGTGTCCTGTATTGTCTTCTCAGCAATGCAACTTCGTTATGGGGATGGGAGGTCTGAGAAGGTGATTAGTAAGGAGTAATGTTGAAAGTACAGTGCAGCTAAACCAATTAATGAAAAAACTTAACAGCTAAACTTGCTGTGAAGAGACACTGGGCGTTACAAATGCCAACTGTTGTGTGTACCTGCGTTTCTACCATTATTTCTACCACTGATTTTGCACAAGCGAAAATTAGTGCAAGGATGAGGAATTTCTAGGATGAGGAATACCAATATAAAGGTAGGATTTGGAAAACTGTTAAGTAAGCATTATTTCTAGAGGGTAAGTCAGGGTCACATGTTTGATAGAATCCTACACGATACCATTAGTAAATATCAAATGTCACAGGTTAGAGAAAGGATAATTTTGTTTTCTGTTATCACTTGCCTGGAGCACATTTGGACTGAAAGGCTTAATTCTGAGAGCACTGTCTATTCAAATCTCTATTCTTGATTAGTTCTCAGCCTGCAGACACAGTCACCTCATTGGAGTTGTTATTACTTCTTTACCTTAGAACTTTAAATGCCATAGTGGATGATATTAGGATAAACTATTGCAAATATTTGGTTATGTGCTTCAGTTATAATCCAAAATGCAACTATAGCTCTCCTCTGTTCAAGAACCTTATTTTCATTTGTAGTGAAAACATCCCCACAGTATACAACTTGTCATCTAAATCATAGAATCATTTAGGTTGGAAAGGACCTTTAAGAACATTGAGTCCAACCGTTAAAAGTTAGTCATTTCATTATTTGTGCAGTAAAAAGCCTGATCTGATCAACTGATGAGTCTTGCTGAGGCAGGCACGAGCAAAGGACTGGCACTGAAGTCAGCTGACTCTTGCTCAGGCTGAGTGTAGCTATTCATCTGCAGTACTTCACACTGCCGTGGCCAGTGGGTAATATGTGAATTAATAAGTAAAAGCAAATACTGGAGATTTTTAAGAAGCACATCTTGGGGAATCGGTTATAGCTCCGTTTGTTTTGTTGGGTTTGTTTTTTTCTGTGCTTCTGTGAGATGCAAGCTGTCATGTGTAGGATCCCAGTTTTCTGCTGCTCTAAGAGAGACCATGCTAGTCGGAAAATTTTAAAATTATATTTAGGAGAAAATCCTTCAAGATTCTTCTCACTAGCTTGTAGAAGCTATAACATGCTTTCACAGTGAGTGGGGCATTTTTCTTTAGGAATTTTTATGAGGTCATTTTTTATGCAGATATGAACTCTCAGTTTTTTATGTAACAAATTTGGTCTGTGTAGTTTGATATCTTGCTCTGAAGGAATCTCTTTTCAAGAAAGACAGACTATTTAATAATCTTTGATCTACATTATGCGTTGTGTGCAGTCCCTTAAGTTATTACAGTTCTGTTTCTGATTTATTGTTAATACAGATATCCCCAAAATACAGGCTTATATCCAGAAAGCAAAAGACTTGGTGTCTGATGGCTTATTAAAACTGCTAAATTTGAGATCTTTTGGAACACGGAGGGAAAGAGGGTTTCAAAATCTAGCAGAAGTGCTGGTTTTCAAGATTCAGGTCTCAAGAGCTGGATGTAGTGGTCTGGTCCTGATTTATTTGTGGCATTGTAATGGTAGTTTGAATTTCAGCTGGTATTACCTGGAAGGGGTACAGAGCATCAGTTTGTGCTGTACCACTGAAATGTGCTGGAGATGGGCTTGGTCTCTGTATGAAATAATCTGCAGGTTCTTTAGAGTGTTAGGTTAGTTCTTCTTTTTGATTTACAGTTGCTTATTCAGGCATTCTGGTGTTTCACCCCAAAGCATGGGTTCAGTGCCTCTAAAAAGTGTCCAGAAGGACCTGGACAAATTCTCTCCTGTATTAAATTACCTTGGCAAAAGTGGAGGGGAGTCCAGTCACTAATTTAGAAACACTTTTCCATAGTTTTGTCACAAAAAGGAGTTGCCAGACTGGCTTCAGAAACGTTTGTGGTACAAACTGATGATCGATAAGGAAGGATGATGTAGACCTTGTCTTTTATAATGTGGTGCTCACGTTTAAGATACTTGAGAGGCCCAACTTACTCGCTAATGCCTGTAATGATACTATGATATACTGTTGTTTTATAGTTTTGTTGGAAGCTATTATGAAGAATGGAAGTACTGCTGGGGGAGGCGCTTACTGCCGAAAACCAACCAGTAGCAATGATCAAAGTAAGCCCAATAGCACAAAGGAGAGCAATGCATCTGCTGCAGGTGAAAGTGGAAAAGGCTACACCAAAGACCAAATGGAAGGAGTATTCAGGTATGGCCTTGCTTAAAAACGTTACTGCTTTTCATTCTTTGTATTCTGTGTTTACGCTTTCAGCTCTAGCATGTAAAGAAGCAACAGAAAATTCAGGGTTAGCTGAGTTCAGTTGTACCGAACTGTGACTAAAAGGAAGAGGAGAGTTTTGCTGTGTTTAATCACAGTATGAGATGCTGTCACTTTCTGTGAGAAAGATGATAGTGTTTTTAAACCATCAAGGTTACTTTATATGGAAATAATACTCTACAGTTAGGTAGATCTCATAGTAAATGAAGGAGGTGATGAAAATTCTATAGTACAACTTGCAGGACAGTGTTTCTATTCTTAAATATTTTTGTACTCAAGATATATTCTCACTCCTGAAGTTTATTTTCAAGCTAATCTTGCTGTACAGACTGGTCTTAGACCAGTGTTAAAACTGTTTTGTTCTGGAAGTACAGGTATCTGAGAAGCACTGAAGCACATAGTTGCATAATAAACTCTTTCTGGACATTGTGCAGCATGATAGTATTAAGATGGGGTGACACTAGGAAAGGGGGTTGTGCAAAAAGAAAGATCAATAAAAATGTCCTTTTGAGGCGAGTAATGCTTAAGTCAGGTTATAATTACACACTTCACTGTAGGAGTGAGAAAAACATTGTTTAATATGTGCTCTGACTTCTGCTAAAGAAATATGGATACAGCCACTCTAAAATTACACACTTCAAAAATACCTGGGCTAGGCTTACATGAAAATAGAGGTGAGTTTTTGAAGGAGCTCAAATCAGAGAAATCAAGGGGCCCTTGTTTGCTAGTTTGTGTAGATTGGATGAACTGCTGCGCAAAACAGAAATCTGTGTGTGATTGTTTCTTGGTGGTTTTTTTTTTTGTTTTGAAGGTGTGTGTGAAATGTATGTTGCTGTTGATATTATCTTGGGATCTTTTCCTGAAGTTCAGTAGTCTGTTCAGCTGTGCTAACAGTGAGGAAAAAGTAGCTTTTCTTTGTTGATACAGCAGCTCTGCGTTCAGGCAGGTAGACAGCAGCATCTCTGGCATGGTTATCCTCTTGGTGTTGCTATTTAGTAGTGCTTTTCATTTACTATCATCTCTGCTTAATTAATGTTACTGCCTTCTAAAGTAAAACCTGAATAAGCATGTAAATTTTTGACCACCTTAGTGGTCAAGTATTAGCTGTTAAGATTAATGTAAAATGTGTGTGAGCATGCACACGTGCATAAGACAAAATATCCAGAAATAAGTCCTCTGTAAAATGAGGCTTAGATCAAATTAAGACATATAGCACATCCTCAGAAAGCTCCTACAAGGAAGGCTGTGTTACTGCCAGTATTCACTCACCCATGACATGCCATTCTGAGCTGCAGTCTGCTTTGACATCAGGCTCCCTATGAGTTCTTTTTGTTTGTTTGTTTTACCAGAAAGAATGTTGCCTACTTTGTCTTGAGTAGAATAATGTTGTAGAGCCAATTTTCTCCCTGGCATGCTTTCATGGGATTGGGTATTGCTTGCTTGAAGGGATTCTCTAGATACCATATAAAACGTATCCAGTTTGTTGAGATGAGAACCAGCCTTAGGGGTATTCATGGAAGTTGTACATTGAGGATAATCTTGGTGCAGCACTGCTTCTTAGTACCTATTTCAACAATCTGTTTTATGAATATTAAATTTTTGTTTTTAAAGCCTACCCAGATCTTTGCAAATAAGTAATTGTAATAGCTTTCAGAACAATTTATGTTTGTTTGTAAAAAAATCAGCTGTTAAAAGAGTAACTTGACCTTAGCTTGAATGATGCTACCATCCTTCAGTGTAGTAGTTTATAAACCTTTGGAGAGAGACTGAATTTTGGTTTAGATGGGCAGTGATCAACAGAACGAGTCTCCAGTTCTTGTTAGAAGTTTTGAAAAGTTTGTCATGTTGTCAGTTAGTGACATCAACACATCACTTAGAAAATTTGTGGTTAAGAATTAAAAAATGTGCATGCCTTGCCAAGAATAACAGGATCAAACACAAACAGTGGGCTAAAACTTAATGGAAAAATACAACACATTCAATGATGATAGCTGAGGGAGAGTTCATGTTTAGACCACAGTGAGAATGATCTTTCAGGTTGGAAACATGACAGGCTGCATATGTTATTGCTTCTGTCAGGGCCCAGACTTTTCCAATTGTGCGCCTTTGGGGAGGGTATTCTTCAGAGAGTAGAGCTTGTCACCACCATATACTTCTGCCATACCACAGTGGAATGGTTTTCAGACCTTTGAATTGGTTAAAGAAATGCTGTGTGAAAAGAGGTGGTTTTAAATAGTGTTTCATGCTGGATTTCTTTTTTTTTTTTTTTCCTGTAAGGAAACTTTTAGGTAGCAAGGTAGCAAACCCTTCAATTTTTAACAAATTCTGAATCTTACCATGAATTTGACTCTGCCAAACTAATTTTTTTATATGCTTATGACTTGAAAGGTGGTCATTATCCTCAAGTACTCTTCTCTCTAGGAGTTTCTGCTTTTGTGTTAGCAAATGAATGTAGACTGAGAGAAAGCATTCCTGATCTAACTAGACATGATATTTCCAATGCTTTTGTTATAAGCTCTAGTGAACTGTTGAACAGGGGGACTGACTGAGCTCTCTTGAGTTGAATCACTGATGAGTGTTCCTGGAATTGTCCAGCTGTCTTGAACTTTCTTGTGACAGTAGATGTAAGAAGCACAGTGAAAACATTCTTGGAGCAGTATAACAAATTAAACTGCATTAGTTTTCATCAGGGTTACTCCAGTAATGTGAATAGGTATGAGTACAAACAAGCACCTTTCTGCTGGTTTTATTTTTTCCACATACACAGGGGACACTGATCACTATCAAGCTACAAACACTTCTGTAGAGCATTACATGAGCTTGCAAACATGTTGCTCAACAGGGAGAAGCATAAGATACAGTATCTTTCCACTGATTGCATAAGCGCTGGGTGATCCTCTATTTGTGAGAATGGTGTTCACTATTTCAGCATGACAGTTTGAAGCTTGAGATATCCAAAAGCACTTTGTTACTTTTGAATTGAAATGCTTTGAAAATACCATCTGTAGTACATGCACCTTTTTCTTAATGATGCCTATCTTGTCATTGAGGGCTGGATCAAGTTGCCTTAACGCTTCAGGTGACCTGCATATCAGAGATATTGACAGGAGACTAGTAGAAGTATGTTAGGACCCACAGTAGACTTATGTCTTTTTAGAGCAAGTGCCCTAGAAGTCTCTAGGCAACTGAAAACTGTCTGAACAATGTCAGTTTAAGATAAATGCATGAGAATCGTGTGTGTGATAAAAAAAGTGAAAATCTGCTTTTGAATTCTGTGGTCTTTGCTTTAAAGAAATTCTTTCACTGTTTAATTTCAGTTATTGGTATTTTTTTGCTGCAATAGAGAAATGAAAAATTAATGTAAGAAAAAAAAATTAAACGTTTTTTTCTTCTAGTTCACTAGAAACAACTGAAGAAGTGCTGATCAGGATTACCATTACCAAAGACTTCTTAATTACTTTCAAAGAAATTCCATTCATCATATCTGCCTAATCATACCAAGTGTACAGACCTTTTTGAAAGGTTTTATGGACTAGTGTGAAATTGAAAAAAAAAAAAAGATCATATCTGCTTTGTGTTAATCTTTCAGATTTCTTTTTATGCTGTGAAATTTGTATTACCTGTTGTCTGCTACATGATTTAAAAAAAAAAGTTTTGGAGAAAAATAAGCCATACCATATGTTCCATATTATCTTTTTGACCTCTGAAAGATAACTGCCATGATTAGTAGTATGCTAAAGTTGGGTTGTTGCCTTGTGAAAACTGTGGTGGAATACTGCTTTTCCTGCCCTGCCAGTGCATGTCCCTTGGAAGAGAGCACAATAATGAAATTTTGTATTTGGATCTTTGAACTCGAACCAAAATAAACCAATAGAGGCATAAGTTCTGTAGGAATCTTGCAAGGCAGGATTAAAAGTCATCCAGTAGTGGTTGAGAATTATCAGTGACTTGATTTGAATTCATGGAATGAATCAAAAAATTGCTCTTACACATTTCTTGGATCAAACTAGAAGGAATATAAGTTGTCGGTCTTTTTCGAGGCCTTCTGCTGAGACTTTTGCAAATTCAGCAAAAAGAGATATATCATTAGTTTTTTAACACGGGGTCAAGATGATAATTAACTGAAAGTGGAATAGTAAGAGCTATCAGCATGTGCTAAAGTGGAAAGAAAAAAAAAAAAAACCAAAACCCAAAGCAAAGAAATCAGGGCAAGCCTTTAATTAGGCTGCTAGAACTACTGTGAACTGTTGAAATATCCAGCTGAATGGTTGAAAAAGTCAAGGTGGAAATCAGAGTCACAAAGCCTGTCATGGAAAAATGGCACAGAAGATATGGTGGACTTTGTCAGAAAGCTTCTGCCTTTAATCTGCACTTTTTATAGCTAAAATAAAAGCTTAAACAAAATCTGGAGAAAAGTATGCTGATGTAAACACAGCCTTGAATATTTCATGTAATACAGGAGAAACAAACTGACAGGTACATCCATGAGCAAGGTACTAAGACAAGCACCCTAATGTGTTCTTGAATCTATCAGTAAACCAGAGATCTGAAACTTCTGGTGCATCCATTTCAGAAACTAGGACTATGCTGGTACTAGGTTGAGTTCATCAACAATACTGTGACCTTCTATTCCTAATCTAGAGCACTTTTTGCAGACCACACTTATGTCATCCAAACCGTGACTGGCACATTCTCAGTTCAGCTGCAAGGTGCCATTTGCATCAGGCTCTCTGGCATCATTGGAAACTTCACCTATGTAGAAATTGGTCTGCATTTTACTGTGCTTTTCTGCTCAGCTCTGGGATCAGAAGTCAGTATAGCTTTTTGCTCAGTTCTTTGTTGCTAACATTCACATTGCTGCTCACTATGCTGCTCAGTTCAAATTACCATGGGGAGCAATAATTGTGGCTCCTATTGCAAGCTTTTGGAGATTGCGGTCGAATTATTTTTCTTTTGAGCCGTCCCTGTGCATGTAGACAGAGGCTTTGGAAGACCCTTTGAATTACCTAGTCGTACTCAAAACTTCATGATTATGGATCACTGCAGGTATTTGATACAGAAATGGAAGCATCTCTGACAGGTTTTGTTAATCTGATAAAAGCTGTCCATGCTGCCCTAATCTGAATTGTAGATTTGAAAAGTGAAACAAGAAGCACAGCAGTAGGATCACATCATTTTGTAGTCACAGGAGAACTGGTGGTGGTAGCCCCAGAGTTTCTGCAGAGAAGAGCAGACATTTCAGGATCTGAAGGGCTTCCTTTGCCTTCAGCCATCCGAGCACAGAGGGGAGTCCAGTGTCAGGCAGATTGGCTGTTGCTGCAGTTTGAAGCTGCCTGACCAGTTCTACTGCAGGTAGCTTGTCAGCTGCAAGCTGGGATGGTGGAGCTTTGCAAGTCATGATGAGATACCTCTGTCAACAGATTGTGGATGAATGTAGGCCATCACTTGCCCTCAGAGTGTTTGAGAAGTCTATTCTCTAAAAGACACATTATTTCAGGAACATCCAGCGATGTGCCCTCCTAAAACAGCCAGCAAATCTATTAATAAAGGATAGTGCCAGGTGCTAGCAGGGGACTAACAATTCAGCAAGGACAATAATTAGCTAATCAACAGAAATAATTTGATAGTAATTCAGATGCAGAAGTGATCCAACCAAAAAACAGAAAAAGCAATTCAAAAAAACCTAAATGCCGAACAAATTAACATTGAAAGCACCGAATTCTAAATAAGCCAGAAATAAACAATGAAAAACTCTCAATTCAATACAAAAGAGGCAGTCCATAAGCAAGTGATATATAAATTGCAATTTTAAAAAGTAACATCTGTGTGGAGTTTACGTATGCAAGAAAATTGTCTCTAGGGACTACAGTGCCTTAAGTGTAGCAAAACCAACCAAACTATTTGAATTGCAGCTTTTGGAAAGTTAGTTGTTCATGCTGAGAGTGCTGCAGGACAGGGGTTTCAGATGTGGTTAAAAGCTATAAGTAGCATCAGAGATCGGTCTTTTCCAAAACCACTGGCTTTACTCTTATTTTTTCCTAGCTTCTGCTGGCCAGTGTTGTGTGGCCTGCAATAGGAGACAAGTGGGAAGGGGATGGTTCCTTCTGTCCATCTGCCCTCCCAAGACAGATCTCCACAGGACAATTCAAGGCTCCAGGTGAAGGATTCAGGCAGAGTAAGGATTGTCAGGCATCAATCTAGTAGTGACAAGGGGTGAGGAATATGACCCAAAAGGCCTGCTTCTGCTGAGGGACAAGGATCAGGTTGGCCATGGCTTCCAACAGCTCTTGGCAAGCTGGAGCGAAATTTCTCCTCAGGACAGTGGCAGTTTGGGGGAAGAGGGCTTAAGAGTTGGAGAGTCCCTGTGCAAAGCACAGGATCCCCACCTTTTTAAGGTGGAGGAGGGATGTGGTGTGTTAGGCCCTGGGGGGGTGGGCTGTGTACTCCCAACAGTGAGAAGCCTGGTTGACTGCACAGCGTTGTGTATAACCTGAGGATCCAGTGGATTGTACTGGTGATCCTGTACAGTTTGTCTGGCTATAAACTGACTTAAGAGGTTGAGTTTGTGATGAATTACAGCGTTGCCTCTCAGGAGTGCACCACAAACACTGATAATTGTGTTTAATTGGAAAGCACCTAATCATCTTCGCGTGTTCCATTGTACCCAGTGCAGAGCTGCTGCAGTACAAGTTTTGGTGCAAAACTCACATGACTGAGCCTGTTTTTCCCCCCTCAGGGTAATCCCTGTAATGCTCTGGATTGTGCTCAGTAAGGGACCTCTGGCAGAAGTCACTAACTCCCTCCCTGTAGGAAATTTAAATTAACTAGATGCTAGCTACTTACAGATCAGATGCTTTTTGCTTTGAACTGGCAAAGCAGTGGTATAAAACTGTTGTGTAATGGCAGGGTGTATCAACAGATTCATAGCACAAGGTCATTGCTGAGAATTCCAGACAGGTATGGTTTTTGGCCCCTGTGCATTTGTACAATCATTTAATGTATTTTAGCTTTAAAGCTTGATCTGCATAATCCAAAGTCGTGCTAAAATCTGCAAAATTGCCATATGTATACTCATATTCCACGTGATTCTCCATGAAGGCACATGCCACAGTGCTCTTCAGGCTATCCAGTGGAGCACTTGCAGCCTATATTTGCTGCTGAGGTTTGGAAGAGCCAGCACTGACTTGGTTGAGATCTGAGGATCACAGTGGGCTGAACAGTGAACAGGGGTTTTGTATCTCAGCGTTGACCCTGTGCAGTAGAAAGGAGGGCAGTATAAATGATCTGGAGGATCGGTTACAAGTCTGTTGCAGGCAGTATTGCTGTGAGTGTGGCCATCCTGACAAGAACACCAAGGGAGAATGTAAGTCAGGGGTGGCTGTCACAAATTCACAAAGGCTTCTTTGTTTGAGTCTGGCCATTTAGCCTAAGGTCAGGGTATGAGAGTGATCTAAGATGTGCTTGAAACAGTAAATTGTAGCTTCATACAAAATTAGGAGTGTTGGAATAGAGATGTTTGTGTATTTGTAGACTTCATTTAACAAAGCAATCACCAGCAAAGACTTGCTAATTGAAAATAGAAATGTGCTATACCTTGGCTGAACACTTGTTTCTTGGTAAATAACAATAGCTGTGAACCAGGCTCAGGATAGCTCTTGCATGGAGTGTGATTGCTTTCACGCCCTTGGAGGTCAAGTGCTTTATGACCTACGAGGCTGGTTTCTCCCTGCACTGTCTCATCAAGAAGTAGCTCTGGTTTGATGCACTGGCTCTAAGCAGGTTGTGGTGTCGGAAGCTGGTGGCTCATGTGCTGACCTGAACGTCTTTTGATTGGTACCCACCACTCCTGCTTTTCCTGTGAGGGTTGCCCACTGTGGGAGCTTCACTGGTTCTGAATGGGAGGAAACTCTGCAGTGAGTTTTCAGGGGTTAGAAGATCATGTTGGCATTTCTTGGGTTGTTCTTTTTTTGAATATTGAATTACTGAAGACTTAGGTTGGATGCTGAAACAGCAATTTCTTGAAATAAAAGCTAAATTTGATACTGTTACACTTTTAAATAAACCTATCTGTTCTTGATACAGTCATAAGTAATTCAGGTGTTAAAGCTAAGGATGAAGGGATCTGTACACTACCAAAATTTTTTCTTGTACAGATTAACAAACAAAAGTTTCCAGGGCTTGTGCTGAATAACAGAGGAACCTTGCAGCAATATTTGGTGTCAGTAGTGTATACCATGCTCTCAGTGTATTTTCTTTCCATTCTTTCTTGATGATGTTCTTTTTAGTTAGCTTTATCAGCTTCCTAACTGGAGCTTATTGGATGTTACTTCAATATAATGAGCTATATTTATTTCACAGGATGTTTGTGTTGGCAGTTGCCTGCATGCATTCAATTCAGTGCCCTTGTGAGCATTACACCAAGACTTCCATAAAAGCTTGTGTTACTTGAACACAGGAAAAGGGATCCCTCAAATGAATCTTGATTTGATCAATCTGTGAACGATGAAGGACCACACACGATGGTATGGTTGTACTTCAGATGCTGGCATTCCCTTAATTACAGGGTACCCATTCTTCTTTCATGAAAATGCCAAAGGCTTGCTTAGCCCCTGTTTTTTTCTGCTTGGCTGCCCTATGTATAGTCTTTGCAACACTAAAGCCATATTTCCGTAGAAATCTGTGCATTTAAGAGAATGGGGACACAGTTGCAAGTGTGTGAAGGGACTCACACAAAGCTTTTAAAATATTTGTGGATGTAATTTCTATTTCTTGCTCAGACCAGCCCTTTTCTTTTCATATGCACCAAATGTCAGTGTGCCTAATTTCTGCAGTACAAGTTTGTGATTCAGCCTTATTTTTCTAAGTTTCTGAACTTAGTTTTAAGGTGTATTTATTGGTTTGGTCAGTTTTTCCTGCCCAGATAGAATTAATGTTCTCTCTGTCCTCTGTAACTGCTATTTCTCTCTTCTGTATATTATAAAGCATACCAAATCATTACATCATTTCCAGATTTTGCTTTTCCTGTCTGGGTGAGATGGCCTACAGGAGGAATATTTCTGAGTTTTCAGCATTTTAAAAAAATGCTACATTGAACATACGAGTTGAACTGAATCTGTAATTGCTGGATCTGTTACTGTTTCTTTGAATTAAAACACTTACAGAAGGTTTGTTAAGATTCCCAGCAGCAGAGGTATGCCTTATTTCCCTGAAAAGTGAATGCTTGAATGATGTTACAACTTGACTTTTGTTTGGAGAAAGGGAGGTATAGTTTGTTTTGTCTTATATCATGCATACCAAAGTGCACTTGCTGTTGACAGTCAAAACAGGCTTTCCTACCCACTAGCTCTGTGAAGTAAATTTGGTATCCTCATTTTATGTATTATTAACAGTAATATTCATATAATTGGGGATAAGGAAATGCTACAGTAATTGCAAACTGAAACCTTTTCTTATAACTGTAGTAGTTCTGTAGTAGTAGTAAAATAAATGCATGTAGTAAGTAATTTTGAGTACAGTAGTTTACTAGTGAGTAACATTCTTTGTTTCTAGAGTGGATTTGTTTTCTATGTTGAAAGCAAGAGATGTATTGCATCAGTGCAATGTATTACCTCATTTGCAGCTATGTTTTAACATACTATTTTTATATCTTTTTGTTTACAACATGTACTTCATTTTCTTTTGCAGTATAAAGAAATGTAAAAACTATTACGAAGTCCTTGGGGTGTCAAAGGATGCAGGTGAAGAAGACCTAAAGAAGGCTTATAGAAAACTAGCTTTAAAATTCCACCCAGACAAAAACCATGCACCTGGAGCAACAGAGGCTTTTAAAAGTAAAATACCATTTTTACTTAATTTTTTTTTTTTTAATGATTAAACTTTGTAAGATTAAAAGAAAACAATCTTGTCTTTCTGGTCACTTGTCTTTTTACAGAATTATCAGTATGGTGTTCTCTAGCTAATATTAAACTGATACTTTTCAAGAAAATATTTGACCTTTATTATCTTAACATATACCTAGAAGTATAAATAATGTGGACTTTTGCAGTAGGGTTTGGTTTCAGAGGACTGACTAATTTTCACATACAGGGAGTGAATACTCGATCTGTGAAACCCAACTGCACTTTTTTACTGTTGTTGACTTAATGTAGTCAATTGAATCTTACTGTCTTGAATCTTTACCATACTAGAGGTTGGAAAAAAACAAAGTGATACTTCGTATTTTTTCACTGAATCACATGCCATGCTAAGTTACCTTTTCCTTATAATTCCTTGTATTTGTGTAGTTTTACTACATTTTCCACACAAAAACACTTGGGTTCAAAAATGGCCTTATTATTAGTGGCTTTTGACAGTTTCTTAAGTAAAATTTACAGTCTGACTTGACCTGATCTAAGGCTGCCAAGCTTAGCCCTGCACAAGGGAAATTGTTAAGGAAAGGCTTTTTAAAGAAAGCTACACCTTCATCTCAGAAACAGCTGAAGAAAAATGCGAATCTGTAAGAAATGATCATGCATAAGTAAACAATCTGATTGCGGTACATCTTTTTCATTTTTTTCCGGTGTGAGGTTTACATGCAGACATTTGAAAAATCAATCGGATAAAACTCTTAACTTGGGGGAGGGGGGAAAAAAAAAGTCCTGAGAAAGACTTCTGATGCAGAATTTGAGGGGTAATTATAATAATATATTAATAATTCCAGATAAAAAGTAGATAGAACATAGCAGGACAGATGATTGCTAATGATTATTTTAATACAGCTATGTGATGGCTTTAGCTAAGAGATATTATTCTTATAAAATTTTCTCCAGGCCTATGAATAAAATAATTCTTCCTTGTTAATAGCATTTTAAATAATCTTTAAAATGTTAGAAATCAGTTTATTATTTAATTTTTTATTTAACATCAGCACTTTGTACAAGTTTGATTTCTTCAGCTTAATTTCACTTTCTGGTTCTTATCTAGATGAGTAAATGAAAAGGGAAATCCTGTTGACTAAAAATCATTTAATGACATCTAGCATTTTTCTTGCATTGAAATTGTTGTAATCTTTTTGTATGGCTGAATACAAAACTTCGTGTGGCTGAGTTTTGCCTTTAGAAGTGTCTGATGAGTTTCTAACATTCAGCTGAGAAAAGAGTATTATAATAATAGCTATTATTTCATTAAATGATTTATTTTAAGGAAAGGTCACATGAGAAAACAGAAATGAGTTTGATGTTAGGCAAGGTACTTAGATCCTGAGCTGCCTAGTACTAATTTAGCAGTCTCCCTGAGGTTATAATTTAGATTTAAAAGTCTGTGCAAATATAATCACTTTTAATCTCTTGGAATCTCTTTTACCAACTTCATAAAAAAATCTTTCATTTGAAAGTTTTGAGCAATTTTTTTCATTTTTTATGTCTTTTTTAAAAATAAAATTATATTAGACTCAAATCTCTTCCAAATTAGCATCAAATAATCAAGAGCAAATAACAAATAGTCAAAAAAGATTGCTGACCATACCATGTATGGCGTCTTCATTTTAAGTGCAGTCACCTGAATTATGTCTCCCTACATTCTTAATTGTTGGGAAAATCTAAATTTTTGCTACCAATTTTATCCTCATGCTGAGTAACAGAGGAACCTTGTAGCAATATTTGGTGCCAGTAGTGCATTCATGCTCTCAGTGCAAATCGCCAGGCTTCGTTTCTTTGCGTTTTCTCCTCCACTTAAAGGAATTACTAATGATTATTTCTAAGGGCATCTTAAAAGGCACATAGCTAAGACTCATTAACTTCTTTAAGATTGGATAATGTTGAAAACATTAATTATGCAAAGCCGTAGTCTTATTTGCCTGTGTTGAGGTTATAGTGTTGCACCTTTCACAAACTTTTGATGACTGATGGCTTTCTGACACTGAAAAGCATTATCACTGTGCCTTGTGTTGGTTGGCTGCAAAAGAAGCCTTTTGTTGGAGAGGCCTGGAGGAGAGAGGAGAAAGGAAAGCAGAAAGGGTTTAAGGAAGACAGGACTGAGCGAAGATTGTTCATTGAGTGCAACAGAAATTTTCCTTCAGTCTGCAAGAGCTGTATGCCTGTGCACAGCAACTATGGTTAAAGCTTGTAAAGTCAGCAGACCTTGTGGTTTTTCACACTGATTCTTTCCATGCTCACCTAACTCAGTTTTCCCTTTCTACTTTCAAAATTGAAGCTGTTAATTTGTGATAATGTAGTGTGAACAGGGACAACCATCTAGGCCAGACACTCCAAAGACTGAGGTCATATTGACAGCCTTCAGAACACGCATGTTCCTGTCATGCACACGTTGTACTCTTCATGTTATGTCATGCAAAACATTGTGTTATTAATGTAATCCATAAAATATCTTAAGCAGCATATAGAAAAATTATGTCATGCTCTTTTACAATAAAGTTGATGCATTCAGAGAAGTTGCCACTTACCAAACGAAACCAAAGAAAACTTATCAATCTATGATGTTTTTAAGCTAGGCTGCTAGAGTAAACTGAACTTTGCAATTCCTCAGCTTCAAAGCTTTCATTGTAATGCTTGATGACCTTTTTGTAACTGCAGTGAGAGAGACCACTGTGTAGGTGTTCCCCTGGAAAAAGAAAAAAAGCTCTCCTGGCTTCTGCCTAGTTTAACAAGATAAAAAATCTTGAATAGCGTTGGTAGGAAACTTTGTGGAAGCTTTGCTAAGAAAAGTAGAGATTGTTCTGGACCTTGTTCTACTATAGTTGATTTCTAACATAGAGTAAAGGACATAATTTGCTGCCTATTACTGACTTTGAAATTGCAATTTTCATGCTGGAATAGCTCTTATCTTTCATTTATGGAAGTTGTCTTTTATTTCTTGCTTCAGAAATTGGAAATGCATATGCTGTGTTGAGTAATCCAGAGAAACGGAAGCAGTATGACCTTACAGGCAGTGAAGAGCAAACATGCAATCACCCTAGCAATGGTAGATTCAACTTCCGTAGAGGTTGTGAGGCAGATATTACTCCAGAGGATCTGTTCAACATGTTTTTTGGAGGGGCCTTTCCCACAGGTATTTGTATACATCAGTAATCATCAGGATACAGTGGTACTGCCCAGTGCAGCATTAGAGTTTGTGACATTATAAAAGAGTAAAATTACTCCAACCTGCCTCCAACCCCAACTCTTCAATCTGCATCACAGTTTATTGTTCTCCCAAGTCTTGCTAAATCCCCCAAATGTGAATTCAGTTCTGTGGGGTTACTATGGTGATTCTGTAGTACATGAAATAACAAATCAGTTGTCTTAGAGCTTGATATCTTGAAGTTATGTATCATTGTGCAGTAATGTTAAATGCTTATGTTGTTGCTTCTGTATTGACTTCTAAACAGTTGGGGTTTTTACATGATTTAAACATGGGTATTTCTTTCCTTAGGTAGCGTACATTCATTTTCTAATGGTCGTGCTGGCTACAGTCACCCTAATCAGCACCGTCAGAGTGGACATGAGAGGGAGGAAGAGAGGGGTGATGTATGTTTAAGCATCATTGACTTTATGGATTGTGAAATTTGCTGGTAGTCACTTTCACTGATGTGATTGTACAGGAGCTCTGTACTGTAGAAGCGGATTTGTACTTGCCAGTTACATATTTTAAAACTTTGGCAGGTAGTAGTCGTACTGATTGGTAAATAGACATGCAAATTTGAAAACATCATAGCTTGGTTTTATACATCTATTGTTGTATGTCACTATTCTACTAGTGACTGGTAGTATTAGCCTAAATATGTCACTCATTCTGGTCACTAATCCTTGTCTACATTTAAAAATTGATTTGGGCGGAGGTAAGAATTGAATTTAAGGCTCAATATTCATCTATATGAATTATATATAGTCCTGTATAATCACATATCGCTGTATAGATGAGACTGAATCATGGCATACAGTGTAACTGAATCCATTCATTGAGTAATTGCTTGTGGCTGTATGGTAACCCACAGACTCTTGCAGCTTGAGCACGCTATGCATACTGTATATGCATTGGAAAGTTAAGATAACACTACGGTGTTTGCAGGTTTGTACTTAGTTTTCCTAGCTGCTTTAGCAGAAAGTCATGCTTAGCATTAAGTCTTGTCAGATTTACCTGTTTACTTGATGCTGTTTTATGAAATACCTCAATCTGTTTTCTTCCTTAGGGAGGTTTCTCTATGTTCATTCAGCTGATGCCTATTATTGTGTTGATCATTGTCTCTTTGTTGAGCCAGTTGATGGTATCTAACCCTCCTTATGCCTTATACCCAAGATCGTAAGTAATGCTGACTTACATTAGCTTAAAACAGAGGGGAGGGTATTGTAATCACCGTCTCCCACTTAGAAGCATTTTAGAGAGCCTTCCATTAGTTGGTCCTTGATTTCCCACAGTGAGGAAAGGGAGGGAAGGTATAGACGAAGCAGGACAAAACCTGGAAATTGGGTAGTAAGAACATGCTGGGAGAATGTAACGGAGGAAAGAGATCAGCAGTACCTGGAGTTATGGAGGTTTTCTAATATAAGACAGTGGGTCCATGCAATGTAGCGTCTTGCAAAGGCTTTTGCAGCTCCAACATACCTAATACAATCCTGAAACCTGTTAAGGCTCATTATTTATATTATATTTAGGCGTCATCTGTGCTTGTAGCAAGTAAACTACTTGAAAGCAACTTTCTCATCGTTATTTAAGTTTTGAACTAGATGAGGGCTGGGGAAATTCTCTGCTTCATTCTACATGATGGTAAAATAGTTTATCTTCATTTTCTTGTGAAGAATTCTACTTGGAAACTTACCTGTTTTGTACAGTAGGATATATAAAGCTTTTTCCTTGAAGGAAATAAGTAACTTCACTCAAGTATGCAACTAGCTAGTAGACTTGGCTCACTCACCACAACTGGTTTAAAGGTCCTTAGTTCCTTGCAGAGCTCTCAGCCCCACAATAGAAAGGTTTATTTTCTCCTCTCTTATTTTTCAGAGTTCTTTATTTCCTGTGTGTGTTTTTCCCTTCTGCAACTAAGCTGTTGTGATGCTTATAAGCACCTCTCTGCCAGAATGTTTGCACCCAATCTTTGGTTTTTAATCTGCAGAACGCCAGCAGAAAAATGTATTTGTCAGGGCTGGCAGAAGACACTTTAGAATGGAGATGCCTGTACTGGGTTGCTACAGAATAGTGACATGTTTTTCTTTCTGTTGAGTTTTAATGTAATTTCCTACTACCAGAGCTTATTATTTGCCTAAAGAGTTATGAAACAAGTGTCTTAATAAATTGGGGGCTTTTTTGAGATCAAGGGTTTAAGCATCAGAGGTTTAATGTTCAGGTAAATGTAGTAGTTTTATTCACTGGAAGATTATACAGCCATTCATTTCATTATTTGTCTTGAAATGGCAAATTCAGCAAGGTGTTGCACTTCTGTAATAGCAAAATCTTTAAAAGTGTATTTGTGGTGTAAAAAAAATCAAAAAAGTACCTAGTATCTCTCTTCTCTTTTTTGCAGAAGTACAGGGCAAACCATAAAAATGCAGACAGAAAACTTGCATGTTGTTTATTATGTCAACAAGGACTTTAGAAATGAATACAAAGGAGTGTCACTACAGAAAGTGGAAAAGAGTGTGGAAGAGGATTATGTGTCCAACATTCGTAATAACTGTTGGAAGGAGAGGCAACAAAGTAAGTTCGGTAATACATGTAATTGCATGAAAGCATGCACTACTATGAAAAAAGATTGCCTCAGGCAAGAATTAAGTGCTTGTATTATTAAAATAGCTGAATGAGAAAGCAAGTGTAAGGTTCTGTAGTGACTTCTAAAAGTGTCCCCAGCATCACTTAATTTCTGTGTTTTACTCAGTGACCTAACAATCATCTGCAAATCTGCAATTTTTATCTGTGACCATTTCTCAGAAAATTAAAGACTACATGAATTGATAATGAGAAAAAAATTGCTCTGAGTTAAGGATCAAAGCTAAGAAATCTCTTCCACATTATTTTATCATGGCAATATCTCATTTCTGTAGGTGCTTTTATATAAATAAATAAATAAAACAAAAGCTTACATAGATGTTTCCAGAGAAGGAAGAAAATAACTTGCCTGAGACCCCCCTTTCTGGGCGACCAAGGACATGCAGCATGTCCTGTAAAACATCATAAGCTCTAAATCATTGCTTAATCTTTTGCCAGTGCTGAGTGTTTTTTCTCCCTGGACTTGATACCTTGGCTACATCAGACCTTAAAAACAGGGGTTTTTTTTAGTTCACTCTCTATTTTTCCAATCTAATTTAATATTATACAAGGAGCTATTTTCTTTCAGAAGCCTAGAATTTAATGTTAAAGCATAAGAATACTGAATAGCATCAGCCATCTCCAAGTCATCATCAATTTGAACCTGTTACTCTTTTCCATGACCAGTTCATCAGCCTTTCATGTTCTGTGAGAACAGCAGTGCTAAAATAACATCAGTGTTGAAACTTTTCAGCTGGCAAACTTCAGTAAGAGCTTACTGGATAAATAATTTGTTCATGAATTTTCAGTAAACTGACCAGAAGCAAACAGAGTGCTCTTCTTTGAGTGAAATCATGTGTTCCTGCACAGCTTTACTCTCTGCAGCCCAGTGATGCCAAGCCTTTCAGCTGAGATGGCCCCTTAGTTTCTCCCGGTTGTAAAAGACAGTCCAGCATCACAGCTAGTCAAATGTCTGAACAAGACTGCAGGGATTTATTACAGTTGGCTTGTATGTATACAAATGGCATTGCCCATGTGTAGCAGACCCAATGCTTCCTGGAGGCTTTATGCTCCTTATTTGTGAGTACACATTGCTTATGCACAAGTAAATCTCTACAGTTTATACAGACTGCCCACAGGAAAGGCTTGTGGGCAGAAAACTCTGCTGATGGGTCACATGTATG
Source organism: Athene noctua (assembly GCF_965140245.1). Classification (NCBI taxonomy): domain Eukaryota; kingdom Metazoa; phylum Chordata; class Aves; order Strigiformes; family Strigidae; genus Athene; species Athene noctua. Next base: position 60,571,814 of record NC_134040.1, read on the forward strand.
CAAGAAAAACACCAGTGCTTTGGGGGAAGACTCTCAGATTGTTGCTCAGACTACTAGATTTTATCAGAACGGGTTTTTTTCCAGGTTTTTCAAACACAGGAAATCATGAGAGAACTTCTGGTTATAATTCATAAGAAAATATCAAAAACTTTTTGATATTTTTCCAAGTAGAGTGTTCTTTGATGATCTTGAAATGTTTGAATATGTTTACTTTTTGTGAAATGAATACCTAATTTTTCATCTACAAGTGGTTGCTAGAAGAATGATGAGTAATCTTATAATAAAATAGTTTACAAAAATGAGAGGTGGTTGTTAACAAAAAATTAAAGACAAGATATAATCCAGCACAGTAAAAAGGGGACATATTATTTGTACATTTTTTTAACAGAGTGTATATCTGGAAGGATAGTTTGCTTTTATTGACTTAGTCATTACATGTAGATTTCCTAGCATGTTATATTTGTGCTTCCTGTAATGTATTTACTGTCTAAACATCTTTGAAATGGTATAGTTGATATGCAATTTCCACCTGGGGAGGGAAAGAGGAGAAAGAATACCTTTCCCATTTTTCAGCATTTATTCTTGACATGCTTACTTTTTAAGCATGAAGAGAGTCCTGGACCACGCAGAGGCCCATGCTTCTGTATGTACATGTTTACTGGGGAAAATGTGATGACTACAGAAACATATGACCCTAGTATAAAAAAGAAAAATAACCTGAAGGTGCTGACTGTCATGTTGTTTGCTATTTGCAATTTATCAGGCTGTGAAAACTACCCAAATTGATTTTGAGTAAACAGCCCCTAAAAGAATTTCTCTATTTATAGAAATAGCTGATTTTGTGGTTTTATGAATTTAAAATACTTGTTGTGTGTTCTATCTCCTTGACAGTTAAAATCTTTCCAGCGTTGATTGACATTTAAGAATGCCTTGCTAATCCCTTTTGAGTTGAAGGGATGGAAAAGATTTTATAGAATTAAAATGCTCAGCAACGTCAAGCTACTGAACACCAGTATAAATCAGAGAGCTCTTTTATTAATACCTCTGAACACTGGCACTCTGAAGCAGCATCAGTTGAAGTAATGGGCTTCACATTCACAATGGATTTTTGGGCACAGACTAGACACTGGAGCTGTTAGTTATGTGCAGGATCACTGAGTGTGACCTGTATTTGTATTGTTTAATGAAGTCTGACAGAAGTAGTACGGGATTTTTGTTTGGTATTTTTTAATCAGGTACTGCTGTATGAAATATGAGGGTGCTGGAAGACTTAGAACTTTCCCTGCTCAAAAAGATGAAATGCTTGTGAAGATCCAGCAAAGGGAGACTGTAGCAATACTCTTTAGGTGGTGTCTGTGGGTAACTAGAATGAACAGAAGGAAAAATGGGTGAGGATTAAACCTGAGGTGTTTTGTACAACTCTGAGAAGGAAGGTATCATGTGCAAAGTATTCTGGTTTTAATCTGAAAAATCTTTTCTCTTTTTTCCTTAAAGAAACAGATTTACTTTATGTAGCAAAAGTATATCGAGATGACCGTCTCCGAAAGAAAGCAGACTCCATGCCCATGGACAACTGCAAAGAACTAGAACGGCTGACCAGCCTCTATCGAGGAGGATGAACTACACTTATACACATACATCTTTACGTATGCCGTTATCTCTCTTGTAAATTAAGAAGAGATTTAGTTTCACCATGAATGCTGGAAAAGAGGGGTGGATGTAAAACTCTACTGTGTAGCTGTTTCCAGAAACCTTATGCTGAAATATCATTTAATGGCTTCTTTACCTACTGTGAAATATAGGTAACTTTAATTGTCTAGATTTTACTTCAAAGCTTCTGTGAATTCTTTCAGCAGAGAGAATAACTCAGAAAGGATGCGATACTTGTAGAGACTTAGTCATAGTGGTTCTCCTCTAACATATTTGCCATGTAAATATCTGTGGAAAGAACACTTTGTGTATATACGAGTTAAATGACTTTCTATTTAAAAATCTCAGAAATTTAGTTCCATACAACATTTTGTCTCACTGATGGAATAAATAGTATGATTACATCACTCTTATTCAGATGTCAAGTGTGTGGAGTTTAAACAAGAATTTTTAATATTTTATCTCTACGTAAAATCTTCTAGGTTTACCAGTTTAGAGGAACTTGGTATTTTTAAATATAATGGCATATATTCCTAAATATCTGTTGGGGTATATTGATCTTGTGTAGAATAGCAGTTAGCTGTTGTAGTTTTTTAGCATTTCTAAGCAATGCTGAGAAAACAAAGAACTACACTAATCTCTTTTCAAAGTAATTATTTGCAAATGCTGTACAGACCATTATAAGCATTGCTTTTAGTACTTTAAACAGTTTACAGCAACTCTACCATTTGGTATTCCAGTAGTAATAAGTCCATGTGTATGGTTAACATGCATCCTTAATTTTCACTGGAAAGGTAGAGGAAAACATGCAATAGTATGATCTTAAAGCTAAAGGGAAAAAAAAAAAAAAAAAGCAACCTGATTTTTTTTTCCTGGCAGGCTTCCATTTTCTTGCTATTTTTTTATTTCAAGCTAGGTCCCTCCCAACAGTGATTCCTCAATGGGCACCACAAGTGGAACAGGGAAATATTGCTAAGGACAAGCTATGTGCCTTTCAACACTTTTGCCAACTATTTAAATGCTCTGCTACTTTGCAGTATGTTCCTATGGTCAGAGCCGTATCACTTGTCCCAGGGCAAAAGGGGTAGAGCATGTATTTTTCTGGACCAGAATGTCACTGGACTGTACTTTCTAGAAATGAGCAAATGTACTGTTGAGCTCCTACATTCAAGGTCACATAACTCAGTGGCCTGTAGGTGGAAACAATATGTAGCCACACCTGCTGATGCAAAGAGGTGTTTTGAAGCAGCTAAGTACAATGTACTTAATGTTTATCGAAAGTGGGTTGAAAATGTTTTTAGGTTCAGTAGCTGATGTTTTTACATTTTAACAGTGCTATGCAGAAGAATGTTTCTTGTATTTGAGAATGCCAGGTGGCTCATAATACGGGCAGTATTTTCTGTTTGAGAAAACATCTGTCTTTGAACAATGCTGCCAGTTTATGTGGAGCCAAATTCTCCTCCTAAATGGAATGTTTAAATACTTGACTGACTTCATCGGATTCATTCTGATCTAGAGCAGGATTTGACTTTAGAGATACGCTAAATGCTACTGCTCTAAGTGACCCAGAAATCATTTTGCATATGTACCTTTTCTAAACTGTCCCAGTGGAAATGTCCTCTGTTGAATTGGTGTAACATGGAGAGACTAGCTGCAGGCTTTTAACTAAGCAGCTGAACCAGCATTCAAGGTGGACATCAAAGCCCGAGTCACAAAGCAGAACTAAAAGCTCATGAAACAACAAAAAAAACCAAACAGGGTTGCTGTACTCCTTACTAAGATTGTAGGAAAAGTGTGCAGAAGTAATGGAAAGGCACCCAAATGTTTTAAGTTTGCAATAGAAATTTATGGAGAAAATGTGATTCCCTAGATTTTGTAACTGTCCAGAATGTATTGTAATTATACTAATGAAAACAAAGTATCTAAGTACATATTGGTACTCCTGTGTCTTCTTAATAGAAGAAAAATGTTCCAAAAGCCTTAACAAGTACTCGGGCCTTCATATTCACAAATGAGTCTGAGCTTGCAGGTGATCTTTTAGTTAAGAGGAAAAAGGACATATAACAGATTTATCAAATATGAGAACAGTGAAGTCAAAGTGATGATCTTAGCAAAGCTGCTTATAATAGTCAGATGGGTTACATCTGCTCTGCAGTTACTTCTGCTGCAGCTGAGAAGCAGGTAAATGGACATACGTTGAGCTGTGTTAGGTTGGTTAGATTGCTATCAGTACCTCAGCAAACTGGAATAATGTAGTGGCTGTGTCCTGTGGCAACGCAGACGTCCCAGTTGTTTAAAAACGAGACCTAGGCTGCTGCATTTAATTGGATTATCTATTGCAATTGCCATTTCAAAGAAAGAAACAATATGTTTATACTTGTTGTAAAATGCAACTTAGCATTTAACAGATTAAATAGTTGCACACTTTGAAATATGCAGTAATATGCAGAAAGATGCTATTACTTCCTATGGTATAAAAATTAACCTGCTCTGAATATGGCCTGCAGACATTCTTCTAATATTCCAAGTGGGCATTTCTCTCCTTACGACTGATACTTTTTTCTCAAGTCTGAAGGGGTTTTTTCTTCAGAGGTGTCATTATCTTCCCTAGTTTTGTTGAATGAATCTGCTGGAAAGTTCAGAACGAATTCTTATGAGCAAGATGCTAATCGAAGAAGGTGGAGTACTTGAAACTTTTCAGATGACCTTTCTTCAGATGGTGAAGTTCTCATTAAAATAAGATACTGGAAAGGGAAAACCAAAACTGGTTTTGAACAGCCTGACTAAAAATCCCTCAACTTTTCTAGCTACCTAGAATTAACTCCTTACAGTTTTTATTTAATCATTACCTGTATTTAATCTAGAATTAAAGATAGCACAAACATGGGTTCTTGATTTCACTTTTAAAAGGATAAGCAGAAATGTCCTGCAAAAAGTGAAAAATCTTGGCACGACCCTTTGACACACAGCGTAATGAAAAAGGGAGATGATTTGCATCTGCTGAAATATAACGTCAGTATGTGTTCTATTTATGGAGCATACTGAGTCACGAGCGAGATCAGTGTTCACATCTGATGAACGTTTCCCTACAAGTTCTCTAACTGTTTAGGTAAAACAAGATTAAATTTCAATTTCTTATTTTTTTCAAACAGTCGTGATTCTTTTATAAGTTTCCAACAAAAGGTAGAACATTACTGCCACTAAAATGTAACAGATGCATTTAAATAGGCAACAGAGACAACTTTAAACTATATACATTTGTAATATAATTTTGTAATGAATGCTGTAAAAGAATTGAGAAAATGAGAGGGCAGGAATATGTTTTTTAAGGTTGTTCATTCCCTAAATTTCATTCATCCCCTAAACAGTTGTTACTCTTTCTTGTAGATCTGTCAAAAAAAAGCAGAAGGAGTATGTAATAGTAAGAGCAAACATTTTGTATTTAAAAAATCAGTTAACATACAAATTACTGAAGCTTTAACTTTAAAAAGTACTGTCTTCCCAGTTCTCTAAATCAGGTTAATAGAGTGCAGTCAGTTTTACCGGAGGGAGCTTAGTCATAGTGATTCATGGCGACTGGCAGTCAGGACCCCTGGTGCTGTGTCCCCCCTCTACTAACAATTCATTATACCCTTACAAGCGCCCCTGATCTCTGTGTTGCTTTCCCTGTGCTCCTTTGAAAACCACTGAGTAGAAACTGGAGAAAAGGTACCATGTAACAACTGTAAAATTTTGTGCCATATTTGGCAGAAGATACTTTTGGGAACAAACGGTATGTATGTAATAAATATAGGCAAGAAACATGCCATTATAACCTATCCTCCCCATACTTCTCCAGCATAATCATGAGACTTCTCAGTCTGGCAGGAACTAGGTCTGAGTGTGAGATTTCTCAGGATTTTTAGAAATAATACTCAAATACAATGTTTAGTTATGATGTTATCCTTCATGCAGAATGTACTTCTCCCATCAGTACTGGTTTGTTCTGTGTATAGAAAGGCTGTCACTGGAACAGGAGACAGAACTCCCATTAATATTAGCAAGGAGCCATCTCATAGATGCTTTTGCATAGCTTTTCAGTCATACTCAGTGTGACAGGGAAACAAGTAACACCCATCACTGAGAGTCATGCCTACAAACCATAAAAAGCCAGTTGCATTTTTAAACATTTTTAGTGTATGGTAGCAGATATTTTAATAAATGAGTGCAGCGAGGTTGTCCCAGGTAGCATTTTCAAAGTACTACCAGCTCACACATGAGAATTTTATGGGCATCTCTTTAGGTGTCTCTCTAGTTTGATCAGTTCCTTACAAATTGTCGTATCTGCTTGGCTTGGATTGAGGAGTTACAGATTCTCAACAAATAAATTTGCCCCTTTTAGATGAGCTTTTTCTCTGTTACTTGCAAAAGGTGGCTTTTCTCTGCTTGTTTCAGGATTTTTAAACTTCACCAGACATATAAACTCAGAAACATTAGCAATTTTCAGGTGAGCATTTTTTATTTTAATTTAAGCTCTCAGTATTGGCACCTAAGCAAAATCCTCGGGTTATAAACAGTGCTGAGCATGCAGCAGCTCTTTATAGAGAAAAAGCACTGCTACGGGCTGCGAGCAGGTTGTTGGTTGTTTTTTAGATCTACCACTAGGGTCCTAGTTCTGATACAAGATTTTAAAAACAGGTACACAGTTACCACTGTTAGACTGTGGGCATCTACTAGATTAACCTGTTTTATTTCTTTACCTTAGCTGTTAAACTATTAACCTGCAGGTCTGTGGCTCGATTGACTAGATCCAAACGTATGGGAAATAAGCATTACTGGAGAAGTAAAACCAGGTGTAACTACTCAGCAGAAACGGACGTTTCGTTTCTGTTGTTATTTTTTTAACTTAAATTCTGTGGTGATTTTTCTCCTCCCAGGTTGTGCAGCCGTTGCCAGTGGCGCCTAAAACTGAATCAGCCCAAACCTCACCTGCCAGAGGGGAAAAGCCCGAGGGGCTCGTGTAGCTGCGTGGGGTCACCAAAAGCCACACACGGCTCCTCCTGCTTGGGCCGCTGACGCGCGTTGTCCGCCCAGCAGGGGCGGCGGCGGGGCAGGACTGGGCAGGGCGGAGGGACCGGCCCGCCAAGTCTCCCTGCCGGCGGGGCCGGCTTGGGAGCCGGTGGGACGGGGCCTCCGGGGGCCCCCAGCCGGGCCGACCTGCCGCTGCCGGGGCGGGGCGGGGAAGCGCTTCCGGGTTGGGGAGGGCGGGGCGCTGTCATGTGACACAGGCTTAAAGGGGAAGCGGCGGCGGCGCCGTGCGGGTGCGCGCCGAGGGCGGTGGCAGCGCGGGGCGCGCCGGCCGCGCGGACAGGTAGGGCGGGAGGGGGCACCCCCGTCCCTCGGCGTGGCGGTGGTCTCGGCCCAGCCGCTCTCCCTCCCCGGGGCCGGGCAGCGGGAGGGGTGGCCTCTACCAGGGCCGCGGGGCGGGGGGAGGCGGCCGGGCCTCAGGGAGGGAGCGTGACCGCCCGCCGCTCCCTCCTTCGAGGCGGGGGCCGCTCCCGCCGCGCCGCGGGTGACCGGGCGCCCTCTCGTCTCGCAGGCCCGCGGAGGTGGCGGCGGCGCCGGGAGGCCCACAGCCATGGCCGACGTAAGTGCGGCTCCGCGGGGCGGTTGGGCGGCGGTTGGGGCGCGGGCGGCGGCTCGGCCAAAGGGAAGCGCCGGGGCGGGGCGGGGGGTGCCCGTCCGTCGGGCCGGGTGCGCCCGGGGCGGCGGCGGCGGGGCTGGGGGGTCGGGGCCTCTTGAGGAGGGAGAGCCGCCCCGGAGCGTACGGCGGGGCTGCACCCGGGGGAGCGGGGCGCAGTGCGCTCCCTCCGCCCGCCTGCCGTGGAAATAAGTAACGTGCCGCCCGTCTCTGCCCCCAGGACCTGAAGAGGTTTCTGTACAAGAAGCTGCCGAGGTAACTGGCGGGGGGGCGCGGCGGGCCCGGCCTGGCCCTGCGGCGGCTGCGGGCTCTGGGCGCTGCCCCCAGCCCGCCGGAGCGGAGCCCGCAGCGGCTGGCGGCCGGGCTGCCCGGGCGGCGGGGCCGGCGGTGAAGCCGTTTTCAGCCTGCCAGGGCGATTACCCGAACCCTCCTGACCGCAGGGAGCTGGTAACTGCCAGCCCCTTTCGCTGTTGGAGGGAGTAGTCGGCCAGCCGGTACGCGCTTCAGGTTGTTTAAGTGAGCTGGAAGGACCTCGAGGTGAGGACAGCTGAACCCTTCCCTCGCTCGTGTCAAGAGAAGGGAAGGGTGCGCACTGTGGCGTCATGAGGAGTGGAAAAAACATTCCTCGTGATTGGGTTGCCTAATCCTTGATAATTCCCTTTTCGGTAATTGCCGGTTACTAGCAGTGTTCAATAGCTACAGTTGGAGACAGCATGCAAATACAGCGAAACTGGCACTCGTTGAGCGAGGGCAACATGACAAAGGCTCTTGCCTGACTAATGAAATTTGACTGGTATCGTCAGTCCTCTTTCTGAAGCTAAAAGTTACATGCAATTTGCGGTAGTTCTGGATTGTGTGTGTCTCTTTACTGCTCCAAGAGACCGCCTGTACAGAACAAGTCCCTTTCAGTGAAATACTAAATTAGCAAAGGCATCGATTTTTTTCCATGTTTTCCCCTTCCTTTCACATTTGTGCAGGAAAAAAATATCTTTGCTACTAATTACTCTGGTTTTAACATGGTGTCCATTTTTTTGCAGCGTTGAAGGTCTTCATGCTATTGTAGTCTCAGACAGAGATGGTGTGCCTGTTATCAAAGGTAACTTCAGCTTCTCGCTGCGCTGCAACCGAATTCCTGATTGAACAGCAGGGGGTGGAAAAGTACAGCAGCAGCATCTTTGGTTATGCCTGATACCTGAATATACAAAACTGGAGACTTAAATTAGACTTTTACCTCAAGTTCAATAGTTGATTATGTACCTCTTTAAATTTATCCCTTTGTTTGTGTCCTCAATAACTGTAGGCCACAGAATTTTTTCTCAGTGAAAAGGGCTGGAGTGCGGTAAGGTCCTTGTATCTTCAAGTCACTCACAGGCTGATTGATACAAAATGCTAGAGAAACCTTATCAGGATTTTGTTGACTTGGCTGGTCTGCTGAGAAGCAATTGTATCCAACTTTTACACACATCGCATTTAGTTTGATTTTTGGTACTGTAGTTTTTATCATATCTCTGCAGCCCTTCGTTAAGATGTTTTTACATTGTAAATACACTAATTTAAGAATACAGGGATTCAAGTACTGCAAATTTTTTTTTTTTAATATCCCAAAGTATTTTAAATGAGTAGTAGAACTTGCACATCTTCACCTGTTTTCATTCAAGTGGTTATGTGCCAGTGATCATTTCAAAGGCTGGAATCGGTGCAAGCAATGAGGGGGACAAAACCAAAGTGACATCAGCACAGGCTGAGCATTGTAAGGGAAAAAACTCTTAGGTATGCTGGGAAGGATGCTGGTGTCATGAGCACTGGTCACGTACAGAATGTTAAATGAGGTACTACTCACGAAGATTGTCCTGTACTCATTGCGGAAGCATTTAAGATGTGTTACGTGTTCCCCAGCAGCAGATCTGCTTTTGGCACAGCACTAAGCTGGATAAGGAGTTGCAATGCGGTGACAGATACCATGTAAAAATAAGAATCTTCTTGTTTCCTTCCAGTTGCCAATGATAATGCTCCAGAACATGCACTGCGACCTGGCTTTCTGTCCACCTTTGCCCTTGCCACAGATCAGGGCAGTAAACTAGGGCTTTCTAAGAACAAGAGTATCATCTGCTATTACAATACGTACCAGGTGGGTAACCTCAGTGTGGCCTGCTCTCGGTGACCTGAGCTGTTCCTGAGCAAGGGAGAGGTGGTTTAAACTCTGCTAGATTTCCCGCTGGCTGCTATTGAAGTATTTGTGGTTTATTTCTCACACTGTTTAAATCACTAAGCTAAACTTTTGCACTATTTGTAAAGTTTCTCTTATGTTTCTCAAAACTGAGATTTACTGGTTGAAAGTGATTGATTTTTCTAAACAGGTGGTAGTTGGGAATTTGCAGCAGGTGCTGCTCATATGGCCTTCAGAATCTGTTATGAAGAGTTTTATGTTCTGTTTTGCAAATAATATTTTTTTATAATCAGTGACACCTAAAGTTAACAAGCACACGCAGCCTACTTCATAGCTGATTTTGCTGACAGTATGACTTTGATGTAAGAAAGCCTTGAAATACCACTCACATTTCTTACAAACTGGTTGTGTCCTGAAATCCCTCACCTATTAAGTTTCTGCTCCTTCCCGAGTTCCAGTAGTCTTGAGAACTTTTTATTATGACTGCAGTAAACTGGCCAGCTGTTTAGCCTACAGTATCTAGCTTTGTTGGGAAAATAAATATGTGAATGCATTAGTTTACACATGTTGTGTACATCACTTTCATTCTCTTGATGCTGCTAGCTTGTTCCCTGTTCACAGAAGAAGAGATACTGCTGTACACAGAATGGTATTTTAAAACAAAAAAATTCCTGCCCTCTTGTTACCCATGGAGAGTGTGGTATCTATAGTGTACCCTGCAGTGTTTGCAGCTGAGTTAAGATTTCTGGTGGCTAATGCTGCAGAACAAGGGAGGGAGGGAGAGAGAGAAAGGCCAGGCTTTCCACGTGCAGCTCCCTGTACTGTGGTGTAAGTTCTGTTGGTGTTTTTAACCATGAATCTTATGAAATAGATGCACTGAAATGTCAGCTCTGTGGCTCTTGCTCCTGCTTGTCCTTTAAACTGAGGAGGCTGCTTGGTTCAGAAAGACTTTATGTGGCAGAGCTCTGGCATCCAGTATGGTTTAACTGCTGGCTGAACACTGTTCTCTCTCCTTGCAGGTGGTGCAGTTCAATCGCTTACCTTTGGTAGTGAGTTTCATTGCTAGCAGCAATGCGAATACTGGTATGTCTTCACACAAATTTTAAAGGTTGCAGTATTTTAAGGCCCAGATGGTTAAATAATTGAGAGTAAAATACACAAATTTACTTCAGGGTATATTAACTTTGCTCCTACTTTGAATTTTGCTAGTGTATTGTCAAGGGGAGAAGGGAAAGGTGTGAGTAAAAACTTAGAGATTTTAGGTGACTTGAAGTTACTTTTTTAGAAGCACACTTCTCCTGTGATGGACCTTACCCTTGCTACGTGAGAGCATTCACTGCACCAGCAGCGATTGTACTGTCCAAACCGTCATTTCCAAGTTGTGTGCTGCAGTAACACGTGCAGCTCTGTCTTCTCACTTCTGTGGGGTGGGGAAATCCTTTGGCGGGGCACCTGGCCTTGCTTGTGAGGGTGTTTGCTAATGAGGGAATTTAACTCCCGCACAGCTGCTTGGGCCTCGGTAGCCGTGGGAAGCGCAAGGTGACAGTGGAGGTGAGCTGCAGCATGGGGCAGAGCTGTGCTCCTGGGGGTGCTGCCACTGCTCCCGTGGAGAGTGAGCAGCTCAAGTGAAACCCGTTGTGTTTTGGGAAACGCTGCCTATGACTTGGGAGGGAGCTGCAGGGTTTGGAGAGAGGCTTCTCAGTTATGTCATTTGATGGGGTGTTCTGTCTCTCCTCTCTTTCCAGGGCTGATTGTAAGTTTAGAGAAGGAGCTCACGCCCCTGTTTGAAGAACTGAGGCAGGTTGTCGAAGTGTCTTAACCTGATGGTATAGCCGGAGTGCAGCATCCCTCTGCAGCCCAGTGGACAGAAAGATTCAATAATCCTCAGTCAAATAACATGTCTCAGAAGAAATACCACAGCTCCTTAGTATACTAAGTAAGAGTAAATTGTACATAGTACTGAATCTGAAACGATCTACTAGTGTGTTGTAGGTGGATGTTACTTTAGGCCATGCTTCTTGTATTGTGCATTACTGGAGAGACCACCAAAATAGCTCCCATGGAGTTCAGCTCAGCCTGCTGAGCCAGATCGGCATCGTGCTGTCGGCTCAAGCGAGCAACCCACAGATCTCTTGCTTTACAGGGAACCGTGCACGGGGTGGGGTCCCTCCTCAGGCCAGCTACCACTGCCTGCTGGAAAGCAGGTCGGTTGTATAGTGCTATCAAAGATGTGGTTGAAAGAGTATTGTGAGAGCAAGTTCGCTAGCAGTGATGTATTGGTACAATCAGTCAACATCCCAGCCACCTTACCTGGGTGACACTTTGGCAAGGGAGTGCTACTCATCTGGATGCTCACTGCATCCTGCTGCCACTAAGAAGAAAGCAATTTCTATGAAAGCTGTTGCTTTAGGGGTTTTCCTGATGCCCAGATAAAAGCACCTGAACAATTTCTCACTTCTTCATGGGGTTTTTGTGTAACATGATTGTGAAGATCTCATGTCTCATAGTCTTGGTGTGGGTTCATCACTGGTGACACTCTCAGCTCATTTACCCTTAGGTTTTCCTAAGTAAATAAATATAAATAAAATACAGTATTTTTAAATGACAGAGCCTGGTCCACTCTTCTGTTGCACTGTAATACTCCACAGCACATCAGCTTTTCTGTGGAGAGAACAGGTCTCTTAATCATTTGTAAATGGACAAAATCCAGGAGTTTATAGACTGAAAACTGAGCAGCGTGTGTCCCAGCTGGGTGATAAAGATACTGAGCCCTGTGT